>NC_059374.1:21684594-22284594 GCF_019703515.2 Myxocyprinus asiaticus | reverse complement strand
AACTTGCACTTTGTATACAATAGAGGAACATCACAAGAGAGTTAGACCATTTCAAACATCAATACAGCGGTGGGCTGAAGCAATGATTTGCTTCAGAAGACATTCATTGATCCACTGGAGTCATGTGGATTAATTTTATGTTGCCTAAATATACCTTTTGGACCATCAAACAGCCAGCAGCCTCACAGCACCCATTTGCTTTCATTGTATGGACAAACAGGGGTGAAATGTGTAAATAATAATAATAATAATAATAATAATAATAATAATAATTTATAATTAATAATTCCTTACATTTATATAGTGCTTTTCTTGGCGCTCAAAGCGCTGTACATAGTATAGGAGGAATCTCTTCAACCACCACCAGTGTGAAGCATCCACTTGGATGATGAGAGAATTATCCTTTTTGGGTGTACATCCTTTAAGTGGTCCATAAGAGGAACAGAAAATAAGTGTTTTCTTCCATTTTTTAGTTGCTTGTACCTTTTCACAGATGCACATATGGTCAGCCTGTACCTGATAAATCATGGATGAAAATGTGTCGCAATCCTTTATCTTACCATTCTGGCCATCACATCATTCCACTGTGTTTCAATGAAACCTTTGAGATTTGTGTGCAAATGAAGTACAAGAAATGGCATGTGAAATGTATTTCCTCCATATAGCTAATTAACTCACTCTTTAACTATTGTTTGTGTTCATCCATTATCGTTAGATGAAAGGGATAGGCTGTGCATCTCACACCTTCAATGTATCTGCCTTTTTGAACTCTACATTAAAGGATCAGCTGCACAATTCTCTTCATGTGGAAGTGAAAGTTACAGAAGAAGGAACAGGTAAGCTATCATTGGACATATAACAGGATGTTTCTTCAATTAGAGGCCCTTTTGACTAGTTGAAATCTTGAAATGAAACTTCTTCAAAAATTGTTTCATCTGCAATATTTAAAAACATTTATGATTTGTAGTGTGTAACGATGGCTGCTGGCGCTGGCAATGATAAAGATGATGACGATGAAATGAAGAACCCATGTGCAATTTAATCCAAACGTGAAATCCAAATCAGTAAATCCAAATGTAAATAAAACATAAACATGAGCTTGACATGGCATGACTAGACTATGAACCAACATTACATCAACAATACCTGACAAGGGACAATGGAAAACATAAGGGCTAAAATACTAGACATGGGAGAACACATGACAAAGATGACCAATGAACAGACAGAACTGATAACAAGATAACAAGACAATGAACCAATGAAAATAAGACACATGAACATGGAGGGAAAACAGGACATCACATGACTAGGGAACACATGACATGAAACAGGAACTAGAATACAAAATAAAAGACATGATATATATGAACACACACATTAAACATTACATATCCCCCCAACTAGGGGTGGCTCCTGACGCCCCAAAACTTGAACAAACACATAACATGACATAGTTCCAAAGTTCTGTAGGGAGCTGGGGGGGGGGGGGGTTCTTGAGGCGTGGGGCGTGGCCTGGCGAGACAGGGCGTGGGGCATGGGACCAGGACAGAGTCAATGAAAGGTGGGGCCCTGAGAGGCTCAAGGGGTGGAGCTGTGGAAGGTGGGGTTGTGAGAGACTTGAGGGGCGGAGCCATGGAAAGCGGAGCCATGAGAGACTTGAAGGGTGACACCATGGAACTTGGTGCCCGGAGAGTAGCCGAAGCTTAGGCAATGTTGAGGGTCTGATAGGTCCAGGGCTCGGAGGGTCCAGGCGGGGTCGGAGGGTTGAAAGTTCTCCTTGTCTGCTCAGGAGAGCTAAGGGTGGGTACAAGGGCAGGAACCATCTCCAGGTGGCATGACATGGTGTGGAACACACTCGGGTGTGGCTGTGACGTGGCATGGACCAAGCTCAGGCGTGGCTGTGACGTGGCATGGACAAAGCTCAGGCGTGGCTGTGACGTGGCATGGAGCAGGCTGAGGCATTGCTGTGACATGGCATACTTTCTGTATGCACTGTGTTTTCAGTAAACATTTGAACTTCATTGATGACACTGTGCTCTCTGATCGGAACCCTGAAGCGGTTAATTAAAAATCAGTACAGTGGGGCAACCCCAACAAAGGGTCATTCGAGCCTTTATCAGACGATAAAAAAGCATCTCTCCCTCATGCTGATACCCAAGCTAGACCAACATGGCATTGTCACACTCCCAAAGGACTGGAGGATTATATCCTTGATTATACTGTATTCACTGACCTGCCCTTTCCTCCCACCCTAATCAGAGAGAGCCAGAAGAGCAGAGAGAAGCTGCAGCCCCAATATACATTAGCCAATCCGCAGGGTTGGGAGGGTTACTTTTGAAATGTATTCCACTACAGATTACAGAATACATGCTGTAAAATGTAATTTGTAACGTATTCTGTTAGATTACTCAAGATCAGTAACGTATTCTAAATACTCTGGATTACTTCTTCAGCACTGGTAGATTTTTTCACTTGTTTTGACTATAAAAACTCTGCCAGTACAGTAAGACAAAATACACATGTTAAAAATACATTCTCTGAAAAACCTAAATATCTTATGCAGTGTTGTTTCTAAAACAAGATCAATCTAACTGATCCTGTTTTAAGGATTTTTTGATATTTTTACAGGAAAACAATACAAAAATTATCATCAAGTATATGAGTATTGCCCTAATATCAAAGGTCTTACTAGAAATAAATAATGACCCACCGTGAATTTTCTTGATAAAAAATATGATCGTGCCTGGTAACGTGTATGTAAAATGGCTAGAAATAGCATTTTAGCTTAGCGTAAAGCTGACAATTTACACAAGGTTTATTTCTATTTCTTCTGCTCCAAACTTACTTCAGACTTACTTCTCTGTCTGCTCGTATGAATGTAACACATCATAAGAAAGTGTTTCACCGCTGTTCAAATGCACTTTGGATCGCATCATTTATATGTATAAATGTTATCCATCTGAAAGGACTAAAAATTAAATGAAACAAATGACAATAAAATGCAAAGTAATCTCTTCAGTAATCAAAATACATTTTGAATGTAACTGTATTCTAATTACCAATTATTTAAATTGTAACTGTAGTGGAATACAGTTACTTATATTTTGTATTTTAAATATGTAATCCCTTTACATGTATTCTGTTACTTCCCAACCCTGCCAATCCGATACAGCCTCCAGTAAGGGTGGACACCCCACCATGCCCAGTCCAAGCCCAGCAGACTTACTGAGTATGGGTTTGTTGAGGAAACTCATGGAGTCTATATCTGAGAGGGAGAGAGAGGACACCACTGAAATGGACGAACTCCATAGCAAATTAAATCAGTGTGAGAAACGCAAGCTTCACTGATGGAACACATTAAATCATTCCTGAGGGAAGAAGAGGGAGATGTGGACTATGAAACTGTACAGAGTGCTGCAGCACCTCTAACACTACTGTACTCTGCCCATACACCTACTAGCTCTCCAAGTGGTCCTCCTCCTTTTGCTACAGTCACATGGCATGGAGCCACATGGTGGAAGACTGGCTGCTAAATGCACATTAGTGAGACATGTGAACAAGCCACATATAAGAGACACTGTCCGTAATGCAGAGGTAGAGTGTTTCAATCCTGGCATCACTCTAGTACAGAGAAAGTTGGCCCATGATGACCTTTGATTTAGCCCGCCTTGAAGTATATGTGAATGCAGCTTTTGATTGCATTAATTTAGCAGAATGCAGAGTAATGTTTTTTTTTTTTTTTTACAATGAAAATATAAAGGAGGGGAACCAGGGCAACTTTTATATTTTAATATAAAACAGTTTGCCGAGCCTAAAATTCGGCACGGGATTATGGCTATTGTGCACAATTTGAATAATTCCCGCAATTTCCATGTTTATAATGTGGGAAATTCCCACACACTTTTATTCCCTTTACAGTGCAGCTTTAAATTAGTCTCTATATTAGTAAACCAACAGATAAAGATGAACAAATCAAATCAGTAAACTTGTTTCTGTATCAAACTGTAATTCCAGAAGCTGCGCGAATAAATCCGCTCTGTCTCTCCCTCTCTCGTGCAGCTGTCAGCAGTGTCAAAAGTGTGGAGGGAACTTCAAACAGTAAAAATGAAATTCAGTACGTTCTTGATCTTAGAGCAAAACTCCACACTTTGGGTCAACTTACACAAGAGAATTGGCTTCAAGCTCAGGAACGTCAAAGCCGACTGTATGACAGGGGCACTCGACTACGGGAATTCGCACCGGGAGATAAGGTGCTTGTATTACTGCCCACCTCAAGCTCTAAATTACTTGCCAAGTGGCAAGGGCACTTTGAGGTCACACGGCGAGTCGGAGATCTCGAACGGACAGGGGGCTGGGCACATCAAATTTACCACAACAACTTCCTAAAATTGTGGAGGGAGGCGGTCCCTGTGGCCTTGGTGACAGTTGTCCTGGAGATGGCGGAGCTCGGGCCGGAGGTGACTCTCAAACCTAGTTCATTCACCCCGGTCCCGTGTGGAGACCACCTCTCACCGTCACAGCTCACAGATGTAGCCAAATTGCAAGCAGAATTCGCGGACGTATTCTCGCCTCTTCCCGGTCGCACACCGTATCGAGACCACCCTCGGGGTAGTGGTTCGTAGTCGCCCCTATCGCCTTCCTGAACACAAGAAAAGAGTTGTTCAGGAAGAATTGGAGGCAATGTTCTAGATGGGCATAATAGAAGAGTCGCACAGCGATTGGGCCAGCCCAGTGGTTCTGGTATCTAAGAGCGACGGGACGGTCCGGTTCTGTGTAGACTATTGCAAAGTGTACGTGGTGTTGGGCATGGCTCAATTTCATTCGACACTGGATTTAACAAAGGGGTATTGGCAGATCCCTTTAACTCCAATCTCCTGAGAAAAAAACTGCTTTTACCACACCGTTAGGTTTACACCAATTTGTGACCCTCCCATTCGGTTTGTTCGGGGCCCCAGCCACGTTCCAGCGTCTCATGAATAAAATTCTCAGACATGCTTTTACATGCTCCTAATTTCTCTCTCCCCTTTATTTTGCAGACGGATGCATCTGACAGGGGGCTGGGGGCAGTGATCTCGCAGGAGGTGTTGGGGAGGAACGGCCGGTACTGTTCATAAGTCACAAGCTCTCCTTGAGGGAGACAAAGTACAGCACTACCGAAAAGGTGTGTCTTGCGATCAAGTGGGCTTTCCTCACCCTCCGCTATTACCTTCTGGGGTGGGCCTTCACCCTCTGCTCAGATCATGCCCCACTCCAATGGGTCCACCACATGAAACATACCAACGCACAGATAACGCGTTGGTACCTGGTATTTCAGCTATTTAAATTTGAGGTGATCCATGGCCCGGGGGCGCAAATGGCTGTGGTGGATTTTCTCTCCAGAAATGGGGGGGGGGGTTGAGTTGGCAGGCCGGATGTTGCCCCGGCCTGTGTCCGGCGGTGGGGGTATGTGAGGATGGGGGCATGGTGGTGTATCTGTCTACTGGAGAGGGACAGCGGTAAGGCTCGTCATCTGGGCTGTCATTATGTCTAACACCTGTGTCTTGTTATAGTGATGGTGGAGCGATACCTGCAAAGGTCGACGGATGCAGCAGCATACAGAAAGAGACCAGAGGGAGAAAGTTCCTGCATCTGTTACAGTTACGACTCGTTTGTGTGTTTACGTGGCCACTAAGAGCCCTTTTTTAATTTGTGTGAGTGACGCTGAAGAGTTATAAAACTCCTCCATTGCTCACTTTACGAACTTGTTACACAGTGAAATTATTCTCACAGACAAATGAGACTGAATGAGAATTAATGAAAATTCTTTGATAAATCTTATTTGTTAAAGGGATAGTTCACCCAAAAATGAAAATTCTCTCATCATTTACTCACCCTCATGCCATCTGTAATGATGTTGGCAACAGGCAGACGGAGACGATGGTGTGAAGATGAACCCAAGTGCAGTTTATTTTTCAAACGTGTAATTCATAAACACTAACTAAAAACGTGAGGCTGGGCTTGGGCTTGGGCTTGGGCTTGGGCTAAACAACAAAGTTACATACACAATACCTCACACCAGACAATGGCAAATATGAGGGCTTAAATACAAAGACATGGGTAACTAGTAAACAAGACAACCAATCACAAAAACTAATAAACAAGATAACAAGACTAAATGAATTTAAACCAATGAAAAGACTAATAACAAAATAATCAAACAAAGAACCAATGAAAACAAGACACATGAACAGGGGAAACACATGACAAGATCACATGAGGGAACAGGAAATCACAATGTGTGTGTGTGTGTGTGTGTGTGTGTGTCGATGCTGGACTTTTCATGAATGATGTACACTTAGAAGTTGTTCAGCTGCTAGAGGGCAGCATTGAACAGCCTGATGTAAACGACCTCTGAATAACCTCTGTATGAGACAGATTTTTCTTACAATATTGCCAAAACAGGACAGTAATGCACACGACAAAAGCAGTGATAAGATAATAATAATAATAATAATAATAATAATAATAATAATAATAATAATAATAATAATAATAATAGTGCCGGTAATTATCAATGATAATTATTATAACGAAAGATGTTATTTGTTATATGTTGTTTAAACTAAGTTTAATTATCTATTAATATGTTTTTAATTATTTTATTTTGTTAAAGATTACTCAATTAAATTCTATGGAATTTTGTTATGAAATTGAAATGCATACATATTATTTTTGGAGTACAGTCAATCAATGACGGTAAACGGACACATCAGATCACATAGTGACCTCAGCACAAAGCCACCTCATTTAATTTGACCAACTATACATATATTAACATATTTTAACACTAATAAATCTGTAAATGAACAGATATGTTTAAAATTTGAAAAGTTTGTGTGCAGACAACGTGCAAGTCTTGAACTATTATTTTCATTGCATGTTGTTCTCCACGCCGCCAGTGAGGGCGCTCAGGAGACGAATATCTGTACAGCGGAACTGTCCAATCATGATCATCCAGCCGACGTGACGTCACTTCCCTGACATTTATCAACAATAACAAGAGCGACGCAACACAGTCCGGCGATCAAAGTGCGCAGCTCAGTGTGAAATGACGTGGATCAACTGATCATCAGGAGGGTTCTGTGAATTAATGCGTCTTCTCTCGAGTCTGATTGATGATCTGCTCATTCAATGTAAGATACTTTGTGCTGAGGGATGTTTTCGGCTCAAGCTAGCTAAGTATTAGCTGAAGTATTTTAATGCACTGGTATTTCGATCGATCACAGGTGTTGACATGCAAAAGTTACATTCTCTTTCTAATACTGGATCATGTAACTGCTCCTGTCAGTGTCAGTTGTGCATGCTTTTGCAGTAAACTCAAGGACGTTTTTTCTTGAGATTACTGCATGCATAATACGTTGGTTTAGCGACAGTATTGCAAACGACCTGCGACATCCCTATGTGATTTTCTCGGAGTACCGCACCTTTGTAGTGACGTTTATTTATTTATGTATTTATTTGTTTATTTAATCAAGGACAATACACATTAATAATACAAAAGAAATGTGAAATGTGCCAGATTTAGCCAAATTGTCTAATTTTCATCTGTATTGTCATGTGATGGTTTGTTAATAAACTACTCACAGATTTGAATTCCTACACAAATTCTCATTAATTTCATTTCATCTGGGCATCATGTTAGGCATTTCCTAGTCTGCTTTAAACATTCAAAATGATTACAAAACAATGGAATCAACTACAAATGAAGGGGCTACCAAATACCACTGCAGAAAACACACACGAATTTAGCTTATAAATAGGAACACTTAGTTACAATCTGTATAATTTAAGAAAGTTGGATGCATTTCAATGAAAAAAGCAAGATGATGACACTCAAAACACTAGATTTAATAAAACCCTCTTCTGGATGTTAATTATTTTGGTGATTTTTTTTTTTTGTTTAACAAGTCAGTTCTCTTAATACTTTTACATGCGCAGCTGCCTAAATTAAAGTGTCGTTACATGGTTTTGGGTTTTAAATACAAAAAAAAAAAAAAAAAAATATATATATATATATATATATATATATATATATATATATATACACTGACGGCCAAATGTTTAGAATAATACACAGATTTTGTGTTTCGGAAGGAAATTGGTACTTTAATTCACCAAAGTGGCATTCAACTGATCACAAAGTATAGTCAGGACATTACTGATGTAAAAAACAGCACCATCAAAAAGTCATTTTTGATCAAATCTAGACAGGCCCCATTTCCAGCAGCCATCACTCCAACACCTTATCCTTGAGTAATCATGCTAAATTGCTAATTTGGTACTAGAAAATCACTTGCCATTATATCAAACACTGCTGAAAGCTATTTTGTCTGTTAAATGAAGCTTACCATTATCTTTGTGTTTGTTTTTGAGTTGCCACAGTATGCAATAGACTGACATGTCTTAATATTAGGTCAAAAATGACTAAAAAGAAACAGCTTTCTCTAGAAACTCATCAGTCAATCATTGTTTTGAGGAATGAAGGCTATACGATGCTTGAAAGTTTCAAAAAACTGAAGATTTCATACAAAGGTGTACACTACAGTCTTCAAAGACAAAGGACAACTGGCTCTAACAATGGACAGAAAGAGATGTGGAAGGCCAGATGTACAACTAAACAAGAGGATAAGTACATTAGAGACTCTAGTTTGAGAAATAGACGCCTCACATGTCCTCAGCTGACAGCTTCATTGAATTCTACCCGCTCAACACCAGTTTCATGTACAACAGTAAAGAGAAGACTCAGGAGTGCAGGTCTTATGGAAAGAATTGCAAAGAAAAAGCCACTTTCGAAACAGAAAAACAAAAAGAAAAGGTTAGAGTGGGCAAAGAAACACAGACATTGGACAACAGATAATTAGAAAAGAGTGTCAAGGATCATAACTACATTGAGCTTTTGTGGGATCAGCTAGACTGTAAGGTGCATGAGAAGTGCCCGACAAGACAGCCACATCTATGGCAAGTGCTACAGGAAGTGTGAGGTGAAATGTCACCTGAGAATCTGGACAGACTGACAGCTAGAATGACAAGGATCTGCAAAGCTGTCATTGTTGCACATGGAGAATTTTTTTGATGAGAAATCTTTGAAGTAGTTTAATTTTTACTACTTAATGTACATTTTTTTTTTTTTTTTTATTGTAATAGTAATTTTTCATGTTATTTATGTCCTGACTATAAATTTTGATCAGTTGAATGCTACTTTGGTGAATAAAAGTACCAATTTATTTCCATAAGAGCAAAATCTGTACATTATACCAAACTTTTGGCCGCCAGTGTGTGTGTGTGTATATATATATATATATATATATATATATATATATATATATATATATATATATATATATATATACACACACAGTATATGCATTTGGACTAAAACAGAAACGGTTTGGCTTTGTTAAAGTCAATCAGCATAGTTGATTCAAGCATTACAAC
Source organism: Myxocyprinus asiaticus (assembly GCF_019703515.2). Lineage (NCBI taxonomy): Eukaryota > Metazoa > Chordata > Actinopteri > Cypriniformes > Catostomidae > Myxocyprinus > Myxocyprinus asiaticus. Next base: position 22,275,117 of record NC_059374.1, on the reverse strand, counting down.
TATGAGGTAAATTAGCTGGTGTCCTCCTTGCTGACCTGGTGTTTCCTTCCAGCAACTGTGCGTAGAGTTGAACCCTTCATCTTTTGAGGCTAAATTACAGCCACTGCTTTCACAAGCCTTTTATAAGCCTGAAGCACATCATCAAAGAACTTCTTGTGGTAAAAACACACCTTGTTTTACTGCACAGCTGTGACTGTTTAACTGACCCCTTGATGATGTCAGACACATACAGTAGTGTCATATGCATTGCAAGTGTTGGCATTAAGAGGGCTGATAAGATGTTAAAGGAAAATTCTGTCATCTTTTACTCACCCTCATGTTGTTCCAAATCCTTTCTTATGTGGAACACAAAAGATGTTTTAATGAATATTAGGGATGTCCCGATACCATTTGAGTACGAGTACCGATACTTCCTTTTTGGTACTCTCTAATACCGAGTCTGATAACTTTTCTGAATTCTATATCAACAATTTATTTCAATTTTATCATCAAAATGGTGTTTACATAAATGAATTCATTAAAACTATAATCAAATGAAAAATAACGAACCATTTTCAACATAATATTGTATTTGTTTTAATTTTTTTTATTAAGTGCTTTATACAGAACCTCACAGCACAATACAAAATACAACGCTGGAGTTATTTTTGTCAAAATAAGTGCTGCATGGTGTTTCTTACACCTTCCAATGCTTCAAGATACTTATAAAACTCAAATTTAAATGGACTAAAATTTGGTATCTTCTCTGACCATCTACATTTATGAATATAATATTTACTTAAAATAATAAGTTAAGAACATAATTTTTTTTCTAAAGTTTTGTCATAAAAAATAAAATATTTTTTTCTTCCAAATTAACCTCAATTCCAGTAATCTCCTTAAATATATACAAATACAGGAAAAAGAAAAAAAGCTCTCATCATTCAGATTGCAAAGTACACGTCAAATGAATGTCTTTTAAAAAAAAATTTTTTTTTATCTTTTTATAACCAGGTTTACAGGATAAATTCAGTGAATAATCTTATGAATGAAACATCTATTATCTTATTGGTGACACAGTATCTCCTAGAAACCATGAAGAAAAAAAATTGTGTTCCAAAAGCTTTTAGCTTGGGGTATCTTACATGGCTGGCATACACATCTAAGGAAGCTATTGCATATATTATCAATAATACTTATACCATCTAACTTTAAATTTAATCAACATTCAGATTTAAGTCTGATTTCAGCAACAAAAATGTTTTTTGTGTAACATGACCATTATAGAGAAATAATTGTGTCACCAATAAAATATTGTTGTTGTTTTATTCTTATACTTAATATCCTTATTATTCCAGATCAAACATCTATGGGGAGAAAAATTATGTTTATACATCATCAACCAGGATAATAGTGCTTGTCTATGGAAGTTGGATAACTCAATGGGGATTTTCTTGAGAGTTTGAAGCGCTGGTCACTTGCAATGCAACAACACACTCGGTAAAGGCCACACCTTCTCATGAATAATATCGAGAACACCTATGACGTAGAGGCACTGAAATTCAATGGAAATCTAAACCCTGTACGTCACTTCTTGTGACGTTGACTCTGTTCATTTCAAACCCGGAAGATGAAAATATCCTTAATTTAACCATTTTCCTCATGAAATTAAAAATAACGAATGTTGACATTCCCTTGTGTGCAAGACATACACATTAGCCAAATACATTTAAACTCAGTTTTTCACAATTGCTGACATTTAATCGTAGAAAACATTCCCTGTCTTAAGTCAATTAGGATCACTATTTCAAGAATGTGAAATGTCAGAATAATAGTAGAGAGAATTATTTATTTCAGCTTTTATTTCTTTCATCACATTCCCAGTGGGTCAGACGTTTACATACACTTTGTTAGTATATGGTAGCATTGCCTTTAAATTGTTTAACTTGGGTCAAATGTTTTGGGTATCCTTCCACAAGCTTCTCACAATAACTTTCTGAAATTTTGGCCCATTCCTTCAGATAGAACTAGTGTAACTGAGTCAGGTTTGTAGGCCTCCTTGCTCGCACATGCTTTTTCAGTTCTGCCCACAAATTGAGATTGAGGTCAAGGCTTTGTGATGGCCACTCCAATACCTTGACTTTGCTGTCCTTAAGCCATTTTGCCACAACTGTGGAGGTATGCTTGGGGTCATTGTCCGTTTGGAAGACCCATTTGCGACCGAGCTTTAACTTCCTGGCTGATGTCTTGAGATGTTGCTTCAATATATCCACATCATTTTCCTTCCTCATGATGCCATCTATTTTGTGAAGTGCACCAGTCCCTCCTGCAGCAAAGCACCTCCACAACATGATGCTGCCACCCCCATGCTTCACGGTTGGGATGGTGTTCTTCGGCTTGCAAGCCTCACCCTTTTTCTTCCAAACATAGCGATGGCCATTATAGCCAAACAGTTACATTTTTGTTTCATCAGACCAGAGGCCATTTCTCCAAAAAGTACAATATCTGTCCCCATGTGCACTTGCAAACTGTATTCTGGCTTTTTATGGTTGTTTTGGAGCAGTGGCTTCTTCCGTGCTTAGCAGCCTTTCAGGTTATGTTGATATAGGACTCGTTTTACTGTGGATATAGATACTTGTCTACCTGTTTCCACCAGCATCTTCACAAGGTCCTTTGCTGTTGTTCTGGGATTGATTTGCACTTTTTGCACCAAACTACGTTCATCTCTAGGAGACAGAATGAGTCTCCTTCCTGAGTGGTATGATGGCTACGTGATCCCATGGTGTTTATACTTGTGTACTATTGTTTGTACAGATGAATGTGGTACCTTCAGGTATTTGGACATTGCTCTCAAGGATGAACCAGACTTGTGGAGGTCCACAATTCTTTTTTGAGATCTTGGCTGATTTTTTATTTTATTTTCCCATGATGTCAAGCAAAGAGGCATGGAGTTTGAAGGTAGGACATAAAGTTTATCCACAGGTACACCTCCAATTCAGTAAACCTCCTATCAGAAGCTAATTGGTTAATTGTCTAAAGGCTTGACATAATTTTCTGGTATTTTCCAAGCTGCTTAAAGGCACAGTTAACTTGGTGTATGTAAACTTCTGACCCAATAGAATTGTGATATAGTCAATTGAAAGTGAAACAATCTGTCTGTAAACAATTGTTGGAAAAATTACTTGAGTCATGCACAAAGTAGATGTCCTAAATGACTTGCCAAAACTATAGTTCGCTAATGTGAAATCTGTGGAGTGGTTAAAAAATGAGTTTTAATGACTTCAACCTAAGTGTATGTAAAAGTCTGACTTCAACTGTATATACCTGTTAACATCTCAAAAAATGTGTTGTAGTGTTTCATGACCCTTTAAGCGGTGCAGCAACCCTCACTGCTTCTGCATATACAGAGCGAGACATAAAGCTCTACCAGAGTAGACTGATTCCCAGTCAAATTACTCTTTTGAGCTGGTTATTTTGAATTCTTTTTAGGGAATAAACAACTACAGTGCTACCAGTGTTGTCCAATTTCCAAATGAATGACTCTATAAGTTGGATCTTTTTAGTGAATCAAAGAATCAGTTGGAGCTGACAATTAAATCACTCCAAATAAATCAAGATATGTTTCTGTGTTATGTGTACTTAAGGCTCAGGAGACTCATGAGAGTTACTTGCTGGTTGTTCATATGACAACATGTAGTTTAAAATACAAATTTAGTTTTGTTGTAATAAGGAAATAAAAACAATGTCTGGTAAGAAATCTGACTGGCTGGTAATTTTTTTTCATCTTCCAGCCACCTTGGCTGGTGGGCTAAAAAGTAAGTTTTTTACCCTGTGTGCTGATGTGTGCTATCACTCCATGAATGTTAGTTATTTGATAACTGTGTATCCACAGCTGTACAGGTGTGTGGCGTGGGACAGTGCAATGGAATCCTCTGAGACAGAAGGCCGGACCTTTATTCAGGCGATTAGTGAAAAATACAGCCCAGAGAACTTTCCTTGTCGTCGAGGACCAGGCATGGGGATTGTGATTGTACCATCTGGACCACAGGGGTCACCAATGAAAGGTAAGGCAAGAATTCAGAGACTTAGGCTAATTAAAACAAATGGGAAAATAGGATATTTCAATATTTACTTTGGCAATTGTATCCTATTACAGTGTTTCAAAGTTCAATGGTTGTGTGGTTATTCTCCCTTTAGACCGTCTGAACTTGCCCAGTATGCTTGTTTTAAATGGTTGTGGAATTAGTCATGCAGGAGATGAGGGAGAAATCGCTGCCTTCTGTGCCCATGTAGTTGAACTTGATCTGTCCCACAATAAGCTCCGAGACTGGCATGAGGTGAGTTAGTTCATTTGAGAACCTCACTAGGACTTTTCACAGTCAAGTCAAGCATTTCACAATACACATCGTTTCAAAGCAGCTTTACAGAAAATCATACTGTAGTGCTCCCCTTTGAGCAGTTTTATTGAAAACTTCATTTAAAATCATGCCTTAATGTTTTTGTCTTTGTGCCCCTAGTGAGCAAGACAAAGGCGACTGAGGCAAGGAACGAAAAACTCCATAAGATGTTAGTTAGTAGAGAGAAGAAGAAGAAGAAAAAACAAACATTGGGAGAAACCAGGCTTAGCTGGGGGAGCCAGTTCCCCTCTGGCTATACAGCATGAATATAATGCCAGTATTAGTTAGATATGTGCAATACAAGTCATCTGATAATGGAGTAAATTACATAAATTTTTCTTTTGGTAGGCAGTGTTTAAAACTTAAATTATTTTGATTGAACTGTAAGGTTAATGATTAAGCATCTTGAAGTCCATCCAGAATTGGCTGAGGTGCAGGTAGATGCTGTGTCCTTTGCTGTTTGGCTGGTAAAGGCTTAAGTTGGCAGTAATATATGGACTATGTATTCCATTTTAAGAGAATGAAGTGATGCAAGTAGTGGTCAAATGATGTGTTACTCACTGTTCGGACTGGCAAATGCTTGCAGTTTGTTAGCAGTTTATTCTGTGTCCACCGAGATGATGCAGGCAGTTGTAAGTGAGGTGTGCCTTGCAGTCTAGCTGGTAGTTAGCAGTGGTTATTTTTTCAGTGAAGTGGCCAATGAAGTATCCCTTGCTGTCCTGCTGGAAGTCAGCAGCAGTTAATCCACTGTGAATAATGTTTTGGGGGAAAAGTTATGATTTCATGTGGATTGATTCTGCATATTTGATTTGCTGCAGGGAATCAATAAAAATTGTTAATAACAAAACATTAGTAAATGCAGGTATCATGAACTAACAATAAACAATTATTTTATCAGCATTTATTAATCTTAGTTAATGTTACTGAGGAAAAAATGTATGAATATACAATTGTTCATTGTAAGTTCATGATAGTTCATAATGTTGACATATCAAATTTTTTATTTTAAAAATGCATTACTATATGTTGAAATTAACATTAATTTAGATTAATTAGTGCTGTAAAAGTATTGCTCATTGTTAGTTCATTTCAACTAATGCAGTTATTTAATGTTAATGAATACAATCTTATTGGAAAGTGTTACCAAATGGTAGTGTGAAGAGCAGGCTACTTGACAGTCCATTCTTGTTGGAAATATTTCATGTTTGTTTCATTAGAACCAAAAACGTTTTGTAATTTATAGAATTTCAAAAACATTGGCAGATAATTCAAAATGCCTTCCATCATTTTGACAGCTAGAAAACGAATATATCTGGTCGATTGCGTTTCTCTGCTTTTGAAACTTGCCCATAATACATGATGTAGGGATTAGAAGTGATAAAAGTTGAGAAAACTGTTTTAAATCACGCCTGCGAAACCAGACAGGAGAGAGATGTGAGTGAGGATTTATGTAGTCCAATGTAATAATTCATGGAACACTATTCATTTAATTGGCTGACAACTGTCAGATGCATATCACATTGTGAGAGAAAAATAAAATGCCACAAATCTCTTGGCACAGATGTTGACTTGAAGTTTGATATGGGATGATTTACATTTTTGACTTTACAAATCGAACGTTTTCTGACCAAATTAATAATTAGAACTTATCTTTTTCTCCGAACTCACGCTTGTCAGTCATCTGTGTTTTTTAGTTATTTCATCTTCCCATTCAGTCACAATGACAGATAATTATTTTTAGTGCAACCTCTGAAATGCACCACACTAATTTTAAAACAAAATTATTGACAGTTGAGACGCACATTCTCCACAGTGTGGGGCAGGTGTTAATAGTCTTACAACAAATTATAGAGCATATATATAAAGATTACCATAAGCAAAGCAAGAAATATAACACAACTTCATGAAGGTCACTGAAAATTTCAAGCAAGCTTGATTTGGCTGCGGGCCACCAGTTGAATAGGCTTGGTCTATGGTGTCGAAGGCAGCAACCCTGGTCAGATAATAAAAACAAGTCATTTTTAACTCTGATAAGTGCAGTCTCCATACTATGATGGTGTTTAACGTCTGACTGAAATAACTGGGAGTAACATAAATGGGAGGTTTGAGATCGGAATTTTGGTTTCTTGATAAGGGATTTGATAACTGCCAGCTTGAAAGTACATGTCCTAAAGTTAGCGAGGAGTTAATAATATTAAGAAGAGTTTCTGAGATTACAGGAAACACCTCTTTCAGTAGCTTAGTGGATGTAGGATCTAGCATACATGTTGCTTGTGATTTTAGGTTTTGTTAGCTCCTCCTGTCCTATAATAGCGAATGACTGAAGTTGTTTGTAGGAAATACTATGAGACACTGTCTTCTTAGGTGCTGTAGAGGTCAAAAAACCTCTAAATCCATTCTCTTCCACCTGGAACAGACACCGTCTCTATATTATGATATTATGACACAGTCTCTATGTGTTGTAATTTATATGACCTATGTAATGTCTCAAGGCAGCTAGCAGACAATTGGTTAAGCCAGTCTGGCTGCTTCCTGACCTGGGCCCTGGTTAGTCAAGACACTGAGCCAAATGGAGAACGGAACCTATCGAGGAGGGATAGAGACAGTCTCTCTTTGTTTGGTCAGGTCTATCCCAAAAACTCATCCAATTGTCAATAAATCCTATGCTATCCTCTGGACACTATCCAGCCATTTTGTGATGATAATCTACTAGGGTTATTAATCTATCAGCCGCAATGGGGCCCGTCAAGACCAGACCCTCTCTCAATATAATTATATATATAGGCCATAGTAAGAAAAGAATGTAAATTCATGTCCTCTCTTGCTTTTGTGTCTCTCCAGGTGGAGTTACAGTAAGACGTATTAATAGCTCTACAATACACTATGCATCTCATCCATAGTGATATTTTAGTCTATTAATTAGCCTAACATCTTAAGATAAAACTCAAAATCAAAATTACGTTTTAATCAATTAATCAGATTATTCTGTTCTTTTTTGTTACTTTACCGTAGTAATTATTGGGAAATTATACTGAGCCAGTGTCGTGGGTTTCACGTAGTTATTCCGTCCAAACGGAGTGTTTTCGAGCTACCACAGCACTTTTTCTGCAGCCCTGAACTCGATTCTCCCACAACATAATACCATCATCTCTCCCCGCAAAGATGTAGAACTGAGTGGAGAAGAGAAAACATAGCAAGTGACAACAGAGAATTGCGCTGAGAAAGGGTATGAACCAACAGTAACAACATTAACCATTCTACGCATTGGGCATCTCCAGCACGAAAGTGTTTTTGCACTGGCAAAAGCAATGTTTCACACTTGTAATTTTGAAAACAGGTTAGTGTTCTGGAACCGTGTCCACACCGTTTTTCGGGGTTAACCCAGCATTACGATTCCAAAGGTAAACAGTGTGAAACTATGTGGTGCTGGAGTGTTACAACAAGTTGACTGGCAACAGACAACCAATCATAAAATGCCTCCATGTTTACTTCATTAAATATTCATGTGCTTTGTACAGTTGCAGAAACTTTCACACACTGTTTAGTTTACCATCTGAGGGAAATTATTAAAATTGTCAAACAGTGATGGCAAATGGTATTAACTGGAGTGATAAAGAGACTGTATTACTTCTAAAAAAAATTGAGTATGTTTCGGAAGACGTAAGACTTTTCCACAGATAAGCAGTTCCAATGATAAGATGTTATTAACTGTAATTAAGCTGTATTCATCCAATCAATGTTACTGATCTCATAAATATATGCAAATACGAAAGGTTTAATCAAGGGTTACAAATGTACAGTGTGCAACTTAGGATCATGAATACCCAGGATTAATTACTAACCTAGGGTAAAGTATGAACAGTGTGAAACATGAAACAAGATAACCTAGAATTTATGGAAATGACCCTAGGTTAACAATTTCATGTGTCAAAAGCCCAACTGTTTCTTGGTCAGTTTCAGATGGCATACTCTGATCTAATCTATTCTAGATCAGCAAGATTGTTTTCAACATCCCAAACCTGAAGTTCTTGAACCTCAGCTCTAATCAACTGAGTGATGCAGTCTTGGATCCAGACTGCGCTAAGGCCTTCTCCAGCATCTGCCGTCTTGTTCTTAATAATACTCAAGTATCCTGGGACACAGTGCACACTTTTACACGAGAGATGCCTGAGTAAGTTACAATTTGAACTCCTGACATTTCTACCCTTTTGGAATATGGACTGATATTATGTATTACGTATGCCCAGTTTTTCTCATTTAATTAGTTTATCTATTATTTTTTTGTTGCTCTGCAGTGTTTTCTGTATTTTGTATTTCACTGCTTTAAGCTGTAAACGTGGCTTGCATTAAAATGTTCCTACTAGACAGATATCACTGAAATAGGTGTCCTGAGAAATCATATTGTCTCTGTGACAGCAATGGGCTCTGTAAACACCAAAACCGAAAAAAGCCAATCATAAATTTTTTGCCTGGTGGAATTTGGGAATATGGCTGAAAATGTTTACATTCTTGATGTCTCAGTAGTTGAGGCTCTTCATGTTCTTAAACCAGTTTGGTATAAGCAATTCTGTGCTTCATAGTTTTCACACCTGACCTAATGAAATGTCATTATTCTGTCATCCTTTAACATGTAAATAGTGCTTTAGAAATGCAAGACTTCTTATCCCAAATCCCATAGGAGCGGAAGGACCTCAGTAACATGTATCTATTTTGTCCAGACTAGAGGAGCTGTTCCTGTGCCTTAATAATTACACCACTGTGACGCTTTCGTCCATGCCCTGCTCCACTCTGCGTCTGCTCCACATCACAGACAACAGTCTGCATGAGTGGAACGAGGTGCGAAAATTCGGCTCCATGTTCCCTGCGCTGGACACTCTGATCATGGCCAACAACAACCTGAGCTCCATTCGGGACTCAGGAGAAATCCTTAGCCGGTTGTTCCCTAATCTACGAAGCATCAATCTGCACAACTCAGGTATCACTGTGACTGTGTTGACAAATATTTGAGGTTTACATGCAAAAGCAGTGCATATTTATTTTGGTGCAGGATTCAAACTGCCTTCGCAATCAGCGCATTGCTACAAAGAAGCAGCGTAGCTGCAAATAGAGTTTTCGGTACTGAGCCTATTTGTGCTGCGCACAGCGCGCTGAACTCAGCAGAAAATACAGAGAAAAGGCCTTGTAATCTATGATCAACAATTTTAAAGCCTTTTAAACATTTCAACAATTTTGCTGGTAATTAAAGGAAGTAGTCAATGTAGTAAATCAGTATAAATCACATATTTTTCTGTAAAGAGCCGCAGCTCTATTTTATAGTCAGTGTGAAAGCACAACGTGAGCCTGCTGTTGGAGTTACACTGCTGCTTTGCTTACACACTGCTTATGCATCATTTTGCCTCTTTTGCGTCACCATCAGTACTATTTTTGTTCAGTAGTTACATAAAACCCATGACACGTGTTTATCTGATGATTTTGGACTTAAATCAGGACTTAATCGATGGGAGGACATTGAGAAGCTAAACTGTCTGCCCAAGCTAGAAGAGGTGAGACTGCAAGGTATTCCTCTGCTGCAGGCCTACACAAGCACAGAGCGCCGCAGTCTGATGATAGCCCAGTAAGTGCAATAGAGATCACTCTCAACTTAACCTAATCAGAAACTTAAAGTAATGATGTAAAAATGTTGAAGAGCTGATCATCTAGTCCACCACCCGCAGGCTGCCCTATGTAACCTGCCTAAATGGGAGTGTCGTGACTGACTTAGAGAGAGAGGACGCAGAGAGGTTCTTCATCCGTTATCACTTAGACCATTCTGAGGAAGAGCTGCCTCACAGGTACGGCACCATCCAGACATGAACACTGTAGTGTAGACTTATATTAGGAGACGGTCTTTAATTACAACTTAATCCTTTTTTGTGTTGTAGGTTGTCTTAATTGCACGTACATTTGAGTGATAATATAGATAACTATAGATTAGGGCTGACAACTGATTAAAATTTTTAATCAAATTCATTACATTATGTGCCGATTAATCACAATGAATTTCATACCAATATTTACAGAGGAAGGCCCCCAAATAAAGGTAATTTAAAATACTTATAAATTTAATATATAATATTATAATTCAGATAATTCAAATACCATTATATTGTGGCAACAGACAAGTAAAGCATTTAGACACTAAAATGTGGCTTTAAAAGTCAAAATACTGTTTGTTTTATTTCCATATCATTGAACAATCAAATTTTTCCCTCTGTTGTATTTTTAATTGTTGGTCTATGTACCTGTATGTAAGACGGATGCTTTTGGATCACCTCACTTTGGTTGCATCATCGCGTCTCACTAGTTTTCAACACCTCTAGTAAAGAGCGCTCTGTTTTTAGAACGATGTGTAAAGTTAAATGCAGTTTGAAACTTTGAAAAATTAGTCTCGAGATCCCTGCATTTTGTTGCACTTGGTACAGCTGTCTTTGAGTGCAAATTAAGTCTGTGGAAGGCTGTGCTGCCTGCTCGTTGGTTTGACTAGGCTTGTTGACCTGTACAGCTGGAGCTGACTGCCCCCTACTGCATCAGTGTGGTACATCAAGCTTTAATTGCTGCAGTGTTAGGAACATTCCTTATTATGAAATTTACATTTAGTTCGGGAGCGTGATTGATTGCGTGAATTTCTTTAACATGTTATTATGTGTTAAATCGACAGCCCAACTACAGATATGAGGACTTTGTAGGAAGTTTTTTTTGGCCAGAAACATTTTATACAAGTGGGCAAACATGAATGCTTAGCTAACGTATTGCAAGTGTGTGGTCCCATGGTACATATTTACCATGCATTCCTCTATGACAATAACAAACCTCAGCACTCGCCCCGATAAGTTAGCTTAAAATGTCTGTGTGAATAAACCGGATACGTTATTATTCTGGAATTTGCTATATACATGTCTACAGTTTAACTAACTTTAAAGCTGAAGTGTGTCATTTCTGCGCCACCGAACAGAATTGCAAAAAATAAACATTGTTTTCTAAAAGCTTCCTGAATTCACCACCATCTGCTGCTGATGGAACAAACAGATATTCCTCCCCCAACTCATGCCATTGGTGAAGTCAATGTTGTTTTCAGCTGGACGGGCCTCTCAAACAAAAAATTTTATAGCGCCACAGCATTTACCATTTTTGAGAAAATCAGCCTACAATTGGGGAACATAAAATTGTCTCTGAATATTAAGTTGGGATGGGAGAAAGTATTTTAGCAGCAAAAAAGTTACACACTTCAGCAAGATTCTCTTTAAACATATGCTCTTGCATGACAGAGGTTGACCTATAAAAGAGACAACTGACCATATAGAAGAAGACTGTTTATGCCAATGCTAACTAATACAAAGCTATGAACTGTGACGCATTTCAGAACATAACACGTAATATCAAGCTTGTGAAGCTAGAAGTGTTCTCATACTTGCATATTGTGGCACCACCTTGTAGACTTGTTGTGTAGAAAAGTGAATGTAGGTGTTTAAATCTTTGCATTTTGCTTTGGAGATATCACTGCTTGGTGACCAAGTATGGGAAGCTGGCTCCTCTGGCTGAGATCGACCTTCGGCCACGCTGCCACGTCAAGGTGGAGGTGCGCTATGAAGACAAAGTGGAGCAGGTGAGCATCCGGCTGAACCAGACCGTTGCAGAGCTGAAAAAGCAGCTGAAGACAGTAGTACAGCTCCCCACCCACAACATGCGCCTTTACTACATTGACAAGGGTATCGCCTTCGGGCCTGATGAGCTGAAATACAGCACACGGGCTTTGCACTCATACAGAATTCAAGATGGGGATGAGATCCTAGTGGTTCCCAAAAAAAAATAACTGGCATGCCTAAGGGTCACTGAAATATATATATTTAATTAACCAAACCCACTTTGAATTAGAACTATCTAGACTCCACAGAGTGAATGGAACTTTCAGGGAAAATAAAAACCACCTAGGCTCATCACACTTGCTGGGGCTTCAAAGATGTTTTAGTTGTTCTCAAGCAGCACTACATGTGTAACATCACTACACAGTCGCCAGAAACCCCACTTTTGTGCACCTTTGGTTTTGTTGCAGTTCGTTAATGGTTTCCCTTTTAACTTAAGACTTTACAAGCAAACCCAAATTTTCAAAGGCCCATTTCTTCAAGAATAAAGCACAGAGGAGGGCTCTGGCACCCCAGAATGTGCATTTTACAGATCTTTAGACAATCACTAATAGCTCAAATACTGACTGAGAACATGTTGCACTGCACTGATGTCTTAAAGGAGAAATCATGGACGTGTTCATTGCCTGGCAAACCCCATTTGTGTGTTGTATTCTGTGTGAGCCATTAACTACAAACAAAAGACTCTCAGGCCTTATATATCTTATATATGGGCAATGCTAGCTTCACATGAGTAAATATTTGGGAATAATTTAATTCACTTCTATCTTTCCTTTTTTTTTAGGTCTAGTTCATTTTATTATTTTTTATGTTGTGATTGATGTCAGAAAAATTGCAGAACAGAAAGCAGGTACTGTTTAAATGTATTCATTTTTTTTTTTTAAAGGAAAACCTCTATTAGTACTTTCCCTATTGAATGTAGTGCTGTGGATGGCTCAACTCCTTCAAAACAAGGCATACATTGGGGAAAATTTTAATTCTAATTTCAAATTCGTTCATGTCAAGTGTTGTGTTGGTTTCTACTTTTTATCCTCACCCTAATAAGCCCTGTTGAGTTACAAAAAGACAACACAGTCAACCAAAGATTGTTTTATTATGATGTGCAGTATTTGATGTATAATTATTCATTAACTGATTGGTGTCAATTGTTTTATTAAATGACAATACATAAATTAGTTGCACATCAATCATGGTGTATTACTTTATCCAGCTAGTATACAATAAGAAGGGGTTTTAAAACCTTTGAATTATTTAAGACCTTATTGACTCAATGATTATGCGGCTGTTAGTTCACATGTCTGACGTGTGTTGAAATGTGCAGTGCCAGACTGTTTCCTTATGATGTAGAATATGCCAGTGTCAGGGACAGAAAGCAATGTTTATTTTTAATGTTTTTTTTTTTTGTTTGTTTTTTTGTTTTTTCATCAGATTAATTATTTCATCATTTGCTTACCATGCCTGGTTCTACAAAATCAACTAGGTTTAGCAACTAAAACTGGCTAAAATGCTAATTGGTTTTAATCACTCTTTAATGTTGCTAGTAATTAAAGGAAAAGTTCACCCAAAAATGAACATTTCCTCACTATTTACTCTCCCTCATACCATCCCAGATGTGCATGACTTTTTCTTTGGCAGAACACAGAGTTTTGGAAGAATATCTCAGCTCTGTAGGTCCATACAATGCAAGTGAATGGTGACCATAATTTGGAATCTCCTAAAAGCACATGAAGGCAGCATAAAAGTAATCCATATGACTCCAGTGGTTTAATCCATGTCTTTTTCAGCAATCTAATCAATTTTGGGTGAGAACAGACCAAAATGTAACTCATTATTCACTGTACATCTTGCTATTGCAGTCTCTAGGCCCGATCATGATTTCAAGCTTTGATTACACTTCCTAGTGCTTGATGCATGTGCAGAGCGCTAGATGGTGATAGGTAGTCTGCTTACTGCTGATATCAAGATTTATTGTGAAAATGGAAAAAGGTTATATTTTGGTTTGTTCTCAGCCAAAACCGATTGGATCACTTCCTTTATGTGCTTTTTGGAGCTTCATAATTTTGGTCACTGTTCACTTGCAATGTATGGTCCTACAGAGATATTCTTCTAAAAACCTTTGTTTGTGTTCTGCAGAAGAAAGAAAGTCATACACATGTGAGATGGCATGAGTAAATAATGAGATTCTTGAACTGGAATATCAACATGATTTCTTGACTTATAACATGATAACATGACTTGAAGGATGTACTAATTGGAAAAAACACTTTGTGTAATTGTCAATGTATTTACATTATTATGTTTCGCTGACACACTTCGCAAATGTTTGGGTTAACAGGAGATTCGATTTTCTACAATGTACTGATATATAATAGTGTATGAAGAGAAGAATTTTAGTGTGGGAGTTTTAAGTGATCTACAAATATATATATATATATATATATATGCACATAGTATATATTATGTGAATTTTTTTATTATACCATCCTCTTTGTCTTTAACATTCCTTATGCTGTTACCTGCTACCCCTAGGCAAACTTTCAAGCAGTATGAAGCACTGTTTTTTTCTTCTGGAGAATTTCCTTTTAAAGTATCAATATTTTATGTTTAGTGCCCACACAGGACATGCTACTGATATTAATGTTTCTCTTTTGCATAATTATTTTATGATTTTTGTGAACTATATGCATTATTAATGTTCCATATGATTTGTATCACCTTAAATGAAATGTCACTAACTGTGACTGATGTGTACGAAGTGTGAAGACAGAAACTGTAAGATATACACTGAAGATATTGTTTAGTTTGAACTGAAATTGATTGCCATTTACAAGGCACATTTTGACCAGTGTGATTCAGAGTAAACTACTTTTCATCTTTCCAAGTTATACTTTTTATATATTGTTTTAATCTTTCTTAAGATGTTGTCTGTATAGTTTAAAAATTCAATGTTCCCCATGCTTTCTTCTTGGTTTACATAATCAGTTGTACATTTACAGTTCTTTATCTTAAATTAATTGGAGAGACACTTCTGGATATTGTAAAAGGTCTGTGTAAAAGGCCATTATGCGTCAAAGGGATGACAACTGTAAGATAATAATCAAATGGATGCATTAGGCCTGTTATTGTAATGAACACTGAAATACTTGCGAGTTTAGTTGCACATTGTCACATCATTAACATATTGCAGTTTTAAAATCAAATGTGACTGTTTTATGCCATTGATTTGCCAGCATATGTGCACAATATTGTATACAAGTAGAAGAGTTAAATTAGTTCCTGAAAATCTAAGTGAAAATAAACTTTTACTGACTGTCGTAGCTATTGTTCTTTACTTTTATCCTGTTATATTTTCACTGTATTTTTAGACCTTGACTTTAGCATATTCTTATTTAGGATAGGTCAGTGCTCTACATCAGTGCAATAAGCCATCTGTGTAGATGGTTTGGGATTGGTTTAAAGGGATAGTTCACCCAAAAATGAACATTTTCTCATCATTAATCACCCTCATGCTAACCCAGATGTGTATGACTTTCTTATTTTTAGAAGAATATCTCAGATCTGTAGGTCCATACATTTTAAGTGAATGGTGATCAGACATTTGAAGCTCCAAAAAGGAGATAAAGTCAGCATAAACATAATCAATCAGACCCCAGTGGTTTAATCAATGACTTCTGAAGCGATCCATTTGGTTTTGGGTGAGTAAAGACCAAAATGTAACTCCTTTTTCACTGGACATCTTGCCATTGCAGTCTGTAGGCACGATCATGATTTCAAGCTCAATTACTCTTCCTAGTGTTTGATGCATGTGCAGCGCACTAGATGGTGCTATTGGAAGTATAATCAAGCTTGAAATCATGATTGCCAAGGAGACTGATGTCAAGGTGTCCAGTGAAAAAGGAGTTACATTTTGGTCTGTTCTCACCCAAAACAAACTGGATCGCTTTAGAAGACATTGATTAAACCACTAGAGTCATATGGACAGGGTTGGGTTGGGAGGGTTACTTTTGAAATGTATTCCACTACAGATTACAGAATACATGCTGTAAAATGTAATTTGTAATGTATTCTGTTAGAATACTCAAGATCAGTAACATATTTTAAATACTTTGGATTACTTCTTCAGCACTGGAAGATTTTTTCACTTGTTTTGACTATAAAAACTCTGCCAGTACAGTAAGACAAAATACACATGTTAAAAATACATTCTCTGAAAAACCTAAATATCTTATGCAGTGTTGTTTCTAAAACAAGATAAATCAAACTGATCTTGTTTTAAGGATTTTTAGATATTTTTACAGGAAAACAATACAAAAAAATATTATCAAGAATATAATTTTTGCCCTAATATCAAAGGTCTTACTAGAAATAAATAATGATCCACCGTGAATTTTCTTGATAAACAATATGATCGTGTCTGGTAACATGTGCATGTAAAATGGCTAGAAATAGCATTTTATCTTAGCGTAAAGCTGACAATTTACACAAGGTTTATTTCTATTTCTTCTGCTCCAAACTTACTTCAAACTTACTTCTCTGTCTGCTCGTATGAATGTAACACATCATAAGAAAGTGTTTCACCGCTGTTCAAATGCACTTTGGATCGCATCATTTATATGTATAAATGTTTTCCATCTGAAAGGACTAAATATTAAATTAAACAAATGACAATAAAATGCAAAGTAATCTCTTCAGTAATCAAAATACTTTTTGAATGTAACTGTATTCTAATTACCAATTATTTAAATTGTAACTGTAGTGGAATACAGTTACTTATATTACATAATCCCGTTACATGTATTCCGTTACTCCCAAACCCTGTGTATGGATTACGTTTATGCTGACTTTATCTGCTTTTTGGATCTTGAAATTTCTGGTCACCATTCACTTGCATTTTATGGACCTACAGATCTGAGATATTCTTCTAAAAATCTTAGTTTGTGTTCAGCAGAAGAAAGTCATACACATCTGGGATGGCATGAGGGTGAGTAAATGATGAGAGAATTTTACTTTTTTGCGGTGAACTATTCCTTTAACCCTCAGAAACCCAATCATCGACACTGATGATGTATTTTCGTTTTGTGTTTTTAAGACGTTTCTAAAGATTTAGATTTTAGGGTTAATTTTGTGTGACTTTAGAAAGATGTGGCATTCAGTATGCAGTTTTTGTTCCACCAAAACTGTGATACATCTCAGTTTCAGATACAGTTTTTTTTGTTGTTGTCGTTTTTAATAACAATCGGTATTATTTAATTGCTTTAAACAAACGTTGCGATTCTGCTATGCTTAGTCTCTGGGGGTTAATAGATTATGTATGCAAAATTGTCAATAACAACAAAATATGTTAAGTGCACGCTTTGCAGAGTTAATACAATAAACCTTTAAAATAATCGCTACTAGTTCTCTCAAAAGGAGTGTTTATTTCCGTCACCAAGGTGACATTGTGGGCGGTAGCACTGCTGTGACGCGCGAGAGCAGGAACAACCAATCAACGGTGAGAAGAGCTAGCAGACGTCACAGTTAAAGTGAACGACCGTTCATTTGTGTAGAAGTCCAGCTTGTAATATGTGAAGGGCCAAAATGTCTCGGCCGTTATTTGTACTGTCTTGAAGAGTACCGGTGAACTATCGTGTATCGGCTACAAGTGTTTAAAGTGGCTTGTGTGGAGGGTTCACTTACGGTGGGCTCTTTGAAGGAGCAGGCAGGGGAGAGGAGGATGGTCTCTCTCACTGTGGTGAGTAACGCTATGCATGATCTGCACATTCTTGCCTTGCTGTTCCCATCATTTACTCACCCGAATATTGGATCCTGGAAGCTTCTAGACATTTCACTAATTACATAACATCGGCCCGTGAGTATTCTTGTTCACAAATGTATAGAATTACACAGTTCTGTAGTGGTAGGTTGCGAGTTGCGTCTTAATTTCTCCAGACACTCCCATAAATTTAACGTATTAATATAAAAACAAAGTATTTTTATGTTAATTTATTGTTAATCAAAGAGTTGTGAAAACCAGGTACATTTAGTCTTTTCTTTCCTAAGCAAATATGAATATACAATTACATTTCATCTAAAGTGCCCCTGTAAATAAGGCTCGTTCTTGCTGAAGTTTAGTCATGTTGAATCACGTGACACGCACAGCTCTACTGCTTGTCAAAACCACAATCTCGAGACTAAACTGCTCTGTGTGAATGATAATCCCTTTATTTCACGTAAGATATCACACCCTAAGTGTGTTTTCTTAATAGTATTACATAAATTCAGGCGTGGATGGTTACTTAACTGTTACTATCTTCCATAATAACTGAATTATTAAACTCTCCCATCATTGCTTAACTGTTACCATCCCATCATTATGCTGACTGATTTTCTTGCCAGAATAGTTATTTTAATACTTCTCTTTTCCTCTGTTATTGAGGTAGTAGACTCAGCTAAACAAGCCATAGACATCTCAGGTTGAAACAGTTCATTTTTATTCTTATTTGCACTTGGCAACTTGTTTCCCAGAGCTGCACCTAACCAAGGCTCTCAGACCATGATTATAGCTTACCAGATGTAGCTTTTTAATTAAACTAAATATGAATGTAAGAGCCAATGACGCAATGGTCAAAAATACATTTAAAATGCAATTCACACGAAACAGTTACATAAATACGCCTATTTTATGGTGAACATGTTTCTGAGTTAAATGTCATTTTGATATTTTTACTGAGGCTTAAAGTAAAAAAAAATGGTCATGTGGTGTAACCATCCGGAGAGAGTAAAACGAATCTAAGTCTCGTTCAAAGCTGCAATTCTTAAAAAAAGAAATGTTGGCATGAGTAGGAAAAATAAGCAGTGAAACAAATTTTGTCTTAAAATATAAATATTTGAAAAACTTTTGTCCACCAAATCAAAGTCATGTGGTGGAACCAACATGTAGGTTGCCATTTAAAAAATCAATACAAATAAAATTACACAATATTTAAAAATAATAATAATAAAAAACAGAGGACACATTTAGACCCTCAAGACTGTGTTCAAAGTTTATATCAGATATTTTGACATTTTTATGAAAAGGTACATTTTGTTCAGGTCAAATGGTGTAACCCTGAAAAACTTCTTGATATTTTTATTTTTTTTACCTTGAAAAATATGTTTAAATACTTTTCTGAAAGTAATGATTAAGTTGTATACATTCTCCTGTATTCAAGGTGCAAGAAAGTATTTTAAAATCTTTTACTTTATGGTTACACCACATGACATTTTTAAAGTCATTAACCCTTATATTGTGTTCCGGTCAAAACTGACCGAAAACTGTAGTTTATTTCATCAAGAGATATGAGAGATTTATTAACATTCTAAGTGGGCCGGTCATTTTTGACCAGGTGTTAGCACAAATGAACACAACACAAGGGTTAAATACATTTGTTTAAAAAACAAAGTGTAAAAAGGTTTGTTTTTCGAAAATTTCTGAAACTAACATGGACACAAAGATTATGACGTGTGTTTCAAACTAGATTTAAAAAAAACATAATTTTTATAACCTCAGACAGACTTATTTGTCAATAACCGATACATAAATATTTATGTAAATATCTATTATGTAATATGAAAAGGTTATTATAATTTATTATAACTATATAATTATATATTTCTTTATAAGCAGATTTATACATAAAAAGCATTAATGCTATTACTTTGAGAACAGTCTAGAAGTGTTGAAGTGTTGAATGGCCCACGGAGGTCATAGGCAACTGCTATATTTACCAGCTCAGTAATATGATCTCTGGCATTCCGGATCACTGTGCTCATACTATCCCTGGTCCTCTCACTCTGGGACTACAGCCTCCAAAGCAACACGCTGTCCACGGAAAATGTTACTGGTGAGCCTCCTCTCCAATTTACTTACTTTCTGTAACATTTAGCCGTTTTGACTGATATCCAGTGTTGTGAGGTCTGTGGGGGAGAGGGCATGACATTCTCAAGTCATCAGTTGTGCAATGTAACAAGGATATGGAATGTAATGGAAGCTTGGCATTTGAACTGGTGCCTCAGAATGCAGAATATTAGCATGGAAGATGAGTTTAAAAAAATGCTCTCATATATCTATTTTTTGCTTCAGGGATGAGCTGTAAAAAATATGGTTTTATATTCCATGTTTCTCATCAGCTTTATATATTTCAGTTTGAATAATTACTGTTAATTATCAGTGGGCTCCTTATGGTGTGTGTTCTGTTCAGGGTCATCATAACGTTCTTTTGCCTAGGTCAAACATTAACTTATTTTTAATAAAGATACTGTTTACTAATTGCCTTTTTGCCAACTGTTCTTGCTAAATGGCTCTTCTAAAGCCAAAAAATTACATTCCTAACATTCTAACCCTTTCTGTGTGTTTTCTTTATTCTGTCTTCTAGGTTTGAGCAGTGAATGTTGGATGCGAGGTATAATGAACTGCCACCTTGGTTTTTCCGTCCACTTGAACTGACAGAACGGCTCTACTTACAGTAGGTACCCCAGAACCTAACACCCACCTGCTAGCAGAGAGCACTTTGCACACATGATACTGAGAGAGAGAGCTTGTGGCACTTACAAAAAAACATACAGGGTTGAAATTTGTGTTGAGATTTTTAGGGTATGTTTCTCTTCACTAATTCAGATTATTGGGTTCATATATTGAAAACATGGGAAGCAAACAGTTTTGTGTATTTCTGTATATACAGTACATGATTTGCATTATAGTTTTACATAGTAATCCCCATGTTTTCAAATTCCATTGCCTCGTTCTATGAGACAGTGGCCCTAATATCAGTCTGTTACAAAATCTGCGTTCCACATTCTTTAGGTTTAGGTTGTCTGCATTCACTGTAAATTATTTAAAGACCTACAAGACCTACTTGTAGATGACCAAGTATCTCTAAAATGTTGGTCCCACATTGTAGCTTAATGTGCCACATGTCTTTGCCAACAAATAGGCTTTGTAATGGATTGCCAAGGACCCACAACTTGGCGTTCATCTTAAAGTTCCTGTTACAAGATTGAGTAGCTGCAGATATAAAAGGTAGATTTTGAGTTTGGTTTGGCACACTAAGTTTTGTTTAAGAGGCAAGCCTTGCCAGATTGCCTTTGATCAGAAGGGTGGGCTGAGGCATCACATTGGCCACTGAGCTCTTATCTGCTCACATTTCAGGATAAATATAGCTGTATCCAATACTTAGCCTCAAGTCTTCAGCATCCTGATTGCAAATATTATTTGTGCTATGGATAAAATTAAGAATTATTTTTATATTTACTAATTACTGTCCATATAAAATACTCAGCACAAGGTGTTGCCCATTGACCAGTTCCAGGTCTTATATCTCATGTTATGCTATGCATATCACAACAAACGACATGATGTTTATTGTCATTTTGATGTTGTCTTTGCCATTTCTTTGCAAGTGTAGTCTGGTTTCCAAACAATTGAGAGATAAGAGAACGTAATATGAGATGCAGAGTTAAAGAAATGTGTGTGAATGTTAAAGCAACAGTGGTGTGCACATAATGACCGCGTGTCTTGTTGTGTGGGTGAAAGCCTGTCTGACTGTCAGATATCACAGGCATCTACGTCTGCTATGACAAGTCCCCACCTGTTATGTGCTCACAATCAGAGACACTCCCCCAGCTTAGACATAGATAACAGAAAAAATCCTTCAAATGGAAAAATATTCAAACTGGGATTGCCTTCCTTAATGCTGAATTACCAGTCTGTTTGAAATGTAATGTACTACAGAAAACAATATACACACCCAGCCCTCTGACAAACCTCAATTTTAGTCTGTATTTAATATTCTGATTCAAAATTGAGTTTCTTCATTAGTACATTTTTTATTTCTTCTTGAAGATGAAACTGAAGAGTGTCTGCTTCTTTAAATTAATTGGAGCTTATCTGAGCAAATCCGTTTTCTTGAGTCATGTATAAGTAAAAGGGTATTTGACTTTTTTTATTTTTACTTTTTTTTTATCTTAAAATCTTGATTGTTGTTGAACAAAAATACCATGGATATTCTGGATTTTATCAATTACCAAAAATGTATGTTACCTGGTTTTAACCATCAGTTTTATAAAAGCATATACTGTAGCACAAATTTGTTGGGAAAAAGTTGTCAGGTTTGTTAAAAGGTGGCATTGGTCAAAGTTACCAAGTTTGTATTTCTTTAATTGTTAAAAAAGTCCTCTGATGAACTTTAATGCCAGTGTGTCATGTCATTGTCTGATTAAAATGTTTTTATTAATTTGTTAAAAATACTTCTTCTTGGGGAGTCGCGTGACGCCATGCAATGGTTGGACATGTGAACGGAGAGCTCTGTGCACTTTGTTAGTTTTTAATACTTTTTATGTCCTAAACCAGTGAAATTCAATACACCCTGATTCTTAACTCTTTTATGAAGACAATATGTAAAATAATTAAAAATCCTCGGGCTCTGGAGATATTAAAAGACACTAACGTGCTCAAGCTGATACCGCTGACAAGGCTGCAGACTAGGGACTCAATTTGGACGGTGCGGCGGGATAAATTCAGCGGCAACTGGCAAGCATGTCTGCAATGCTGGCGAAGGTCGTCACATACTTGGAGTATCTGGCTGTAATCACTTCCATGGAATTCTCTGAGTTGGTTACAAGATTGTCGGATGTCGAGAAATGGATCGATTGTCTGGAGTCATCGGAGAGGGAATTAGCTGCTAACCCGCTTGCAACCAAGACAGACTTGCAGTGCATTTGGGAAAAACTGGAGGATTTGGAGACTTGTAATCAATGAAACAATGTCCGAATTGTTGGAATTCCTGAACATGAGGAAGGCAGAGATATGGTGAAATTCCTAGACGAGCTCTTCCCGAGTCTGCTCGACATAACAGGCCATAAGCTGGAAATCGAGCGAGCTCACAGGATCCGGGTTCAGTGATCAGCTGAGGGAGACAGGCCCCGATTAATTCTGGCCAAATTTCTGAGATCATCCGATAAAGATCTCGTGTTACGCGAGGCGAGGAGTAAAGGAAAGCTTTCTTGGAAGAACCACAGCATTTTCTTGTTCCCAGATTTTGCTAGTTCTACAAGAGATAAACGTGATCGATTCAGGGAATGCAAGAGTCTCTTACATCAACGGAAAATCGCGTTTGCTCTGATGTTTCCGGCCAAACTGAGAATAGATGCTAAGGATGGCTGTAAAGAATGTACATGCCCACAGCAAGCACTGTCCTTCATAAAAACATTGTAATGAGTAAGCCATTTGGTGTTTTTCATGTTGCTGTTTAGTGGGCCTGTCTCACTGAACATACACTCGACTGCCTGAGGAAGTTGGGCACCTTCTTTGTTGCTTTTTGTGCTGGTTCCACCTTGCGGCTGGAGTTTGTTTTGTGTAATGTCATTTCTTCAGGACAGCTTGTGTATAAATATGCACGTTTTTGGTGCTTATGCCTACTGTGGCGTGGAGTTTGTTTTGTGGAACACCTCTTACAGGACATTGGAGTGATTGGGTCTTTTGTTGCACTCATTTATCAGCCGAATGGGCCAGCTTACTGAACATTCGTTTGACTGCCCGAAGAATGAACTTTATCATTTTATTGTCATTTTTATGTGCCGGTTCCGCTAGCGGCTGTAGCTTGTTCTGTGGAGGAACACACCTTTGGGACAGTTATGTGGATGAATCTACATGTTTTTTGTGTTTATTCCGCTTATTGGCTGGAGTTTGTTTTATAGACTATTTTTGGCTGTGTAATTCTGTTTTACAAAATCTGTATAGAAACACCGGATTTGAGCAATCTGATGGTAAAGTTGTCGCGGGGACTCTCGTAGGCGTACATGGACTGTTTGAGTTTAGACGGATGGACGCTGGTTGGCGCTATCGTGCGCGGGGTTAATGCGCACGTTTTTCTTTTTTCTGTTTGTTTGGTTCGGGGGGAAGTTTGGGATTTCATTGTTACACTAATGTTGGAATGTGGTCTTTATAATATTGTTTTTGACACACAATCTATTTTTTCTAATATGTCAAATGTTAATATGAGTGGATTATCTCTCTCCACGTGGAATGTAAATGGGTTGGGGCACCCCATAAAAAGAAGGAAGGTTATTTCTTTTCTTAAATGTAAGAAATATGATATAGTGTTTCTTCAAGAAACTCATTTTTCCCTGCAGGAAGCTGGAAAATTTGGGAAGATATGGGGTGGACATGTTTTCTTTAGTGCTGGCTCAAGTAAGAGCAGGGGCGTCATTACATTGATAAGTAAACATCTACAATTCAAATGTCTCAAACAGATGAAAGATAAATTAGGAAGAGTCATTATTGTTTAAGCAGAAATTCTGGGGCAAAGGTTGATTTTGGCTAATATAAATGCACCTAACACTGATGACCAGGGCTTTTTTATAGATCTTGAAGGGATGTTGCAAGATGCTGACACCCTTCGTGGTATAATATTGGGAGGAGATTTTAATCTTTTGATGAACTCTGTCCTTCCTTGATCATAGTGAAGCAAAAGTATGCAAGCCCCCTAGAGCAACATTGACGCTTCTCTGGATGTGTAAAAATCTTGGTCTTATAGATATTTGGAGACTTTTGAACCCATCTGGTGTGGACTATAAATTTTTTTCATCAGTCCATAAGATTTATTCTAGAATATATATATATTTTTAAGTCCCTCATTTCGTCTGTTGTTGATTGCTCAGTTGGAAACATCTTAGTCTCAGGTCACACCCTGGTGAGTTTAGAGGTGTTGCCACATACAGAGAAAAATAAATCATATAGTTGGTGCTTTAATGTATCCCTTTTGCAAAATCCTGAATTTCAACAAATGTTAAAGGCTGAAATTAATGTTTATATGGAGACCAACTGGTCCTTAGTATCCTCTGTGAGTGTGGCTTAGGAGGCACTAAGGCGGTTCTTAGGGGCTGGATCATACAGTATGCATCATTCACCAAAAAATCCAAAGCATGAGAACTAGTGGAGTTGGAAGGGAATACTAAAAGTGCCGAAGCAGAGCTGAAGCACCAAATGTCATCTGATGGCCTCAGAGAATTGACCCGATTGAAATACAGATATAATACTATTTTGTCATGGAAGGTGGAGTTTTGGCTATTCAGGGCAAGACAGTCATACTTTGAGTTGGGAGACAAAGCAGGGAAGCTTTTGGCTAGATACATAAAGCAGAGAGAGTTTTTTTCAACCATTCCCTCAGTGAAATCTGCTGGTGGGGAAATATTTACCTCGGCCATTGATGTTAATAATGCTTTTAAAGAATTTTATCTTGATCTTTATAGTTCCACATCTTCGTCTACTGATGAAGATATTTGGAACTTCGTGGAACCATTAGAACTCCCTAAACTGACGACTGAGCAAAATAATTCTCTTGATTCTGAGATACCCTTTGGAAGAGCTTGACGAGGTAATTAAGACCTTGCTTACAGGTAAGGCCCTGGGGCCAGATGGTTTCGCCGCTGAATGTTTTTAGATTTTATGTTACAGAATTGGCTCCACTTTTGTTAGAAGTTTATATGGAATCATTAAAGAATGGAAAGATTCCACCAACCATGACACAAGCCCGGATCAGTCTGATCCTTAAAAAGGACAAAGATCCAAGCGAGTGTAAGAGTTACCGTCCAATTTCCCTGATCCAGCTAGATGTTAAAATATTGTCAAAAATTTTGGCTAACCGATTAAGTAAAGTTATGACATCTCTTATACATATTGATCAGGTGGGGTTTATTCGGGGCCGTAGCTCTTCTGATAACATTAGGTGATTCATCAATATCATGTGGTCAGTGGCGAATGATCAGACCCCCGTTGATATGGTAGAACGGGATTATCTTTTTAAGATTTTGGAAATATACAGGTTCGGGAATACTTTTATTCGATGGATTAAGTTACTTTATAGACACCCAGTAGCGGCGGTACAAACAAATGGATTAATTTCAGATTATTTTACTCTGGATAGGGGCACCCGGCAGGGTTGCCCTCTTTCCCCATTATTGTTCTGGCTTGCCCTGGAACCATTAGCAGCCGCAATAAGAAGGGAAGATGATTTTCCAGGGGTGGTAGCGGGAGGTATGGCACATAAGCTTTTGCTTTACGCAGATGATATTTTATTATTCGTCTCTGACCCCATTAGATCTATGCCTTGCCTCCATAGAATTATTCATTCCTTCTCTAAATTCTCGGGATACAGAGTCAATTGGTCTAAATCCGAAGCTTTGGCTCTGACAGTGTACTTCCCATTAACGGCTTTCCGCCTTCCAGTGGCCTAAACAGGGCATTAAGTATTTAGGCATTTTATACCCAGCAAATTTGTTTGATTTAGTTAGAGTTAATTTTGACCCCTTAATAAAAAGATTTTCAAGCGATATGGACAGGTCATTACATTTATCTATGTTTGGGAAGGTTAATGTTTTTAAAATGAATTGCATTCCAAAATTCAACTACCTGCTACAATCTCTCCCTGTAGATGTCCCTCTCTCTTATTTCAAGCAATTTGATAGCATAGCGAAGTCCTTCATTTGGAATGGTAAGCGTACCAGATTACATTTCAATAAGTTACATAGGCCGATTGACAAAGGTGGGCTAGGCCTACCCAAGATTTTGTTTTATTATTATGCATTCGGTCTCAGACAATTGGCCCATTGGTCGCTTCCACCTGAGAGAGCCCCTCCCTGGTTTTATATTGAACAGGAAGTTCTTGCCTCTATTTTGCCATTGCAAAGCCTTTCTATCAAACTAATTGGTGAAGTTAAGTTACACCCTGTTATCTCGCATTTGCACTCGGTATGGACAAAAGTGTCCAGAGTGTTTAATTCGGACATTTATTTAAATGTTGCCTCAAGCATATGGCTGAACCCTAAATTATGTATTAATAAGTCCCCTTTCTGCTGGTCAGAGTGGATTGTGAGGGGGGTTACTACACTCGGTGACCTAAATGAGAGTGGAGTGTTGAGATCTTTTGAGAATTTGGTTCAACATATTGGGATTCCCAGATCTCAGCTTTATAGGTATTTACAGCTGCGCCACCTGCCCTGTATTGTTTTTGGGAGTAGCACACCCCCCCCCCCCCCCAAAGCGGCAGATACTCTGGGAGAGGTGATTTCTGCTTTTGGAAAAGGTCATGAGGCATCAGTGTATAACTCCCTGCTAATTCAGAGTCTGGGGGACGGAGCTTCAACTTCTCTCAAGTGATTATGGGAGAAAGATTTAAATTTGGTATTGGAGGAGGGAGTGTGGGATAGGATTCTAAAAAATGTCAAGTCTACATCTAGAGATGCAAGGGTTCACCTTATGCAATTCAAGATTTTACATAGATTTTATTGGACCCCCTCTAGATTGTATAGGCTTGGTCGTAAAGACACACCCACCTGCTGGCGATGCCAATCAGAAGTTGGAGACACAACCCATGTTTTTTGGGGGTGTGTTAAGATCCAAGATTTTTGGTTGAATGTTCAGAGTTGTTTGTGTGACATTTTGGGCACTCAAATTTTACTTTGCCCCAGACTTTGTATTTTGGGCGATGGGGCGGTCATAAATCTGGGGGACAAAAATTGGGTTTCGAGCTTTTGAGGAGGTGACATAATAGAAGACTGGGGTTTGGGGACATGTTTTTCAGAAAATGGGGTAATTATTTAGCATTTTTGGGGGACTCTCAGGGAAGGGATGGGGAGAGAGAGGTCTAGTTTAATTATGTTTGTTTATTATACATTTACCTTTTTTTTTTTTTTTTTTTTTTTTTTTTGTATGTGTATTATTTTATGTGACCACAGGGGTGTTCGTTGGGGGTTAGGGTGGGGTTGGTGAATGGGGAGAGATATTAGTGGGGGTTAAATGTGAAATGTTGATTCGGTTTGTATGTGTTGTGTTTTTCTCTGTGTGTGTTTTTTGTTTTTTTTATCAATAAAAAATGTTTATTACAAAAAAATAAACAAAATACTTCTTCTTGAAGATGACACCTAATTATTCTATAAAATAATTGGAGCTTATCTGAGTGAATCTACTTTCTTGAGTCATGTATAAAAAGTAAAAGGGTAGTTGACATTAAATTTCAAGCAGTTGCAACAATGTCCTGCAGTGTGAGATATTATACTTCATCTATACATATTTTAAACAGCATTTTCTAATTCTTGTATAAATGTTATATACAAAGTTTTATGAGTTTTATTAATTGAGAGTCTAGATGAAAAATTTTTTTGTCACCACAGGACTATGTAAGTGAACTGAAAAAAAAGTTAAAACGTGATTACGAATGGTGGACAAAAATACAGTTACAGCCTAAAATATAACTTTCACTATACATTTATATAAACATTTAAATTATATGAATTGGAAATTTAGATCAAAATCATTGTTACCTGGTTTAAACCATCAGTAAAACGAAAAAACATATATTGTAGCACAAATTTGTTGGGGAAAAGTTGTCAAGTTTATTAAAAGGTTGCTTTTAAAAAGTTACCAAGTTTGCATTTCTTTGATTGTTAATCAGTTTCCAACTCATCTGTTAATTAAATGCAACCTGAACAGCTACAGGTTATCTCCTCCCTCTTTAGGTTAGTTTTTGGTATTACAGCAATTTGAGTATTAAGAAGCTTGCTCAGTACTGTGCGGCAGGTTTTTTAGTTGTTGTTTTTGTCGGCAAAGAGAGGGAACACAGTGTAAAGCTGGTGGACAACTTTCTTAAGAGTTCTAGTTTAGTGAAAGCATGTTACAAGCCTTGGTCTGCCATGTGCTTTGGACTGCCTCCAGCTTGCTGCCTACCCCAGATCTTTGTGTTGAATTATTGATACATCTGTGAATGCAGCACTGGGAGAGGGAGAGAGAGAGAGTGCAGAGAAAGAGTCAGATTAAAGAAATAGGAGCCTCCTCAATGAACTCAACACGCATCAACAACACTATATACTTTTATTTATTCAGATGCTGCAGTGCCTTGTGAACAAGAACCTGTCTCTCCACAAGAACAGACTGTGCCACTTTAACACATGGCCCAGCTCTGGGGGCTCTCTCTTATTTCACATAAACAGCAGGGTTCTCAGTGCTCTGCTCGGGCTATAGCGATAACCAGGCCTCTCTGAAAACAATAGCAGTAATTTTGTTACGCAGCTTTATTCAGGGTCCCATTCTAGCAGCGAAGCCCCTTTAAGTTGCGTAATACGCACCCCTGTATAATGTGTGCTGTTTTGGAGAAGTCACATGCTACTACACATTGAATATGTTTTCAGGATCAAGCACATAGAAAAATAAAAGAGACCTCAGGGCATGACACAGTCATCTTAAATTCATAACAGGTAGTGTTTATACGCTACCATTTTGACTGAAATTGCTTGACTGCCCCAAGGGCTGAAATACACTCACAATAAAACTTGCGACCTAAAAGAAATCTTGCAAGGAATTTTGGATCCAAGAGATTGTTGATATGAACTAAAATATTAATATGACATTGTTCACTTGGAGCAGTGTTTTCTGCGCTTCACTGCTACTGAATCTTGCCAAGGGAAAAGAAGTTATATTTTGCGAGTTATTAGGTTTCAGTGAATTGAATGTGAAGAGATAACGTCTTTCTACTGCGTTGTGTTCACTGACTGGACTACAAAACAAAGCATGACTAACTTAGTCTGATTGACAAACAAATGACTTACTGAGACGGTTCCTTTAATGAATCGCTCAAATCGACTCACTGTAATAATTTTTTCACATTTCTCTTATCCATTTATCCCCAGAGTCCATGCAGCCTGAAATTTTCTCACCTCCGGCTGAGCTTCCAGCATGTCTCGTGTCTCCTCCACGGCTAAGCGCTATACTGGCTCCTCTTATACCAGTCACTACAGCTCATATGGCTCCTCCCTGACCCCATCTCTGGGCTCCTATGAGCGGGATAAGCTGCCCTACAAGAGTTCCTCTTCCGGCTTCTCCTCCTCCAGCTACCTGAGCTCCAGCGCCAGCCGAGCCCGCAACTACAGCTCATCTTTTGAGCCGGACCGGGGTCGGCCCATCCCTCGCACTGATTTGCTTGCCAGCCGGCGCAGCGAGAGCCTGAGCCGCACACCGGTAAAGGGCTATGCCTCGGGCCTCAATGGTGGCTCAGGATACAGCAGCTACAGCTACTCTACAGCCCCCACCAGCTACCTCTCCTCCTCAACTGTGTCCTCCAACATCTCTCTCAGTCGGCGGAAATCGGTGAGTCAAAGTGACCTGACGCATGACTTGTCAGCTTTGGGCCTGAGCGAGACCTCCAGCAGCAGCAGCCTGAAGCAGTCCTACCGGAGCCGAGGCAGTGACGCATCTGAATCCTACAGCAGCACACGCTTCAGCAATGGCCTCTCAAGGAGCTCCATGCAGGAAGGTCTCGGGAGCAGCAGCAGTGGCCTGAAGAGCACCAGCAGCAGCCGGTTCTCCACAAGTTATCGCTCCACATCACCAGTCAGAGAGTCTTTGGTAAGAGCATTCAATGCATTTATATTCTCATGGGCATGCAGTCATGTCATCCTAGCTAGTTGAACAGTTCTATCTATAGAACTTAACAGTCTAAAAAAAGTACAAATCCCATTTATTTTTTCCATTCAGGAATTGCTTATTAACGATATCTTAAACCTTTAAAGACTGACCTACCGTAAGCTCCGAGGCTGTTAATCAACGGTATATGTTGAAGCCATTAGTCCATGTTATTTCAACTTCATTTTTTAATGAATGGTTAAGAATTACATTACTCATGAACCCTGAAGAGAAAGATCCACCAATTAGAGAATCGTGGCAAATAAACCGTGGCAAAAGAGCCATTCGCAATGGTTCATGGGATTGTAGTTCATTCCCTCATTAAAAATGTAAAGTACCTTCATCTTTTTCTTTGATTTTCCAATACTTTTTTGCTTCAGATCAAAGATTGTAATGTTGTGATTCACCTCAGAGCTGGTTGGTTTGGTTCATGGCATAGAACCATTTAATAAAGGCTTTTTTTAAATCCTTATGGAAAAAAAGTAATGGGAAAAACACTTCCGGAACCCAGAAGATAGCTAAAAATAAAAAGTAGGCTGGCTCTTTTTCCCTATTACACCCTTGCTAGGTTATTTTCAAGTCCCATTTTTTTTTTCTTTTCCCAATCTTTAAGTTTGCATCACTCTTCTTTCTTAATTCAAGTATTTCATGAGAGCCCTTTAGCTTAGAGAGGTGGTACTGAGTAGATTCAAATCAAAGTGTTACGTTCAAAAGTCTCTAGTAATACAAGTGAACACATCTTAGAAAGTTGAAATGTACTGGGTCATCTGTAGCTATGTTCGGAATAGCATACTACCATGCTATTCTTACTCTTTACTATTCTTACTATTTCTACAGAATGTAACATGTATACTATGTGTGTAAAGAATAACTGGATGACCTACTACATTTGCTAAAAGGGGCAACATACAACAGAGCACACTGCACAGAATATTGTATCCACTACAATTTTTAAATGTCTCCTTCTTGATGTCATTAACCTCTTCATTATTTGACTGTATTGTCAAGAGTTAAGACCTTTTTACACAAAATTGGTTTAAAAATGCCAATTTCCGAGATAATAACTGGACACGATATTCGCCAAATTAAACCCTGTTGAGGTCATGTGACAACATTGTAGCATACTACTGTTTGAAATGTTTATAGCTGCATACTACATTGTGTTTCACACACTATTTTAAAAAATAAAAAGCAGGATACAGTATATACTCCTCAGTATGCAGTTAGAAGAACACAAGTACTCCATTCTGAACATAACCTATAAGTTTTGCTGTTGAGTGTCCCAGACAGGAGAAGTATTTCACATTAATCTTTGAAATATGCTTCTCTACTGAGAAGTGGCAAGTGGAACCAGTGTGTTTTGTACTGTATGTTGGCTGTGAAAAATGTTTGTTTGCTTACTGGATCCATAGAGTTTCTAAGGCTGAATTCAAATGTCTGTTTATATTATGCCATGCAACAAAAAGCCCTGTGGAATACAGTCCATGGCTAATACTTTGAAATTAATTGTCATTTATGTCATTAATTAAGCAACTTCTCTAAGCAACCCAGTCTAAATGAGGAGCAGTGAGCAGTCAGGTCTGTCTGACTTTTAAATGATTAGTCTAGACTGGATAAGTTTACACCTGAGAATTTCAAAAAATCTAATCAGCTCAGCGAGTTCAAGTCTGAGTGCTTTTGTCAACTCAAATTAATTATCCTACTAATGCTCCAGATATCCAGGCCTTTTATGCTGTTTAACCAATCTGTTGCAGAGAAATAAAGGTATTAGAGGATATGTTCTGTGATTTCTTTTTTCAGTGCTACACTGATGAGTTCAAGGCAGGCAAACAATTGCCAAGCAGACCTTAGTTTACTACTACTGTAATTAAAGAGGATATTAGGGTATTACTCTTGTATATTAGAAAATGGGAGAGCTTTTTATCAAGCTTTTCTTAGTTCTTCATTGTTACTAAGTGTTAGCTCAGAATACACTGTTTCCGTAAAAAACACGCAATGTAATATCCTTTCACAGAAAATTAATAAGTCTCTAAAGCATGAAGAATTCAGAGTACAGTAGGCTAACTTCTAAAAAGTAGCTAATACTTCAGTCTATTCATTGTTATTTTAGGAGCTAATTTTTTTCTCACAACAAGGACAGTAGGCAATGTATATTTATACACTGATGAGCCAAAACATTATGACCACCTGCCTGATATGCTGTTGGATGTTAGAGGCATGGACTCTACAAGAACCCTGAAGGTGTCCTGTGGTATCTGCCACCAAGACATTAGCAGTAGATCTTTCAAGTCCTATAAGTTGCGAGGTGGAGCTGCCGTGGATTAGACTTGTTGGTCCAGCACATCCCACAGATGCTTAATTGAATTAAGATCTGGGGAATTTGGTGGCCAGGGCAACACCTTGAACTCTTCATCATGCTCCTCAAACCATTCCTGAACAATGTGTGCAGTGTGGCAGAGCGCATTTTCCTGCTGAAATAGGCCACTGCCTTCATTGCCATGAAGGGGTGTACCTGGTTTGCAACGATGATTATGTAGGTGGCACTTGTCAAATTGACGTCCACATGAATGGCCGGACCCAGGGTTTCCCAGCAGAACATTGCCCAGTGCATCACACTCCTTCCACTGGTTTGTCATCTTCCCACAGTGCATCCTAATGCCATCACTTCCCCAGGTAAATACGGCCGTCCACGTGATGTAAAAGAAAAAGGGACTCATCGGACCAGGCGACCTTCTTCTGCTCTAAGGTCCAGTTCCGATGATCACATGCCCATTGTAGGTGCTTTCGATGGTGGACAGGGATCATCATGGGCACTCTGACCGGTCTGTGGATACGCAGCCCCATACGCACAATCCTCCCGTAACTATCATTAAATGTTCTGTGACTTGTGCCACAGTAGACCTTCTGTCGGTCCAGACCAGACAGGATAGTCTTTGTTGCCCTCGCACATCGATGAGTCTTGAGCGCCCAACATCCAGTCGCTGGAATGTGGTTTGTCCCTCCACAGACCACTGTCGGTAGGCACTCACCACTTCTGACCAGGAGCACCCCACAAGCCTTGCCATTTCAGAGATGCTCTGACCCAGTTGTCTGGCCATAACAATTTGGCCCTTGTCAAAGTCGCTCAGACCCCCTTTTGGCACTTGGTTATTGGTAACAAGCAGTGTACCTCAGAGATTACTAACAGTTCTGAACTTTGTATTCTCTTCACATGAGGTCCTTAAGAGGAAACAGAGTGATGAGTGAATTCTCCTTCTGAGTACAAAGTGTCCCTACATTATTTTCCTGTGTTTTAATATTTGTGTGGAATAGGTTGCCATCTGAGATTTGAGGTTTACTCACCACAGCATTGAATTTCACTCTAATCATCACATTCTTATTTACTATGAAGCAACATGGATATGTTGTGCTGTTTTCACAGCATTATAACAGGACACCTGTATTGTTTTTAAAGGATCCTCACGGCAGTTGCATTATGTCAGCACTGCTAGTTTCCCAGTATAAAACGCAACTATATTCTGGTGCCCTGATGCAGATTGTCATCTAGCTAAAAGCCAAGATTATCCAGTGGATTTCTGGATATTGTTCAAGGTGTCTAATTACGCATTTCAAGAAACAAATTGATCCATTCATGCTTCATTTATCTTTCACCCGCATTGTGTTCTGTTGGTACTCCAAATATCACACATACAGTACAGTACAGTAGGGTGTTGAGGGAAAGTTTTCTTCTGCTGTTTGTTGTGTACATAGACTTAGTCATGAGACTACAAGGTTCAGAGTGATCCTTTTCCCTCATTGAACTGCCACTTCAATAACAGGACGCCTACACCACCAACTTCCTGTTGCCACACAAACACAGATTACCATTCTCTGAGTTCTGTGGTTTTATTTACAGTTTAATCCACTTCATCGAAACGTGGAATAAATTAAATAAAAAAGCCATAATAAAAGATTTTTAACTTCTTAAAAAATTTAATTCATGAAATTAAATTAAGCAAAGTAGAAAATTAAGATTTAAGGTAGACCATAAAAGACTTTGTGACATGCAGCTGCAATAAGATGACAATAATGATTTCTCCTGACTGTGGGACAAATGTACTGTGTAGCCCTCAAAAATGACTTTGTTCCCATTTCAGCAAGTTCCATGCTGAATTATGTCGGCTTTTAATATTTTCAGTGTGTCTAGAACTGGTTTGCGGCTGATGACATTAAACCCACCGCCAGCTTACCTTCTAATGTTTCATAAGTGCATAATGACCACAGTCTGGTGTTTTCTTATGAGGGTTAGTGTGCTCTAATTTTTCTCCCACTTTTACAGGGAAAGTATAATGCTTCTCTCTCTAATACTTTAGAGGGGGCGAAAGCTGAGCTGAGTATGTTGGCCCACCCCAAAGACCAGAGGTATTGTCCCAATTTCTGTTGCTCTAACCTTTGTTGGCAGTTGTTCTATTCTCAATCTGATTATATGCTCTCATATATTTAGAATAGAGCAAAAAAAATAAAATAAAAAATAAAGATAAATAAATAAATAAAAAGTATTTTTTCCACTCAGAGAACTTTAAGCAATCATGTAAAGTTATATTCACAGTCATTTATCTTTCCTTTGTCTTTGTGGTAAGTGTTAAGAGTGACAGTGACTAATACGTGGACAAGTTCACATATCCCTTTACCTGGTGATTCATGCCAACCTGAGGCGTATCTTCGACGTATGGAGTAATGAAGTCAAGATTGCCCCGTTTTTAACGCTGTGAAGGCACTGCTCTTTTAAAATTAGTAATAATTCCTGCAGAGCCACAACATTATTGAATATGTTTAACCGACTGCCCTCAGTGACGTCGCGAGCGCGCAGCAGTGTTTGCGTTTTGAGCTCGTGTGGGCGGGACTCGCAGTAGTGAAAAGACATGAACCCGCGCGCTTGAACTCGATCATCAGACATCAGTTCGTGTGTCATTTCTTTCAGTACTAGTCTGCATTGATATGTGAAGGAATTGTTTTTTGTATTTGGGTTTTTTAAGAACACTCTTTTTGTTTATGAGGAAAAAGTATTTTATAGTTGCGTCGGTCATATTAGAAATGTTTTATTCGTCCTCGGTTCTGCCTTCCACCGCTGTAGAGGTCGTTTCCTGATCATGTTGCCTACCTGAAGGACCATTATCGACTGGAATAGGACTTTGGAATATTTGATGCGAGAACATCCATAGTTCTCGTTTTGACAACACAGTAGGATTCATTCATTGATTATGCCCAGCATGCGACAGTCATACACCGTTACAGTTCCAGAGGACCCACCAGCTACTGCGTTTCCACTTCTAAAACAAGATATGCGGAGGAAAAACTCGATGTCCGGCCCTATGCTGGTCTCTACATTCGTTGGGCTTTTGATTAATCATACCAAGGTATGAATACACGCTTAATTGATCTGTAGAGCACCATATAGTTCATGCTGTGGTGTCATTCATTTTGTACTCACCCAACATCTGCAAGCCCGATCTAAAAGGCTTTGTGAAGGATCAGTATTCCGACAGGTCACTGGTTATATAATGCCAAATTTATATCTCTCGTACTGACGTTTGCTGTCACATTTCATTTGCTTATTTTGCTGCTTAATTATGTTTATGCTGTCATGCAATGTTATGCAGTGTTTTGGCTAAATCGATAAATCAGTCTTTTTGAGCCTTAAATCTGTAAAAAGTTTCTTTGTGATGCACACCATCACCTTATTTCATTTAAATTAAGCCACAGAACAAGCATAACAAACGCAGCGTATATGAAGCTGAATTATGACGCACGAGGCAGTTTAGAATGGTCGTGCATTGTTACGTAATAAGCAGAAATCCCATTTAGAACTCGCTCTGTAGATCCCTGCATCCGGCATCGCTCTCATGTTGCCGAGGTCAGAACAGTAAGATTTGCTGTTCAGCCTCCGTTATCTGCTCTGTGATTAGTTTCAGCGTCACGGAATGTGCTTTTACACTGATCTCGTGCATTCATTTGAACGCTTATATACTGAATGGCTCATATATTTAGTAGCACCCATCATGCTAGATACTAGTTACATATATAGGGTAGTAAAATCTGTTTCAGATGAATGTATAGCCACCAGCGTATTATATACCATATCATATAATATTATTATTATAATAATTATAATACTATTTGAATGAACACCTTTTAAATGAAGCTCTGTCTGAATGACTCTTTCCTCTTCAGTCTCATTCTATTTTAATAATTGTCAAAACGACAGTGACATACACATTTGTACTGGACTGACCATTTCTTTAGTCCAATAACGTGACTTAACGAACAGGCGTAAAATAAAATCAAAGGCACAAGGGCATTGAGCATTGTTGGGAGTTTACGATTAGCTCAGTGAGCTGATTTTGGATCTTCTCTGCTTGCACCTTTTGTGATTCACTTAACCCCTCTGTGAGTTGCCAATATGATAAGTATTATGTGACTGTGAAGGAATTGGAGTACCAACAGCACCTTTATAATGGTGTGCTGAGATAGGAAGATGGAGTGTTTTTGTCCACGGTTTTTCTGTGTGCTTCATTCTAGGGAATAACCTGAAAATAATCCTAGGAAATACAGGTGTCAAAACCAGGGATTACACAGTATATCGGTGGCCATATTAGTATTGGCCGATAAATGTGCATTTTTAAAGTTAAAAGTCCAATAAGAAAATTAAGCCTATATATTAAAGCCTATAAATTATGGCTTTTTCAGGCACACACTAGTCACCTTGAGGGTTTTGATTGGTGTCGTCTGCATGACGTGACACGTCAGCATGCAGCAATCAGAAGATTTACAGAAGATCATCTTGGATCTGAGTAAACACTCCATTTTACTTATCCATGCATTTTGTTTCTTTATTCATTTTGTATGTTAAAGCGTATTGCCATGTTTACAGTGAGTTTGAGACTTGTTTGCATTCCTTATTGTGGTCTTTTGACAGGTGTGCAGTTCACTGTATTTATAAAAGTAGCTCACTCATCAAATTAATTATAAATTGCAGTCAATAGACTTTTTTAAATAAAAGAAATTTGGCCATAGGAATGTTAAATTCAACTGGTTTAATGTAGGCTACATTTGATAAATGATTATGGGAAAATAAAGATTTAGATGTTTCCTTGTTTTCTGTATTTTAAGTGGTTTTAAATCAAAAGAAGTTATACACTTTACATTTTTAATTTCATTTGAAGTGCTCTGGATGTGGCTTTATAAGCTGAGCCTTTTGTTTTTGTAATCAGGCACACAGTATGTTGATTTATGTCCAGATTTAGATTTATCGGCTATCGGCCTCCAAATATAATGAATTATTGGTCATCGTTATCGGCCAAAATTTCCATATTAATGCATTCCTATTTAAAACTTTATTGGAGATTGAAACTTAATCCTAAACAGAAAAGAAAATAGATTAAAGGTTTTCAAGAAAGACCTCTCTCATCTAACATAGAGCTGGAAGATTTGTGGAATTGTTAAGCTGGAAGTGCCTTAGTTAGAAAGGAAACAAAGTTTACAAAACACTGACAGTTTCAATACTAAAAAGTACCTGACAGGTTCATCTTAGAATTTAAACCAGCTATCAGCACTTTAACAAGATCTTAATGTAGGTCAAATTGTGCTGAGAAATATGAGTGCTGTCAGTCTGGACACTTTTTATCTGGGGTTTTGCTCCACATTTTACTCTCACATGAAGTTGTTAGAAAAGCAGGATTAGTCTTCTCTCACCTCCGTAATAGGAAGTAAGCTGAACAGTACACCATGACCCACTTCTGCATTCTCCAGCCACCAGTGGAAAAAAAGAAGCACTAAAGAGGAGGACATGATGCATTAAATCACAGTATATTATGTATTATAAATGTATATTTAATAGAAGTAGCTTCGCTTATGAAGCAGACTTCTTCTTTAGAAACGGAAATACCAAAACTGTATAAACTAATGCATTGCTGATGTCTACGTTTGGGTCCAGTCCTGGAGTCGTAAGTAATTGTGCCCAGAGGTAGCAGCTTTGCTCTGCTGGATGTAATTTCCGTAGGAATTTTCTTCTGTCTTTTGACAGATATGAATATTTTTTTTCATCTAAACCTTAAAGAGGTTTCTCCAGGTGCTTTACCTAAAATTAATGTGACCTGATGTATCATGGCCTTTCACAGTGAGACCCAAGGATTGCAAGTGTTGAAAACTAACAAGGTTATAAACTGCAGGGTACATGTACCACTATATTGAGAAACAACCACAGGCTGCTTTGGCAACAACAACAACCGCATCATATCATTTCAAACATCAGTAGACAATTACATCTGCTTTGGAGCAAGCACATCTAGAATCTCAACTTAAAAATAGACCTGCTTGGTACAAAAGTTGTTTTTTCTTCTATACATGCAGCAGGATATATCTGTTATCCCTATTTGAGGTTTATATTGTTTTTTTGTTTTTTTTATGTATTTAGTACAGTAGCAGTCAGGTCCTTTTACGGTAAGTCAGGTCGCTTATTCTTAACGCCTCCAGGTAGGTATTATATAGTCATAGAAGTACAGCTCCCATTTACTTGAATGGAGAACAACAGAAATCTCCAAAACTGTTGGTCAAGATTACATTTAAATAACATATTACAAATCACCAAAAAGTCTGACAACAATGGTATCTTAAATTGTGCTTCTTTACCTCAAATCATGCACACACAAAAATAAACAAAATAAAACATTCTGTTTTCAGGATGGTCCAGCAAATGTTCATGCGTGTTCTCGAGTATCAAAAAAGGGGATGTGCTCTTTTAATATGAAGGCAAGACTTCTAATCCTACATCCGCCATTTTTTGCATTATGATTTCTTCCCTTCATATTCATACGAGTGACCTGTCTCATCCTATAATGTTCCTTTATTATATGCAGATGTTTGTGTGGCCAAAGTTAAAGCCTCTTAAGGTGATGTTTTCATATGGTCCCTTGATTTAGTGCTATATAAATTGTGTTGCCTGTAAGAATATGTGGATGTCAGAGATGGCTTCCTCCGACTGCTGCTCATGGATCAGTGTTGCTGTGACGATGACAAATCAGCCAATGAGCGGACATCCCATGTGAAAGGAAGCTATTTTTGGCAGTGCTGATATTACTCAGCAGAGTAGGACAAACTGGGCTGGCGAGCCTGTTCACTTAAAATGGGTATTCAGCAAGCAGGCATCAATAGCAACCTACCCAAATGACATTAAACAGTATCAGCATGCTCCAAGACAGCGGTAGAGTGGAATTTTAAACACTGACATGTGTGCTCCTTACTGTGCACAGGAACGTACATTTTCCATGGAAGCATGGATTTAGATAATACCCAGTTAATGAACCTGTTGCCTTTTTCAGTGTCTATAAACTGCTTTTTCCCCATATACTGATTAAGTCCATAGCTAAAAAGTGTGGTCAGGGTGAACACTCAAGCCTGCAGCACCAGATGAGTTGTTTTTTAGGTTCATTGTGGTTAGACTGTGTTCCAACACGGAGCAGATCACGTTTCCCCTCACGTTCTTTAGCATGACAGAAAACAACATAGTGTCAGATTTCTGCCTGGTCTTCTCCTGCACTCTGTAGGCGTCATTTACGGGTGGGACATGTCCCTTCCACTTTTTGCCTTTGCCAATTTTGTCCCCACCACTTTTTTGAAATAGCTTTCGGTAACTGTCTAATACAGAAGAACATCTCCAGTTCTTGAGCATAGGTTTCCATTTAGTTTGTGTGTGTAATAATAAGTGGCATTTCTGCACTGAAGTTTGTAACTTTTAATGTTATAATGAGTGTTTGTTGCAGCTGTTATCAATGGTGTTGAGTGACAGTGGACAGTGATGTTCTCTCATTTATCCAGACGCACACTCTACTCGCTCTGCTGTGACACAGCTCACGATATTTTCCAGTTAAATTGGAAATTAAAATGCAAACAGAACAGATGTGTCCCTGCTGAAGATGTACTGTACATCCACTGAAGTACAGATGCAATCTTTGTTTATTAAATTAAATAGTTATATTAGGGTGGATTAGAACTTCTTGTACCAGAGGCGGAAACTTGACCATGAGACCAATCAATCATCCTAGCTATAAATTTACTGATCACGGATTAGTCTTGTCATGGAGCAGTGGATATTTATCAAAATGATTAACAAAAACCCAGTACTGACAGTGTTTGATGTACAGATCATGTTATCAAATTAATTATGTGAATTATTTTTTGGAGCATTTAGTTGGTGGTCATCAAGAATAACTATTTATCAAAACTGTAAAAGATTATTTGACAATATCTGCACATAACCTAATACCCCCAACACACACACACACACACACACACACACATTACCATTTTAAAACGCACCCATGCTGCACTCTACAGCCTCTACCAAAACACAGATTAAAGTAATGGAAACATAATCAATGGCTTTTCATTTCCTGGAACATTTGAGGATCTTGACTTTGAGATGTTAGAGCAAACATAAAATGTGTGACTTATTCTTCTGCTGCTGTTGACATTAAGCCCGTGACCTAGGCTAATTATTGTCTCTTCTCTGTTTTTCAGAACTCAAAGAGTGTCCAGGGCTTGGTGGGGCTTCGTAATCTGGGAAATACAGTAAGTGTTTTGATGGGTTCTACAAGCTCCTCTTAAAGGTGATGCTTGTAATTTTTAGATATAAAATTCTCTTGTCCGAGTTTACTGTGCAGAGACAACTTTAAGTAAGCCATAGGTTGACCTTCCCAAACAATGGAACACAGTGGGGCTTTCAAAACATTTCTCTGTTTGTTTAAGTGGTCTGACATGTCAATCTACTCAACCAATTGAAATTAGGTCAGAGCTATTTATTTGAATTATTTGAATTTAATTTGAAGCCATGAAGCAAATCAAACACCTCTGAGGTGAAACACAACATTACAAACTTTTATTTAAAGCCAAAAAAAAAAACAAAAAAAAAATTATACAAAAAGGCAAAGGTACAAAACTCTGTACTTAACCATCATATAAAGCATTGCAAATGATGTAATCAAATTAAAAATTATGGAAATATATAAAACTATTGATTTAGTTGTTGATATGTATATAAACAATATATTAACATTTTCTTGCTAAATATTCAGATGTATGCAAATGTATAAGTAGTTTGATGGTGTAGGGAGACTGAATGGATTGCATCATTCACAGTGCGTCATGGAAGTGGGCGGTCTCTGCAGAGCTTGTTTGGCATGCTTTGTTTATCGTGATTCTCTGATTGGTGGATTGCTATTAAACCCTTTTTTTTTTTTAATAAGATGCAGACTGATGGCTGCAACAAAAGCATATACCATCAGTTAACAACCTTGAAGCTCATGGTAGGTCTGTCTTTAAAGATTTCCCGATAGAAAAAAATTAAGGGATT
Organism: Myxocyprinus asiaticus; assembly: GCF_019703515.2. Lineage (NCBI taxonomy): Eukaryota > Metazoa > Chordata > Actinopteri > Cypriniformes > Catostomidae > Myxocyprinus > Myxocyprinus asiaticus. The sequence continues at coordinate 22,233,207 of NC_059374.1, read as the reverse complement.
TATTATTCCAGAACCAGACTGTTACACTATATAGAGCGCAACAGTCTGGTTCCGGAAGTAAAAATCCCATTCATTTCTTCCATAGATGAATTGATTTTCAATGCTAACTTTAAAGACAGACCTACCACGAGGTTGTTTATCACTGGTATATGTTTCCGTTGAAGCCATCCGTCTGTGCTATTTCAACTTCATTGTTTACAATTTTTTCTTTAATAGCGGAATTTCTGTTGAACAGTAACGTTACCCATTATCCATCAGAGAACACTTCACCAATCAATCGCGGCAGACTGGAAGCATCCGCCCACTCCCATGACCCTCACTGAATGACACAAGCATGTCGATCACCCTGCACCCTCAAACTACTAATATATTTGTGTTTATCTGAATGTTTCGCAATAAATGTAAACTATATTGTTTTTTAACTTAACAACAACCTAAAAACAATACTTACTGATTTTATATTCGATTACATCATTTGCAATGCTTCATGAGATTGTAGTTCATGCCCTCATGAAAGTCAGTAAGTACACAGTCTTGTACCTTTGTCTGTTTGTCAGATTTTCAAATACTTTTTTTACTTTAAAACAAAGTCTAATGTTGCGATTCACCTCGGAGCTGGTTGGTTTGGTTCATGCTTTACAACTCTTTAATGCGGGATTTTATTTTTTTTAGTCTATGGAAGAAATGAATGCGAAAAATACTTCTGAAAAAGTGGGTGGGCACTGTTGCGCTCTATTGTCAGACAAGGGGCGGAGCCACTATTCAAGCAAAACTTTCACACTTCACCTTTCAAACTTGAGGGAAGCAGTAGCTCCCTTCTTCAGAAAGAATGCATGAGTCCTATAAAAAGGCATATTGAAGCGCCTAAGCTCCTCTGAGGTGACTGTTCAACATACATAGTCATTTTTGTCATGAATTTACAGGCCACATTTTCAACATGTTAAAAATAAAGCAGAACTGTCAAATCTCATGATATCTGGTTCACACATCTAAGCTGCATGTCGCAGAAATGTTTTCATATCACTTTCACATGCCTCTGTCTAAATCTGTTTACCGAGATAATTTTTCATGATGTCTCTTCTCTCTCGCACTCACTTAACTTGCTTTTGCCAAGCAACAGTATGTGTACAGTCCAAATATAAATAATTACTCATTGCAGTCAAGTCTGTGGCTGCTATGAAACACTAAACTAATTACTTGTTTTGTAACGCCCTTGTGTTTTTCTGCTTATTCAGTGGTCATTCAGACAGTGTAATTTTTGTAATTAAAGCTTATGTTTTAATTATTTTCTGTGGTAAAATGTTTATATTCCAGCTTGATATGCAGTCAACTATAAGTAGAGGTCGACCGATAGTGGATTTTACCGATATCGATATCTAAGTTGGTCAGTACCTGCCGATAACCGATTAATCAACCGATAGTTTTTAAAATTGATACTGAATAAATAACACTCAAAGTAAAATAGTGCTGAACTTTATTACAAAAATAAACTACTGACTGAACTATGAAAATGTATTGTACTTTTTTAAATGAAATAAATATTTAAATATTAATATATATGAACTAATATTTGAATTTTAAAGTCAGCTGATTTTTTAAATTGACATTGTTTCCTTAGTCCACAAGAGGGTGCAATAAATACATAAACCATTCTGCACCGTTATAGTTTTGCATTGAACATTCCTATCCTGGCTGTTAAAAGAGCATTTCATTTTCAACTAATGTGCATAAAATAAATAAATAAATAAGTGATAGTCGGTCCATATTCTCAAATGTTAAGTCAAGTAAAATGAAGGGGGAAAACGCCTCAATAGACAGTTCACATGGTGTTACACTTGCACTGATTCCTACTACTCCAGTGTCAAGCTTCATAATAATAGCGAAATACCACATTGTTTTTTATTCAGTACAGAATCAAAATATTACAAGTATTGCTAGTGCTACACTAGGCTTTGGTTTCAAAAGCACGGATGTCATCATATCTTCTCTCATCCAACACTTCTACGACACACATCCACAGTGCCCCCCGCCCCAGTAGACTCAGTTGTAACTGCAAGATTTATTAAGAGATTCAGAGGGAAATATCACGGAAGGCAAATGCACAAGAAAAATCTATTTGCGATATTTTTGTAGTGTTCTTAATTGTTGACTAGCTGATGCAGAACGAGTAGGCTACTCAATTAATCGATTACTCCCTAACATCCCTAATTGAAACATTCCTCTATTTAAACATCCGTCTAGTCCAACACAGCAATATTGGCTTGACCAATGGTGTGAGTTTGGGGCAGGACCAACCAACGGAGAAATTAAACACTTCAGATTTAAATATATAAATATTTCTTTCTCTCTTGCCAGTGTTTTATGAACTCCATCCTCCAGTGTCTTAGCAACACACAAAGCCTGCGAGACTATTGTCTTCACAACTCCCACCGCCGAGACCTCAATAACAACAGCCGCACAAACACTGCTCTCATGGAGGGTAAGTTTGATTGGCACAATACGGTTCTTGACAGTTTCACAGTGGTCAGTGCTTTTTCTCTGGTAAACTGCAAGCCTTCAATCATGAGCTTACTGAAAGCCCCTCTTTGTCATGATTTCAGAATTTGCCAAGCTTATCCAGAATATGTGGACTTCTTCAAGCAGTGAAGCAGTCAGTCCCTCTGAGTTCAAAACACAGATTCAAAGATACGCCCCCAGATTTGTGGGTTACAAGTAAGTATCATCCAATACAATATTTACAATATTGCTTCATTTTACATAGGCAGCAAAATCATCATGATTGTATTTTGAATATATATCACCCAGCCCTATACATAAGTACAGTGTATTTCTCTTTATCAATAGCTGGCTTTGGTTATGTATTAAGATGTTTATGTTCACTTTCCAGTCAACAAGATGCTCAGGAGTTTCTACGTTTCCTACTAGATGGCCTACACAATGAAGTGAACAGGGTCACAATTCGGCCACGGGGAAATATGGAGGACTTTGACCACTTGCGGTAAGTTTGTGGCTTGTCTGTTGTTGTTTTCCTTAGTGCAGTTGGGGCACTTTTGCTTTGTAGTGCTTGTATTTGAAGTTTTAACTGTTTAAAATGACCTTGAATAGCATGTTTAGGGAACGATATTGGGATATAGCAAACCTTTTCATTTGTTCTTTTCTTTAGTGATGAGGAGAAAGGGAAAAAGATGTGGGCTAAGTATTTAGAGAGAGAAGACAGCAAAATTGTTGGTAAGTACACACACTGATACAAAATCACTTTTGGGTTATCATTGGGTTCTAGTAGTAAGCATAATTCTTGTGTGTTTTTGTCCATTTTCAGACTTGTTTGTTGGCCAACTGAAGAGCTCTTTGACTTGTAGTGAATGTGGCTATTGTTCCACTGTGTTTGATCCCTTCTGGGATCTTTCCTTACCTATCGCCAAGGTCAGTTCATTGACTGGCATGTGCACACACATTCAGGCACTTTATAATGCATTACTTTGGACATTTGGAGAAAAGAGTGGATTTTAATTGTGTTCCTCTGCCTAGAAGGGCTATGGAGAGGTGAGCCTAATGGACTGCATGCGGCTCTTTACTAAAGAAGACGTGCTGGATGGAGACGAGAAGCCGGTAATTCATTGGACTCAATTGACTGAATTAATTCCATGCATTTTAATGTGGGAATGCATTTGTAGCAAAATATCTTAATTCATGTCCTCTCCTCCTCTTTTTTTCCAGACATGTTACAGGTGCAAAGCCAGAAGGCGGTGTATGAAGAAATTTACAGTTCAGAAGTTCCCTAAAATATTAGTTCTTCGTATCCTTTTTGAATGGTGTCTGATCTCATTGTAATGTCACACTGGGAGCATCAGTGCATTTGTCGACAGTAAGCACAGGTAAGGGCTGGGTTTCCCGAAGCACTAAGTAGGACGTTAGTAGCACTTAAGTAGTGCTTAATCTCTAAGGCACGTTTCCCAAAAGCATCATTATCTAAGTAGTCCGTAAAAACGTTCGTAAATTAACGAGAGCTTTGAACCACTGGAAAGCCATTGTAAACTATTTCAGAGGATAAAAAAGTGTTGAAAAAATCACTATGATATCAGTAGGCAGTCTCCGCAGTCTGTGCATACGACGTGATCTAAATTACAAGACACATAATACAGTATAACGTTATATTAGCCTTCTTTGATAAGCATAATTGTAATGGCAATAGAAAGATGGTATGTTCTTATTAAACAGATTATTTAAGAAGACATATGTGAGAAATGTTATCATGCAGTTTAAAACTTAAAAAAATAAATATGCCTAATAAATAATTACAATTTGGTTAACAAAGGAGATTAGAGTGAGAGTGTGCAATGTGAGATTTCCTCTCTCTCTTCCTCCTCCTCTGCCTACTTCGTCCAATGGATGTTTCAAATCGGCTTGCCTAGAATCTTTTACAAGGCAGTAACAAATTGCATAATGGCAGTAAGACTACAAGTAGCCTACACAGTGCCTCGCATTCTAACCAGATGTTTTATTAATATTTAGACAGGTCTGTGAGTAGTTCAGTACTGATGCCCGTCATTTTAATCCTGTTATGTGTGCATTTGTTCAGTTTCCAGCCAAAGGAACAAAAATCTAGGCTACGTGAGAGCCCCTTATGATTCACATTGCGTACATTCATGTTACATGCATTTATTGCGTCACTTTCATTAATTTGTATGATTGAGCATCAATACATCTGAAACTCCGTCTTACTAAAGCCATCATTATTTCTTTAATTAAATTCTGTAATATTGAATAAATTTCGGCACCTCGACAATGTTACAAACAACTTCTTTGTTTGTTAGTATTTCCAACTCCTGGACATACTGGCCAAAGTGAGCAGCACCAATTTGGACAGGACAGCGCCCGTAACTAAGCACTTAAGTTCAACTTTATAACGAGCAATCTACATGCTGGTTTGGGAAACAGGCGTTACTCCATCTTAAAATAAAGAGCGATGTTAGTTAAGATGATCGTAAAAGTTGCAGTTAAGTTGCAGTGTTATCAGGAAACCCAGCTAAGATCGGTACACTGTGTGTGCAATAATGTGCTGATGGCTTAAGTTTTAGGCATGCAGACACGGGTGTCTTTAAGGACAGTAGTGTGTGTGTGTGGAGTCTTTTCTCCTTAACTGCTTCACTTGTTCAGATCTGAAGCGCTTCTCAGAAGCTCGTGTAATAACCAGCAAGCTGTCTACTTTTGTCAACTTTCCCATGAAAGACCTGGATCTCAGGGAGTTTGCCTCTGACAAAAGCAGTGAGTAAAAAATGCTAAGAAAAACAGCATGGAATGGACAATCACTGTATGTTTCCATTTTGCTATAGGTATTTATGCTGCAATCTCTGTATCTTCATCCTGTTTCCAGGAAGTGCAGTCTATAACTTGTATGCAGTGTCCAATCACTCAGGCACTACCATGGGAGGCCACTACACAGCATACTGTTGCAATCCTGAAAACGGAGAATGGTACACATATAACGACTCAAGGTACTTGCTGTAATTCCACCTCCTGCTTTTTGTCCTTTGGTTACTACAGAGTCTTGCATCACTCTGTAGAGTGCCAGGTAGATTTCCTATAGGTACAGCATACATCAGTTTTCAGGGAAAGACTTAATGATTTTCTTGGTAAGCATGTCAGCAGCATAGTTTCATTCCACCTTCCAGCAGCTGTTATTTTCCTGTATACCATTCTCCTCCACCTCTTCCCTCACTCCTGCTCTTTCACCTCCTCCCACTCACTCACTCTTCCTTGAAAAATGCTACCAATCTCACATTTAAATGCTGCCATTCGAACAGGCATGTTTTTTGTGAAAGAGTGATATTTCAGCCAGGCAAATTAATTGGCCAACAACTGACCATTTATTTATTTTTATTTTTCCCCTTTTTCACCCAATTTGGTATGCCCAATTCCCAATGCACTTTTAAGTCCTCGTGGTCGCGTAGTGATTCGCCTCAATCCAGGTGGCGGAGGATGAATCCCAGTTGCCTCCGCTAAGACCACCAACCCGCGCATCTTATCACGTTGCTTGTTGAGCGTGTTGCCACGGAGGCAACCACGCTCAACTCACCATGCGCCCCACCAAGAACGAACCACATTATAGCGACCACGACGAGGTTACCCAATGTGACTCTAACCTCCCTAGCAACCGGGCCAATTTGGTTGCTTAGGAGACCTGGCTAGAGTCACTCAGCACACCCTGGGTTTCAAACTAGCGAATTCCAGAACAACTTACCATTTTGAGATTATTGGTATTGTTTGGTCGGTTAACAATCAGTATGTTTACATGCACTTAAAAAGTTAAATTTGAGGCATATTAAAACACTTCATGTAAATGCTAGTCCGACTAAAATTGTACCAGTCCAATTTTTCCGTCATACTAACAGACCTAGATATTGCGATTGTAGCTTGGCTTCATCCAGTATGTATTCATGTTAAAGGAATATTCTGGGTTCGATACAAATTAAGCTGAATCGACAGCATTTGTGGCATAATGTTGATTACCACAAAATAACTATTTCGACTTGTCCATCCTTTTCTTTAAAAAAAGCAAAAATCGAGGTTACAGTGAGGCACTTACCATGGAAGATGGGGCCAATTTTTGAAGTGTTTAAAGTCAGTAATGTGAAGTTTATAATTTCTTAAAAGCACTTGGATTAATTAATCTGTTAAAACTATTATTTTAAGTTGTTAAAATCAGCATTTTTATGGTTATTTTAGAGTTTAGGGTGTTGCGTCATCATGGCAATGAAGTTGTAAAATTGGCTATAGCTTTACACAGAAAATGATAGTAAGCAATTTTATCACACTAAAATCATGTTAACACACATTGTTTGTCTTGTGGATATACTTTTGGAACAGTGAGTATTATTAATGTTTACGGATTGGCCCCATTCACGTCCATTGTTAGTGCCTCACTATAACCTTGATTTTTGCTTTTTTAAAGGTAAAGAGGGGCAAATCAAAATGAAATTTTGTGGTAATCAACATTATGCTACATAATGCTGTCGACTGAGCTAAACTTGTATTGAACCCAGAATATTCCTTTAATTGGACCACAACTGGCATCAGTTTTTTGAGCCTGGTCTGAGAGACAAAGGTGATGCACAATGTGTATTTAACTGTACTTCAGCTGGCAAGATCCCTTCAAATATTTGATTACGTATAGTGTCATTTATCGGGGATGCAAACTCACGAGAGAGATTAAAAAGGTACGAAAGTCATAGCAGGTGTTCCAGATGTATATTTTCAGTTGACTTGTTTGTTGTATTTGAAGCTTTTTGTTGTATTTTAAGCTTACACTTTAAGCTTTAAGAAGCCCTTTCAGTTGATATTAATAAGGAATATGTAGAAAATTGTACTGAACAATTTGGGCAAATTAGCTTCAGAAAAGATTACTTAAGCTGAAAGGTGAGTAGTTTGCATCCCTGATTTATACTTGGACAGACAGATGAAGACTGTAGCTTGACTATGCAAAAACCCACTGTAGATTGATTATAACTGTGTATGTAAACGTGCTGTTTGTTAGTTCCAACATTAGACCCTTCTTTCAGTACCAAAATCTATACTTCCCTGCTCTCGAGAAATCGTCATTGCCAAGATTGGTTAACCACTATTTTCTTCCATGACTGCACTTGATTTGTTTGACAGTTCTGACATTCTGAAAACCTTCTTTGGTTGCTTGTATGAGTTAGCTCTTTCTATTTTCCCTGACCCCAAGTTTCTGGACCTACATTTACCAAAGAAATTTATTAATTTAAACAAAAAATTTAATGTTGTCTTGCATCATGTGTAGTTATTCCAAAATAAGGCAGTCATAATCCAATGATGTGTCTCAATTTGTTCCTACAGAGTCACGCCAATGTCTGCCAGCCAAGTCCGCAGTAGCGACGCCTACGTGTTGTTCTACGAGCGAGCTGGACTCTGAGGATGAACTGTGGAAAGAGATAAAGTGCAGGATATGAGCCCCTTGGGCTAAAGACACATTATTAACAAAAGCTGCTTCCCCTAGCCCATAGAGCAATGCAGAATGAGACAAAGAATATTGCTCTCTGCTGGACACCAAGGAGAAGTGCACACTTTGCCCTGTCACACTCCACCACTGTGTTAAAGTGAGGTGAAGGATGTCTGCAATAACCTCATGCCTCTGTGTGTGTGTGTGTGTGTGTGTGAGTGAGTTTAAGGGCAGCACATGGGCAGTCGTCATCATTAGGCAATAACCCCAAGTGGCTCCAACTCAGAAATCTCTATGCACTGCAACAGAACTCACCCCAACTGCGCCTTCCTCTTGTTCATGAACATCTCAATATTAAAACCTTGTTTCACTTGATTTTTGTTTGGGATTTTCTTCATAATTTTTAAGTATTTGCTCTCCCTGATGTCCTGGGAGATAAGCTGGTTTGAGGGGCTCCCTATCGGGTTGCTGAAGAATTACAGAAGTGCACTGTTCAAGCTGCATAACACAGACCTGTTTGTGCTCTTTTGCCACACTTCGTTTTTTATTACTACTTTCTTCTTTGGTTCCATTCACTCCCCTGCCCCACCCATCATCTTTTCTGTTTATGCTTAGTTCTCAGCTCTCTTATTCTTCTCAACCTCCTGAGGGCAGTCGAAGTCTGCGGTGTTGAGAGAACAGCGTATGGCTGTGGCATTACTATTATTCAGTGTGGCTGCTACTGATCTTGAAATGCTGTGAACGGAAAAGGATGGAGAAGAAATAATCTTGACAGTATGGATTGGTTTATCCTTGATTTCATGCCATTGAACAACATGGAAAGAATGTTTTGAAAAAGAAAATCTGTATATTTTTATATATGATGCAATATAGAGAATGTATTATATACAGTTGTGCTGAATATGACCCGTTACTGTTTTCAGGTAATTTAACAAAGGTAAGAGAATGGCGTCTATTTATGCTTACAGGTCAGGAGACATTGTGATTTGAGTCAATGTATATATATATATATATATATATATAATGTATGTATGAATAAATAAATTTTAGAAGAATGAACTGTTACAATGGTCCTGTCGTGAGTCGTGTTTTTTTATTTATTTGCTATGGTTATCTGAATCAAATCTTGTGGCTGTCAAGTGAATGTTACATAGCACTTTCCATAAAAAAGGGTAAGAAATGAGCCCTTTTTTGTCTTTCACGAGTTCACTGGTTCAAATACAGAAACCCATTTTGTCCATGGTTTATCTTTTTTCTTTTTTTTCTCGTGATTACGGTCTCAACATATAAAAAGTTGTTTTTTCGTGATCACGACTTGATTTTCTCTTTTGTTCTCGTGAAAATACCATTTGGCACCTGGAGCAGCTCATAACGTCACAGGCAAAGCATCTTTATCTTCAGTTTATCGCAAATGGGCTTCTCTCTCGGTCAAAAAGGTGGATTTTATCTAGTGATTCGCGAGTCTGCTGACCTTTCAGTCATAATCCGGTATCCATGGAGTAATGATTGAAAAATTAAGCAATGGGGCTTTCATTACAAACGTATTGAAAATTTGGTTCGTTACTCAAAGCTTCTGTACATGGTCCAATTTACTACCATCTGGTGGTCAAAAAAATTAAGCACAATTAGTAAGCCTCTGTGCTGACAACCTTTTGAAGCAATAACATTTATTAAAAATATTATGTCACTTCCGTATTTTGTTAACTAAAGTAAGTGTTTATAAATAAATATGTAATAACCAAGTGAAGGCTCAAAGGCTTCATATATGAGTTACCAATTTACTGTTCTGTTCAAAAATAAAACAACGTCTGAGAGTAAATTATTAACACTGTCCTGTTGGAAGGTGAACCTTTGGCCCAGTCTGAGGTCCTGAGCACTCTGGACCAGGTTTTCATTAAGGATATCTCTGTATTTTGCTGCGTTCAGCTTTCCTTCAACCTTGACCAGTCCCCCAGTCCCTGCCGCTGAAAAACACCCCCACAGTATGAAGCTACCACCACCTGCTTTACCGTTGGGATGGTATTGTGCAGCTTTCATGTGTCTTGCACTGAGGAGAGGCTTCCGTCTGGCCACTCTGCCATAAAGCCCAGATCATTGGAGTGTTGCAGTGATAGTTGTCCTACTGCAAGTTTCTCCCATCTCCACACATGATCTCTGGAGCTCAACCAGAGTGACTATCGGGTTCTTGGTCATCTCTCTTACCAAGGCCCTTTTCCCCCCGATTGCTTAGTTTGGCTGGTTGGCCAGCTCTAGGAAGAGTCCTGGTTGTTCCAAACTTCTTCCATTTAAGAATTATGGAGGCCATTGTGCTCTTGGGAACCTTCAATGCAGCCAAAAACATTTTGTTGCCTTCCCTAGATCTGTGCCTCGACACAGTCCTGTCTCTGAGCTCTACAGGCAGTTTCTTTGACCTCATGGCTTGGTTTTTGCTCTGATATGCATTTTCAGCTGTGAGACCTTATATAGACAGGTGTGTGCTTTTCCAAATCATGTCCAATCATTTGAATTTGCCACAGGTGGACTTCAATGAAAGAAACATCTCAAAGATGATTCAAAGAAATGGGATGCACCTGAGCTAAATTTCAAATGTCATGGCAAAGGGTCTGAATACTTATGTCAATGTGATATTTCAGTTTTTCTTTTTAATAAATTTACAAAGTTATCAAAAATCTGGTTTTTGCTTTGTCATTATGGGGTATGGAGTGTAGATTGATGTGATTTTTTTAAAAGCATTTTAGCAAAAGGCTGCACATAAAATTTGAAAAAATGAAGGGGTCTGAATACTTTCTGAATGAACTGTATGCTTGTGGGATGGCTGTAATATTTTATTAAAATGGGAATGAAATGTTCTTATGTGACTGTATTGGGTTCAAACCTGTACTGGAATTTGCTTCTTTTGAACCAGATACCAAAGCAGTCACATGTTTTTCAGACAAATTAAGCTTTAGCTGTCACAGATAAAAAAATTTCCCTAAAATGATAGAAGCTCTGATACATTGCTTCAGTGTATACAGTGCTTCAATGGCACAAAGCTATTTCAGCTCCCGTCAGGCCTTAATTAAAGAGATATGTGATGCGCTCCTGCTCCTCTGACTTTGCCACACTGAATGACGTCTCTGGAATGATTCTGCAGTGATTTACATTTAAGTCGTGATCTCGAGAAAACAAGATGGAAAAAAAGTCATAAACCATGGACAAAACGGGCTTCCGTATGCACATTTACATCTCCGAGATGTCTGTTTTAGATCTTTTCATCTGGAAAGCATCACAATCTAATTAGCATCTGCTAAACATCTTAAAAAGATCAGATTTACAAACATTCTAAATCATAAATGTCTCAAAGACATCTGCTGAATGTCTTACTGACATCTGAGACATACTTACTGACATACATTTTATAGACGTATTGCGGATGAGCAAACAATGTAAAAAATAGGTCTTCCAGATGTAAACACATCAAACAGACATCTGGGAAGGTAAACGGATTTGGCGTGTTGTCCATATTGGAGGGGCTGCATGGGACTGGGCTCAATATATGAGTAGAAAGGTACTAAGTGATATTACTTCCTTTGTGTCACAATTTTATGGATTGCTCTATTTTCCTTTCAACAGGAGGGAAATCATGTGGTACGGAAGCCCTGAAACGCACCATGAAAAAAAGCTGTCAGTATGTGAATTTTTTTTAGGTGTCTAGTGCCTTCCTAATATGGCATTTTATTGACACCTAAAAAAAATATATCAGTAACTGAAATAAATGATTTTTTTTTCTACAATTAATTAAATATGAAGTCAACAGGTTTTGTCAAATTTTACACTTTTGTCTGATTTTAAGTTTGATACAGTGAAGGTCAAGACCTCTGTGACAGGCCAAAATCACCATTGTTGGGACTAGCTATTGTACTTTTCATGCTAAGTTAATTTTACATTTGATAATAGTTTATCTAACATTTATAATAGTTATTTCTCTAAAGAACATAGGATTTGTGCCTTCATTGCTTTACAAAAATAAAATAACAGGACACCAATCTGCATATGTCAAAAGTGCCATATACTTAGCCTTCTGAGTTCTCATTAATCTAAAAATGTTTTATCTTTACTAATTTTGCTGACTCTCCCATGTCAAAGCATGTGCGTCACACACTAAATGACTTCCACAGAACTTGGAGGTGAACTTTGAAACTTGGAAAACAGAGTTCCTTGTGTGAAAACAGAGTTACTTAAATGGAATTAAGTTCTTTAAGCAAACAGTTAAGCGGATATATACAAAGATAAAGTAAGGCTCACTCATTGGAGTGGACAAATGAAGAATGTCAGCATACGGTAAGATGGTGGACAGTCCATACAATTTGCATGTGGTGTGACCAAAGGGAAAGATTTTTATGGAAGATTTAATATACTAACTGCAGCCGTTTCTAATTCAACTATCTTAAACACGTTTTGCCTACAAATGTTTCTGTCATGAGTATTTCAATTTGCCCAGTAGTGTTTTTGATTTTACCTCGTTGTCCCTTGGTTAGTTGGTCCAGAGAGTTGTTCAGTGATGGGGCTTGTTCTACTCGGCCGAAGACTGGCTGGCAAAAGTTCTGTGGGAAATCTCATCCTCGGGCGCTGTGAGTTTGAGCATGGAAAGAAGACATCTCGGTGCATGAGGAGATACGGCTGGGTGGACGGAGTAAGGCTGGCTATAGTGGACACCCCTGGATGGAGTCTCTTTGGTTTGACTGATGCCAAACAGGTCAAACAGGAGATCCTGCGCAGTGTGATGTTGTCGCCTCCTGGATGTCAGATGTTTCTCCTCATCATACCAGTGGACTCTTTCAGTAAGAGGGACAGACGTGCTATGGAGAAATATCTGGGTGTTCTCGGGGATGAAGTCTGGTCACATACCTTGGTGCTTTTTACATGGGGAGATGAGTTACGAGGCAGGAGTATTGAAAAGCATATTGAAAAGAAGGGTGAGCCTTTGCAGAGGATTCTGAGAAAGTGTGGCTATAGGTACCATGTTGTAAACAATAAATGTCCAGAGGACGACACCCAAGTCATTGAGTTGCTTAACATTTTGAAGAAAATGTGTGCTAGCACTGAACCAAATGAAACGATGTATGCATGTATATAATGTGTATTATTATCCCAGTGATAATAATTATTGGGCTGTATATTCTTTCAGCTTTCCTTTAAATACAAATGATACACTGCCCTGAAGAATCTTAATTTATACATACAAAGCCTGTCTGATGTGATCAACTAGACTACGTTCACACAGTCAGCGTTTGGGACTAATACTATCACGATATATGCAAATTCACTTATAAAAAAAAACATACTTTATGGTTTTAATGACTGAAGTAAAGCTGTACACTGACGATATTAGAAACTCTTTTAAAAAAAGAAGCTATAAAGACATTAAAAATGTGTGAATTTTACAGTGTTTAATTGAATTATATATATTTTTTTATATTTTTCATACCTTTATTTTGCTTATATTTTGACCTTCCCCTGCCACTTTTTTATTTATTTTTCCCTTTTCAATTTTTCCCTTTTATTAGTTATATTACGCATTTCCTGCTGTGCACTCTGACCCCAGCCTAGCTGGGATATGTGAAAAAAAGAAGAATTTCACTGTATATGTGCAAATGTATAATGTGATAAATAAAGATATTATTATTATTATTATTATTATGTTTTAATATTTTTATTTACACAAAAAAATTATAATGTTGAGGTTTATTTAATAATAATAATAATAATAATAATAATAATAATAATAATAAAACCGCCTGTAACCACAGTGACGGATACTATTAATAATTGTAAAAAATTAAAATAGTTTATCTTTCTTTTTAATCGGTTTTCCATGAAGTGTAGTACATATTTAGCTATTTCATTTGTATTCTACTCACTGTGTTGAGCATTTTGGGCAACTACAATGATTTCTGATTAACTTTGTCCTCTCAGAATTGACAAAAACTCACTGGGGCCATTTTGTCCAAGTCTTTTAATTGTTTTAAAAGTTCTCGAGTTCTACGAGCACATAATTCCCATTCTGGTAATTTTAATCAGATAGTAGTTGACAGCAAAGAAAAACCTGCGAAGCACGGAGGTGACTACCAGACCTTTTACACACTCTCGGTTTTGAACCCGGAAGTAAATGATTGCAGGGTAAACTTCGACAGCGGTGAATGGGAGATCACAGAAAATGTTATTTTCACTTACACATTTGCTCCAAGACCAAATGAGAGAAAAAAAAAAAAAAAAAAACATACAATTACGTTTTAATGACTTTCCAGAAAAAAAATAAAATAAAAATACAAAATAAAATAGAGAGTGCTGGATTAAGACAGTCAGATAGGAGATGCCAAATTTACTGTCACTCACTCAGCAGCTGTACTAGAAACCCCCTCGCAGCTGTGGTAATTAATTTTTTTTAAACCAATTCAAGGGTAATATAACAATAAGCATAATTGTATAAATTTACATTCAATGTTTAAAAAAATATATAACATAAAAAAATCGCGAGATTTGCGCTGCTAAATAAGGCGGAAACGCGTCATCACAGTCTGTGTAAAAGGCTTGACACCGCTGATTTCTAACAGTAGGCGGGGTAGTTTTATCATTATATGTGATGGTGGCTCAAGCTAAACGACCTCACAGCCTTTAAATATGCATGGAAAAACACTTTATTAATGTGCTGATATTCAAGAGAGCGACAACTTTATTACTTTTGGGAATGTAGACTTTAATCGGCAACTAGGTAACACAAGTACCAACAGAATGTGTGTTTGCATTTAAAATGTCATCACAGTGTGCTTTCATAAACTCCTTTGTGTGTTTTTGTGGACACACATGCACACACTTATACAGACGCGCATATCAGTTATAAGCACAATGTTGTTACCATCGATATATATTTAAACATTAGCTGCTGTTTACATCTTTTTGCATAAATATAATGTAGCGTAGATAGATGGACGGATCGATCCTTACAATACTGATGTTGTAACAAGAATATCGACCCTCACATAAAAATGTCGATTCTTAAGTTTTTTTAGCTAGTGATCTTTTTATTTAGATAACATGAATATTAATGCCATGGTTGCAATTAATGCAATTAACCATACCACAGCATTATTGTAGTATCCATATTGTAACTTGGTTTTAGTAACAGTAACCGTAAAATACTATCTATGGTTAATTTTGTGGTTTTATATGTGGCTGATAATAACTAAATTTTTAAAGGGTAAACAAATCAGCCTAAAAATGTTCTGCTTAGGCCTATAAATATATAAAACATTTAAATAATAATTTGAGTTACTCATTTTATCCAAATAATTCGTAAAATTTCAATTTAATAGAGGTATCGGTATTGGTATCGATACTGGCCTAGAAGTACTTGGTATCGAACGTAAAGAAAATAAGTGGTATAGCCCAATTTATTTGAGTGTGCAACACCACAGCTGTTGTTCTTATTTTTCACTTGTCTTTCAGCTTCTATGTTTTTGTTATGAGTATAATGTGTGTAGATTGTCAGACACAAAATACATTATATATGACACTTGGACAACAGTGTAAAACGTATCTGTTTAATAAACAAACGCTGCATTTCTGCGGTTTCAGACAGAACACGGATGTCCTTGGTAAAACATACATATTAAAACATCAATGTTTTGTCTCTGAAAATCAAGGGAGCATGGAAATTTAGGCTGCACTGGCTGTGGCCATGTTGTATTAGGCTGTGATAGGCTGGTTCTAAGCATTTATTTGGAAAAGGAAAGGTGCTAATAAAGGATAAATACATTGTACAGTTCCACAGGTACATGTGCTCAATACTAGTCTTTTCTAATGGAACATCGTCTGTACAGTTCTCTTCAGACCTGGAAAAGGAAGTCCTACAACTACAGAACATGGATTTGGAAGAATGTTACAAAGTGGGAGAAGGAACCTCTGTCTTCTCTTTCTATACAGTGAAGGCTTTGTAAAGGGCTATAATAAAAATAAACCCACATAAACTTCTATCAAAGAAGAGTATACTGGAAACAATTTCATGGCAGAGTGCAGGAGAGATGGAGCAGGATGATACAGGTAAAAGTGAAAGTAGACTACCCAAATTCATGCTTTCAGTACTTCAGTATACTGAAACTGGCCTTTTATGCATTTGGGAAGTGCAGTTACACATGAGTGGGGAAAAGCAGAGCTAGCATTGCAAACTCCCTCCTGTTTACCAGCATCATCCACATCCTGCACAGTCAATGGATTTATTTACACAAGATATTCATGGGTGTTCGTTTGGAGCTGCCATGCAATGTGAGGTCTCTGGCTTTCTGTGAGGCCTCAAACAATCTGAGTCAAAAACCCATGGAAGCTGTCTGCATCTTTGACATCTACAAAGAAAAGAATAAACCTTAAAAAGAGAAAATGTTGTGCTCTTCATTTGAGAGGCAAGGATGGTGGCAGCATCCACCTTTTGCAATCACACGCTATGCTCTCTTGCATTCACCCAAAAATTCAAACACACATGCATAATGTACAAGTATTTACAGATCGCAAACATCGGTTAAAAAAGCTACAGTATTAATATGAACATAAAACGTTTCAGTATGGCTGAATCGAACAAAAGGTGAGTAACTACTCAAGTATTTTGACCGTAATTGAAGATTCACCTTGAGGCTGTTGCGTGAGCTCAGAAGAACTTGGACAGCATACTTTTACTCGCTCTTACTGTACTCTGCAGATGCCTCTGTCCAACCTGACACTCATGAGCCTTTCAACCACTCTTATAATTTTCAGAGGATTTCAGATGTGGAGATGGGAAAAAATGGAGCACTGATGGAGAGATTAAGGAAGCGTGCCGGTTGCCTTCCCATCACCTTCACCGTCACAGCCCTCTTTCTTCCCAGACCTTCCAGGACCAGTTCCTTCCACATCTGCCTTAATAAAGTGCATTTGCTTCAAAGCTGAACTTCTCCTTATTTCAGCGTTATGTCAACCTGTAAGAGGAACCGTGACTGTGTTTGTGTGCAAGTGCGAGTAAGTGTGTGGTACCACTTGGATTGACAATTATCATAGTCAGACATGGGTCCTCCCATCCACCCCATGTTATCTTCAACACTATTATCAACAACACTAGCATACCCTAAAACCAATAAATAATCAAAACAACATAACAGAGTGCAGTATAAAATAATAAGTTGTAATATGAAATGATTCGCATTCATGTCCATTCTGCAATCCGTTCCGTTGGTGTAAAATGTCCTTTGATCTGATGTGCCGCCCCTGTTGTCAAGTGGGAAGGAAAAATGACAGCTTCTGATTTAAGAACTGCAAGTCTGACCACTTTTTCATACAACTTTTCTTTTCATCTTTGGTAGTAAACTTGTGCATATCCTACTCAAATTTCATCTGCAAAAAAAATAATACTTGGTCTGTTGCTTCTTGTGACTGAAGGAATAAAAGGGAACTGAAAGTGTTTTGACAGCTACAAAACAAAAACAAGGGACAAAGGGTTCTCTTCGTCTTCTCTGTGGTTGGAGAAGATGATAGTCCCTGAAGTGAGAGCATCTGCCAGGTTTTCACAGGTGGAGCTCTTTATTCATACAGGGTAACAGTGCAGTAACACAGAGCAGAGATCCTCCGATCCACACTTGCCTTGTCTGTACAACGAAAACAAAGAGGCATCACATAAACAGGAGAGAAGGCAGCAATGAGTATAAACTTATTAAACAGAATCACTCACATTTGGTGACGTTCTCTATGTCAGCTGGGTCCTGGAGGATCTTGGACAGGCCTTCCAACAGCATGGAGGCTTTGTTGTAGCGATAGGCGATGTCCTCTGTCTGTTGGAACATCTCATCTAGTGCTGCTGATTGCACCTGTTACACACACAAGGTGCATTAATATAGCTCACCATCAGTCACTCATAAAGATGTCCAACAAAGGTCATTAAAAAGCTGACCTGACATATCCCCACTCACCATCTCTACAGCGTGGTTATATATGAGCTTCTCAGCTGTTACGCTGTTGATCTCGTCCAAAAATTGCTGCTTGTCAGAGAAGAAGTGGTTCAGTTTGTCAGTGAGATGGCGGCACAGAGAAATGCAGCTCTTGTAGCGCTCGTTCAGACTCTTCACCACTGATGTCCAGAGAGAAGAAGAGATATACAGCTTTTAATGCCAGATCAAACTTTGATTGCGTTTCATAGACTGCTATTCCATTTATAGCAGGTCTGTTCTGATAGCATTACTGTCAACATCATGTTCTTCCAGCAACTCTACTTAAAGGAATGTTCCCGGGGTCTCATTTATAAAGACGTTCATAGAATTATCTTGAATGTAAACGTACAACAATTTCCTATATGTACCTACGAGTGATTTATAAAACGCCTGTATGCACGATCTGTACAATCTGCATACAGAATGCCCACAAATATCCTATTATAGTGAGACAGAATATAATTAAAGTGTATGCGCAATTTATTCATCCATTTATTCATAAAGAATGTTCTTGTGCGGTTGGGCAAGATTTTTTTTTAAGAAGTGCATGCATCAATGATAAATCCATTCATTGACCATGTTTCCTGTAAAACCACACCATTCTTCAACCAATGTCCATATTCTTGCTAAACCTTAATTCTAAAAATAGGTTTACATGCTTTTTTACATAATGAAATATGCATTGTCTGCATAACAGCCTGTTCTGTATAAACTACCTGCACATTCTTTTCCTTCTAAATTCTTCTCTGCTTGCTCCTGCCATTGATTATGGTGCATTTAAGTCAAATCATTAGTTTTTATTTATGTCCTCAACAACAGCAGAAAAAAGTCTAAAAGAAGAATTGAAAAAAAAGGAGGTGAGTTTTAAATCTGACTGTTGCTGTGCTTTCTCCCATCTGTATATTGATTTAGCTATGTTTTAAGGGATGTAAAATATAATCTCTCCTTCTTGCTGCAAAAATGTGCTTGACATGCTGTATTACATACCATACTATATATAACACCTGCCTGTTATCTCGTAGGTCTCAAAATTAATTTATGGAAATGGGCAGATAGAGCTATAAATAAATATTCTGTTACAGCAAATATCCAAAATAAAGCATATAAATTATGCAAACAAAATCTAAATATGTCCACATTCTGACTCATATCGGAATATTCTTGTTCACGTAAATGTGAAATATAAGCACAAAAAAAAAAAAAAATGTTTTTACGCATGCTTGTCAGTTAACGTACGCATAAGAACATTGTCACATCAGGTTCTGCCTTTATGTATCCAGATTTGTTCCTCACTTTTGACATAGGATCAAATCCATGAAATTAACGATCAAATCTGATAGCACCTACGTTTTATAAGAGGCCCCAGGTTCAATATAAGTTAAGCTCAATTGACAGCATTTGTGGCATAATATTGATTACTACAGAAAATCATACTGATTTATCCCTTCTTTATTTATTTGTCATGACAACAAAGTTGTAAAATGTAACATAACTTTACACAAATAAGGTTTCCAAGCGATTTTATCAAATTAACTTGTTAGCATGTAAAATGTTTATGTCCTGTTGCAATACTTTTGAAACAGTATGTATAACGTTTATGGACTAGCCCCGTTCATTTTCATTTTAAGTGCTTTACTGTAGTCACAATTTGTTCTTTTAAAAAAAAAAAAACAAAAGCAATGGACGAGATGAAATAATTTTTTGTGGTTATCAACATTATGCTACAAATACTGCTGACTGGCTAAAACAGTAAGGACCACTCCCCTGACTCTTTTGTTGCTCTCAGAACATTAAGTTGTGTAACTTAGGGAACTGGTTTGCTCTGTAAAAAAATCACCACATATACTCTTAAGTAAAGCTGTCAGATTGTTTTTTCACCTTGTTTAACAGCCATGGATGGATTGAGTTTGGCAGACTTGATCTGAGCCTTTGCCAGGTGCAGCGAAGAGGCCAGCAGCTGCGTGGCTTTCATGTACAACACTAGTTTCTCCACCTTCCTGTATGAAATGATGATGAAAATGATTACACATGCTTTAAAGTCTCACAATGTTGAAGATTCCTTGTGAGCATCCATCCATTTGAGTGTGTCTGGGCTTCTCTTACCCCCACTCCTTGCTGAGTTGACTGATCTGGTCCACCACCACACTGTCCTGAGGTGGATAAAGCGAGGCGGCGGATGCACCTAGATCTGGTCCTCTGGCCTGAAGAGAAGCAATCTCCAGCATACAGTCCGTAAAGGACAGCATCATCCGCAAGTGCATCAGAGTGTCTGTGTGCTCACGCTACCAAGAACACACACAAAAGCCTATTATGTCTGATGAGGAGCTTTAATATCATCCTATACAGATTTTTCTCTTTGTATAATTGGATGCATTGATCATGTGGATTAGCTGGAATCCTGAGCTATCCGACCAGTCATTAAACAGTAAGCTCTGGCATGGTCCTTTAGATTGATGTATAGGGTAGTCATGATGCAGAAAGACTGAAGACTAAAGTATTTTTATTTTTATTTTTTTAGGGCTGTCAATTGATTAAAATGTTTATTGAATTGAATTAATCACAATTAATCGAATATATCAATATTTGCTGAGAAAGCCAAAAACAATAATTCAATATATAATTAATACACAACTATAAATATTTAGATTTAAATAATTACAAATAACATATACTGTATATATAATGAAAACAATAATAATTTAGATAATTAAAATGCATTACGAGTAAAGCATTGATAAGACAATACAAAAAGTGGCATCATCGACAAGGTCCCGGCCATTTCAGCAGGTAGTTTAGCGTTGTGGCAGGAGGGACACAACGTTTCGTTCCCTCCATCAGGGAACGGAGGTTACGCAAGTAACCAGGACGTTCCCTATCTGTCACTCACTCGACGTTGTGTCGATGTAGTGACACTAGGGGTCCCTATACAAAACGCCATAACTAGCTGAACTGTGTTACGTGAACTGGTGGTGCGAGACGGGCAGACCATTGTGTGCCTCGTAGCCAGCGCACCCAGCCATCACATAACCTCCCCCAACGCTCGTACGAGCGTCGTACGTTCCCCTGCACCTCAGGGACAAGTTCACTGCTCTGCAGATGTCTGCTAAAGAGGCGCCATTGGTCAGAGCCCAGGAGGCCGCCACACTCCTAGTAGAGTGTGCTCGTGGGACTCCAGGCACGTGTCGCCGACAGAGAACACCTGCAGGTCCCCTACCCTCTTGATGGAAGTGAGCGCAGTCAGGAGGGCAGTCTTCAAGGAGAGTGCCTTTAGTTCAACTGATTCCAGGGGCTCAAATGGAGCTCCCCGTAGGCCCCGAAGGACCATGGAGAGGTCCCATGAGGGGACGAGACGCGGTCTGGGAGGATTCAGCCTCCTCGTGTACTGAGCGTACTGGGGAATGGGAGGTCTGTGGGGGGTCTCCCATTGAGGTCCCCAAATCGGCCCCAGTGTTAACCGCCATGGCCTCATACCTGTAGGTAGAAGGACCGAGACAGGGAGCCGCTGGGGTGGCTTTCCCTCTGACGAAGGAAAGCCGCGACCGCAACGTTGCCACGGTCATGCTCTCGCATGCTCTCATCCACGAACGGTGTCTCCGCGTGGGCAGCGCCCAAGCACAAGAGACAGCCATCGTGGCCGTCAGAAGCAGAGAGATAGCGACCGCAACCAAGAATTATACACAGACGGGTAGGCATCTTTAAAAAGACGCTGTGCCACTCTTTTAGTAGGAAAATATACTCTTTTATTAGGAAGAATATACTCTTTTAGCTGCTGAAGTGCCCAGGGGCGTTCTCTGCACACCACCGGTGCAAGAGGGGAAGAAACCACTGAAATACGCTGTAAATCCAACAGCTTTCGAGGTGAATGGATCGGCAGAGCAATTCAGCTCACTGAAACACAACCGCTCGGCTCCGAAGAAAAAATCTGAATGAGTGGTTTTATACCCACTCAGCTCCTTTTATTTTGCAATTAGTGTCTGTGTATAAATAGTCAATGAGTTTGTTAGCTCTCACTTGGATGCACTGAGCAGGCTAGATACTGAGCCATGGGGAGCAGGAAAGAACTGTCAAAAGACCTGCGTAACAAGGTAATGGAACTTTATAAAGAAAAGGATATAAAAAGATATCCAAAGCCTTGAAAATAACAGTCAGTACTGTTCAATCACTTACTAAGAAGTGGAAAATTCGGGAACTAAGGGTATGTAGACTTTTGAACAGGGGTCATTTAATTTTTTTCTTTGTTGCCATGTTTTGTTTTATGATTGTGCCATTCTGTTATAACCTACAGTTGAATATGAATCCCATAAGAAATAAAAGAAATGTGTTTTGCCTGCTCACTCATGTTTTCTTTAAAAATGGTATATACATTACCAATTCTCTAAGGGTATGCAAACCTTTGAGCACAACTGTATTGTTTATTTCCATATTATTGAACACAAGCCTTTCATTGGTATACAGTCCACAGAAATCCATTTTGCAAAAGACTTCGTCAATCTATCCGAGATAGATTTATTAAAAGGGCATCAGTGTACACCTGCATCAGACAGACTCTTTTGGTGTGCCTCACTTTGGTTGTGTTGCAACAAAAAAACTGTTTTTAGGTCACTAGTCAAGTTAAACGTAGTTTGAAAAACACGTCTTGAGATCTCTGCATTCGGAATTGAGCTCCGTCCCGCTGTGTTTAAATGCGTCCTCATCTTGTGCTGTTTCTAGTTTAAAGCAAGCCTAGGTGTGATTTGTTTGTTGTCTGTACAGCTGTGCATTGCCTATATAGCTGGAATTTCGCTTACTGCCCCCTGCTGAAAGCAGGTTGTACTTCAAGTTAAAATTGCTCCAATGGTTGTAATATTCCTTATTAAGGTCCGATGACATAAAAAAAAATTGCGTACATTTTTTAAAATGCGTTTTTATATAATTTTTATAATCAACTTTGCACTGAAGTAATAGTACTTTCACATTCCTACTCATGTCTAATCTGCCCTCTCTCACCTCCATCAGCGTCTCCTCTGGCAGTTCCGGTGCTTCAAAAGTGATGAATCCATCCAAGCTGGGTGGGGAGGTGCCGTAAGGGACGTAGCGAAGACTGCTGGGACCCCCCTCTGCTCCTGGTGGGGAGCTGCCAATGGTCATGCCTGGGGGAGAGCCCATATACACCTTACCGCTGGTGGAGCATAGCGAGCCTGCTGAACTGTTGGAGCCTACTGTGGACATATTGAGACATACAAGTCAGCCATACAGCCTTGCTTACAGTATTAGGACTCTATTAGCTTGAGGTTGATCATGACTTCCATGCATCAGATGGTGTAAAAATGTCTTCAAGGACATCGTAAACAACAGTGGCAGGAACAAACATGAGGAAAGTCATTAAAGGTGCTTTAAGCGATTTTAGCCGTTGTGGAGCTTCAACCAGACCAGCTGAATTAGCCATGCCCCCTCTTTCCAAAACCCTGCACTCCAAAAACACGTGCGCACATACTGACACACTAGAGAGTGTTGTGTTGGAGCAGATGGAGGGTGATGGGTCCCCCTGAGCATTTCGCTGTCCAACCCTGAGTGTTTGGCGAGAGCAGGACACTGTACCATCACTTACAGGTGCATCTCAATAAATTAGAATGTCGTGGAAAAGTTCATTTATTTCAGTAATTCAACTCAAATTGTGAAACTCGTGTATTAAATAAATTCAATGCACACAGACTGAAGTAGTTTAAGTCTTTGGTTCTTTTAATTGTGATGATTTTGGCTCACATTTAACAAAAACCCACCAATTCACCATCTCAAAAAATTAGAATACATCAGAAGACCAATAAAAAAAACATTTTTAGTGAATTGTTGGCCTTCTGGAAAGTATGTTCATTTACTGTATATGTACTCAATACTTGGTAGAGGCTCCTTTTGCTTTAATTACTGCCTCAATTCGGCGTGGCATGGAGGTGATCAGTTTGTGGCACTGCTGAGGTGGTATGGAAGCCCAGGTTTCTTTGACAGTGGCCTTCAGCTCATCTGCATTTTTTGGTCTCTTGTTTCTCATTTTCCTCTTGACAATACCCCATAGATTCTCTATGGGGTTCAGGTCTGGTGAGTTTGCTGGCCAGTCAAGCACACCAACACCATGGTCATTTAACCAACTTTTGGTGCTTTTGTCAGTGTGGGCAGGTGCCAAATCCTGCTGGAAAATGAAATCAGCATCTTTAAAAAGCTGGTCAGCAGAAGGAAGCATGAAGTGCTCCAAAATTTCTTGGTAAACGGGTGCAGTGACTTCGGTTTTCAAAAAACACAATGGACCAACACCAGCAGATGACATTGCACCCCAAATCATCACAGACTGTGGAAACTTAACACTGGACTTCAAGCAACTTGGGCTATGAGCTTCTCCACCCTTCCTCCAGACTCTAGGACCTTGGTTTCCAAATGAAATACAAAACTTGCTCTCACCTGAAAAGAGGACTTTGGAACACTGGGCAACAGTCCAGTTCTTCTTCTCCTTAGCCCAGGTAAGACACCTCTGACGTTGACTGTGGTTCAGGAGTGGCTTAACAAGAGGAATACGACAACTGTAGCCAAATTCCTTGACACGTCTGTGTGTGGTGGCTCTTGATGCCTTGACCCCAGCCTCAGTCCATTCCTTGTGAAGTTCACCCAAATTCTTGAATCGATTTTGCTTGACAATCCTCATAAGGCTGCGGTTCTCTTGGTTGGTTGTGCATCTTTTTCTTCCACACTTTTTCCTTCCACTCAACTTTCTGTTAACATGCTTGGATACAGCACTCTGTGAACAGCCAGCGTCTTTGGCAATGAATGTTTGTGGCTTACCCTCCTTGTCAATGATTGTCTTCTGGACAACTGTCAGATCAGCAGTCTTCCCCATGATTGTGTAGCCTAGTGAACCAAACTGAGAGACCATTTTGAAGGCTCAGGAAACCTTTGCAGGTGTTTTGAGTTGATTAGCTGATTGGCATGTCACCATATTCTAATTTTTTGAGATAGTGAATTGGTGGGTTTTTGTTAAATGTGAGCCAAAATCATCACAATTAAAAGAACCAAAGACTTAAACTACTTCAGTCTGTGTGCATTGAATTTATTTAATACACGAGTTTCACAATTTGAGTTGAATTACTGAAATAAATGAACTTTTCCACAACATTCTAATTTATTGAGATGCACCTGTATACGAATAAATATGGGCTGCCTTGTGAACGTGCACAATGATTGACAGGCAGAAAGTCTTCTGATTGGCTAAACAAAGGATCTGGCTCGAGGATATCTTTTACCCCACTGTATACCGAGCCAATGGCTGTTACAGAGCCAGGTGTGAAATTTCATGGCACCTTTTTCAGTGATATATGACAGGTAATAAGGACGTTTTCTGCGTGTCATTTCATATCAAAATCACTTATGGCACCTTTACGCAAAAGCAGTTTCTATAATCTGTGTGGTGCAGCAGTTGAAGCAGCAGTGTCTGGGGCGGGTTTATGAGGAAAAGCCCCTCACCTGAGGTGGTGCGTGGGCGGGAGGTGAGAAGGCTGCAGGTGGGAGGGGTACTGCTGTTGGGGGGCGAGCCCACCGTGAATACAACTGTGCGCGTACTCGCCCCACTGGCTGGCAAACCGCAAGTCCCTGCCGGGGCTGGTGAAGGGATGCACACACAGGGGTCACTCACATACTCAGCCATTAAAACACACAAACAATGGCAGCCAATCAAAGCACGTTATGCAGGCCACAAGCTTTTAGGAGAAGCTCAAATGATGTAAATGGGGTCACGTTAAGCATACAAAAGTAAAATAATACCAGTTCCAAAAATTGGATTTAGCAAAAAAACTATAACAAAATCAGTTTTAGACATTTTATGGTTTTTTTCATGCACTGCATTGTAAGTCATAAGACATAGCTGAAATATTATAGTGGAATAATGCAGCTACAAAGAGTAAATGTGGTTACCTGTGTCCATGGGTCTTTCTGTGTTAAGGCTGTCTGTGCTGCCCTGATATGGATGTCCGCCCAAAGTGATTCTAACCGGCTGCTCTGACAGTCGTCCAGCACTTACAGACCTGAGGAAAATAACCAGATTTAGCTTGTTACTAAATGCAATTTGAATTCAATACAGATGAATTTCATCTAATGCAAGAAGCAGGGACAAATTAGATTACATGGTGAGACAAAACACTTGGGGTGCGTATTAGCATATCAAATGCATTAGGAGAGTCAAAAACTTGGTACTTTAATCAAACTTTTGCTGACCTGCCAAAGGAAGTCTTGCTGGCCTCTGGTGCAGACTGGCGGCTGCTGGGATAGGCCAAGCAGTGATGTGCACAGAGGTCTCGTCCATCCATCAATGTCTTGATTGTGGTAGGGTTGTCAGCTATACCCTGCTGAGAAGCCAGGGCCATGAGGTTGCACGAGGCCTGAGTTTTAGGGATTTTGAAGGGAGCAGTTGCCTATCCGAAATAAGATTATTCTGTGTCAAAGGATCTCTTCATTTACCTTTTGCATACACATGAGAAGTACTTTGTATTTTCAGTGTTTTCTATAGCTTACCTTAGTGGGAGAGCCAATGATGGTGGGCAGGGGTGACTTTGTTAGCCAGTCAGAGGTGCGAGGGGAGGAGCCAAAGTGCTTGGTTGGGGAGGTTCCTAGGTTGCCAGGGCGGCTGAGCTGTGGGGAGTGGCTGGTGGGGTAGGCTGAAGAGGTGGGGTGCACTGGGTCAGACAGCTGCTTGTGTAGCTTCTGTTTGTTCTGGTAGAAGTCAGTTAGTGTGGGAAGACGAGCACCCAGTAATTGAGAGGAGGGCACAGGGGAACCTATAATATAAAATTGTCCATCTTATTATGAAAACCTCTAAAACTATCTTGACTGATTGCACCACAAATCTATTAACCCTTTAAGCTTGGCCCACGAGAATTTTATTTTATTTTTTTCAAAAAATTAATAGCTCCTGTCTTGACCAACACAAAATAGGTATCGTTTGAAAACTTAGCTGTACTTTCCAATGTTTCAAGTTTCAAGTTTTATTGGTCACATACATAACCATACACAGTACGATATGTAGTGAAATTCTTGGTACGACTATTCTCCCCACAGTTTACAATAAAATCATAAATATATATATGAATAGAAATAGAAGTAAAAATCACAGTTAAAAAACACATGTAGGCATTATGACCAAAACTGAACAAGTGCTTTGAAATTTGCAGACAAATCAGAAGAGTTCCGTTTTGATAATTTATTAATAATTTTGTAATCAGTAAAAACATTAAACTGATCAAATAGCCATGTGTCATATGTTGTTGGAAAGCTCTTAAAGAGTAGAATACAGAATTTGTTTTACTTACAGACACACATATAGCGAGTAATAGCTTATTATGCAGTCATGTGAAAAAATAAGTACACCCCATGGAAATTGTTTTTTTTTTTTACATATTTGGACAAGCAAACGTTTGATCCTCTTTGAAAACCACAACGAAAATGTGCTTTTTCAATCATTTATTCAACAAAAATATTAATAGATGTAATAATCTTCTGTGGAAAAAGTAAGTACACCCTTGGCCTCAGAAGCTAGTATTGCCCCATTTAGCAGAAATAACTTCTTGTAGGTGTTTGCGTAATTGTCCAACAGTCTCTGACATTGGTTTGCTGAAATCTTTGACCACTCTTCCTTGCAAAATTCTTTCAGTTGCAAGATGTTTGAGGGTTTTCTTGCATGTACTGCCTGTTTCAAATCCCCCCACAACATTTCAATGGGATTCAAATCTGGCTTTCAATAGGCCATTCCATAATCCTCCATTTATTCTTTTTGAGCCATTCCTTGGTGGATTTGCTAGTGTGTTTAGGATTATTATCATGTTGAAAGGTCCACTTCCAGGTTTAACTTCAACTTTCAGACAGATGGCTTCACATTATCTTCAAGCACTCTTTAATATGATGCAGAATTCATAGTTGAATCAATGACTGCAAGCTGCCCAGTCCCTGAGGCAGCAAAGCAACCCCAAACCATAACATTTCCACCACCGTTCTTCACAGCTGGTATGAGGTTCTTCTCCTGAAAAGCTGTCTTTGGTCTGCGCCAAACATGTGTACTGCTACTGTGACCAAACAACTCTATCTTTGATTCATCTGTCCAGAGCACATTATTCCAAAAGGCCTGGTCTTTGCCTATATGTTCATTGTCAAACTGTAGTCTTGCTCTAATGTTCTTTTTAGACAGTAAAGGCTTTTTCCTGGCACGCCTCCCATGCAGGTCAAATTTGTGCAGTCTCTTTCTGATTGTAGACGCATGCACTTCTGTAATGAAATTCTGGAGTTCTGGAACAGTCTGCTCTTGGGCTGAATTTGCTGGGATGGCCAGTCTTGGACAAACTGGCAGTCGTTTGGAATATATGCCACTTGTAAAAGATTTTCCTTACAGTAGAATTATTTATTTTAAATAATTTGGAGATCTTTTTAAATCCCTTGCCAGACTCATAGGCATCCACAACCTTTTTTCTGAAGGCCTTACAAAACTCTTTAGATCTTGGCATGATGACACCACACACCTCAATAGACACTAGATGTAAGAGGTTTAATTAAGACAGGTTCCACCTGCACTCCCTAAGGAGGTTCTAATCATTGGCACCCAATTTTGAACACCTGATTCTGATTTTATGGATTTGAAGGTGTGATAAATGTAGGGGTGTACTTACTTTTTCCATGTGACTGATCAGTTTTTTTGTTTATTTAAATTATGAAAATGACTACAAAATGTCAATTTTATGTGTCATTTGTTTGAGTATTTCAACTTTATTTATAGGCACTGTTTCATAGAGGATCAAATGTTTGCTTGTCCAAATATGTCAAAAGTGGCAACAATTTACATGGGGTGTACTTATTTTTTCACATGACTGCATATCTTTGGCATTTATGTTTCATGTGAACAGGTGTTGCCTTTTTGTCGCATGCTTCCTTATAACTTCACTAAAAATAAACAGAACATAACTAGGAGGAGGCAATTATCTTTCAAAGGAGCCCACATAAAAGTTAATCAGATGCATAGATCATTAGATAATCCACACGAAGCACAATGTTACAAATAGCCACCAGGAGATGGCGCCAAGTACATGACACAGACTCGGTGCAGACTCATTGAGATAATTGGCATTCATTCTGTGAAATCTCATTACTAAAATCATGTCTGCATGCTATGATAACTTTTAGTCATTGTTGTATTTGCATGTGTAATTAGTTCATATGTACAACTATTATGTTTTAATTGTTTGGAGAGGCTTTTGGACACTTGGAGATATTTTGTACACTAGGATAAATTATATTTGTAATGCTATAACTTTGTCGTATCAACATAACATTTTTGCAGCATTCATAACAACAAAAGCAGATTTTCGGAGCCGCCTTATTTACACCCAGAGATATATAATGTCAAATCAGAAAGATAAGAAAAAAAGTACATTTTGGGCTCAAGTGTTTTTGTGATTTTTCAGCAGTTTCTTAGGCTGAGAGTCTCAGAATTTATCATAATCTATATAATAATAATACAAAATTTCAGTTTTCTTTACAATGATACCAAACACTTGCCAGCAGCCATATCACCCTGGAGCTCTAGACTGGTTACCCACTGAAGCTAAGCAGGGTTGAGCCTGATCAGTACCTGGATGGGAAACCTCTTGGGGAAAACTAAGGTAGCTATTGGAAGAGGTGTTAGGGAGGCCAGCAGGGGGTGCTTACCCTGTGGTCTGTGTGGGTCCTAACACCCCAGTATAGTGACAGGGACACTATACTGTA
The DNA here is from genome assembly GCF_019703515.2 of Myxocyprinus asiaticus. Lineage (NCBI taxonomy): Eukaryota > Metazoa > Chordata > Actinopteri > Cypriniformes > Catostomidae > Myxocyprinus > Myxocyprinus asiaticus. Next base: position 22,203,498 of record NC_059374.1, on the reverse strand, counting down.
AAAAGACACCATCCTTTGTATGAGACATTAAACTGAGGTTTTGACTCTCTGTGGTCACTAAAAATATTAGGGGCACTTCTTGCAAAAGAATAGGTGTGTAACCCTCATGTCCTGGCAATATTGGCCCTTACCAGTCATGGCCTCCTAATAATCCCCATCCCTGAATTGTCTATATTACTGTACTCTCTACTCTGTGTGGTGAGTGTATAGGTGCACTATGGCTGCTGTTGCATCATCCAGGTGGATTCTGCACACTAGTGGTGGGTGAGGAGAGTCCCCTGTTCTGTATGTAAAGCACTTTGAGTGTAGTGTCAGAAAAGCGCTATATAAATGTAACACATTCACAAAATTCTTTTTTTTTTGTCGAGTTATAAGCCTTTAATTTTGGGTATGCCACTGATACAGGAAATCTTTAAAAACACCTACAGAGTTTAAAAGGTTAAAGGGATAGTTCACCCAAAAACAAAAATCCAGTCATCATTTACTCACCCTCATGTTGTTCCAAACCCTTTCTTCCGGGGAACACAAAAGGAGATGTTAGGCAAACTGACAGCTTCAGTCACCTTTCACATTCATTGTGTGAAAAAAAAAATGCAATGAAAGTGAATCTGTATTGTTCCACATATGGGTTTGGAATGATATGAGGTTGATTTAATGTGAATTTTTATTTTGGGGTTAACTCTCCCTTTAACATTTAACACATGGTTATTACTAACCAACTTATTTTTGCCATAGCACACCAGATGCTTTATGACTCAACCACTAGATGTCACTACAGTACATGGACATATACAGTAAGCCTTCCATGAACTTCAGTGAACTGAAAGTAAACTACAGCATGTCATCAGGTTTATATCTCTTGTTTTGACATGATCATTGAGTTCACAAGTTTACAGTGACACACTTGTGCAAAAACACGTGCTTCAGAGAACTGGAGGTAAGGTTTGAAGATGCTTTTAGAAGAAAGCTCATGTGCCACATTGTATGTTGTTTAAACCGAATGCATTGTTCCTGACCAGTTGTCGAGCCATGAGCACAGTCTCCATGTTGACCAGAATAACATAGACACACTGAGACCCACTGGGAGGAAACAGCTGTGGCAATCACTTGTGAGATTGTTAATGTGACCAATTTTGAAGAGGACACAGTAGCGCTTTAGGGTTACATGTCAATCTCTCGCACAAACAGACACATTCACACATCAACTCACTGCCTGAGGAGCTGCGACTGCGTTGCTCGTGGCTTTGGGGATGTCCGCAGCAGCAATGGCCAAGCTGTTCAGGAATAGTGCCCACTGGGGAACATGTCAGATCACGTCAGTCTTTAGAAATACAGTTTCCCGACTAACCTCGTACAGAGGCATTAAAAAAGGAATCTTACCTAATGGAGAGGGGGAGTAAGGCCGGGAACTGCCTGTGGAGAGACGCCGTCCCACGGTTTGGACCGTGTCTGCAGAACTAGGAGACCCAGAAACCATTTTAGGGAACCCCATGGGACTTGTGTTGGAGCGCCGCACTGTGCCTGACCTGTAGCCATTAAGAACTTCCAATATTATGATAAAAGAAAACAAAAATCACCTCATACTACAGTGGCCCCCAAAAAAGTATTTGGACACTTAAAGGGATAGTTCACCCAAAAATGAAAATTCTCTTATTATTTACTCACCCTCATGCCATCCCAGATGTGTATGACTTTCTTCTACTGAACATAAACAAAGATTTTTAGAAGAATATCTCAGCTCTGTAGGTCCATACAATGCAAGTGAATGGTGACCAAAACTTTGAAGGTTTTGAAAAAAAGCACATAAAACAGCATAAAGTCATCCATATGACTCCAGTGGTTTTATCAATGTCTTCAGAAGCAATATAATAGGTGTGGATGAGAAATAGATCAATTTTTAAGTCTTTTTTAACTAGAAATTCTTCTCCCAGCACAGAAGTGGCAATATGCATGAAGAATCAGAATCTCCAAAAACAAAAGAAGGATGTGAAAGTGGAGATTTATAGTAAATAGGACTTAAATATTTCTCACTACACTTATCATATCGCTTCTGAAGACATGGATTTAACCACTGAAGTCTTATGAATTACTTTTATGCTGCCTTTATGTGCTTTTTGGACCTTCAAAGTTCTGGTCACCATTCACTTTCATTGTCTGGACCTACAGAGCTGAAATATTCTTCTAAAAATCTTTGTTTGTGTTCAGCAGAAGAAAGTAAGTCATACACATCTTGGATGGCATGAGGGTGATTAAATAATGAGAGAATACAATTTTTTTAAGCCACGCTTAAAAAAGTATGCCAATGCATAAATAACAAAATATCAAAGCAAGTGGCATCTGCAAACAAATAATGTTAGAACTTTTCGCAGAACTTTATCTAAGTTGTTTTAAACCACTTTTAACCAATTGGTCCCAAGGTGATTTTTGTGTGGATGCATGAAGTTAATTCCCCTCAAGTTCACACAGGTGTCCTTGCAGAGTAACCATAGGTGAATTTCATTACATTCACTATGGACATGTTCCACTAGTCTGACAAACAGATCATGCCCAAACACTCTATTGCTTTATATATAATTTAAAACCTAACAAACTTCCTTCTGTACAATGTTCTGCTTGAAAAGTATGTGCTGCCTTTCTTTAAAACTAAATGCCACTTGGTTTGATATATGATCTAATGCAATTACATTTTTGGGGGCACTAAACGTGAAACACAGAGTGTCTTCTGTAAATTGATTTCTTAGTGGAAGAGTTCCTGGCATAAAGAAAATCTTATACTTCTTTGGATTAATGTGAGGTCCTAAATATTCCTGCTTTCCCAAACAGCCCATGCTTAAGTTTAATGGCAAAACTTCGCTCCTGTCAAAGCTTCTTGGAAATGTTTTAATAGTTCGATGGTGCACCGCTTGTGCTGGAAGACAAACATGACTCATTTAACAAAGAAGCTGGCACTGGTCTGAAGCTATGCCTCTTCACCACAGGGTGAGATAATGTGAACCGGCCTGGCCCTGGGCAGCAGACACAGCAAGACAAGCTTAATCCCGTTTTGAGAAACTGGGCAAGTCCGAGTGAAGTTGGCCAAGCAGCTGCTGATGGTTGGCCTGACTAATAGGGGAAAGTGCAGCAGTCATAATCTCCAGACCCTCTGCTAGCCACCTGCCTGAAAACCCCAAACCCAACCCCCTCACTAAGACAATGCCCCTTATAATGCAGCACCATCAGGCTGTCAGCTTCAATCATGAATCAGTTAGCAAAATCTCATCATGCTAAGATGTTTCACGAAGTATATGCTGGTAAGACGGTTCAGGAAATTATATTACACTGAGGCAAACTTAAATGTGGAAAGCAGCGGAGTATGGCAAATACTTTACATAATAAAGGCATGCTGCTAAAAGTAATTAGTGTTGCTCGGTTATATGCAGATGTCAGATCTCTTACCTGGGAGAGCCATAGAGGGTGGTGGTCGGGCTGCTGGAGAGGTTCTGTTTGATGCGCTGGTAGTTTCGGACCTGTGTGGGTACAGGTATCGGGGTGGTCTCGCTTCGTGGCGACACCATCGGGGTCTGTCCGGTGGATGGCTGTGGCTGCCTGGGAAACCCAGAAAATAAGTTCGTTATCCAATCGTAATGCTTTTCCAAAACCATCTTTGTGACAAAACCTTGATGAAATCCTCAACATTAGTTAGTATTGTTAAAAAACTAAAGCTAAATTTAAAGTGCGAGAAATACCAGCAAAAAGCTCTACGTTTCAAAGTTTGTCAACTGTAACAGTATGCAGAAGCAGTTTCTGCTCAAAGGGCCTGGCCACAGGAGGCGGAGTCACTGTGTAAACACAAAGCCCTCACCAATCTGCAAGAAGGAGGGAGGAGAAATGGGCTGGCTCATTCAGAATGTGGGTTGTGCTTTCAGGCGATGGCACGTGCTGGGCCCACAGAGAAAAAAACATCTCATTCTCATTCTACCAGGAACTAAATGTTGTTTTTTTTCACAGATGTCATGACTGGGTCATGCATGGGAGGGGTGCGTAAACAAAGCTCAGATAAGGGGAGAAGGTGGGCTAAAAATGAAAAAAAGTAGCTGCAAGTTAAGATTTGATGTCAAGATTACTAGATTGTGTAATGCTGTGAAGTGGGGGAGGGCCTCAAACTGAATGGCGTAGTGAGGGCTACACGTGAGCTGTTAACCAGGCAGCACGGCAACAGCACACAAAGAGAGTTTCTTTGTTTCACCCAGAGTCAGTTCAGCATGGCACAACACCACAAATACCACACATCTGATCAGGCAAAAAAACACTGTACACCTCGAGAAACATAAGTGCCAAAGTACTGAAAAGCAAAGAAAAAAAATCACCTATTAATCGAAAAATATATTAATTATTGCTGCTTGCTAAGACAAGCACCACTATTACTATTGTTTATACTTAGGGTTAGGGATTTGAACTAACCACAACTATTAAACTTCTGCATGTAACTTGTCCAGCACCATTTGTGCTATTAACAAGAATGATACCTTAAATTGTGGAGAGATGCGCTTTTACTATGCTACTTAACATGAGATTTTCTTCAGACGGAGGATGAAATGGACCAAAAAAAATCGTATAAACTTACATAAACTAAGTGGAGTCATATTTAGGAACCAGAATATCTTATAGAGACTGGTTTCTTGTTATGCCCTTGTTATAATTATTAATCAAAAGCAGAAAGTGTGTCATAAGCAAGTGTTTCTCTGTGAGAAGTCATATTTAAATGCTTAAGGGTGCATGCCTGATTATAATAATTTTATTTGACTATCTTTACATGTCAGCTAACAAATGTGTTACAATGACATTACAAGAATGCTGACAGTAGGATAAGTGGTGTAATAATGACAACAGAATGAGTGTGTGTGTGTGTGTGCTTTTCTACACTATTCCGACCGAACGCGTTCTTTCGCTAAAAAAGCTAGATGCGGTGCAACAAATCTAACAAAACCTAGGAGTTTCGAGACAAGTTTTTTAAAGGTCTTTTTTACTTGAAACGGTGTTGAAAAAAACACGGTGCTCCTGCGCGAGATGCTAAAAATACAGCGAGACGGCACAATGGTCACAGATGTTCGTCTAACGCATATTTACATGGAAAAACAAGACAGATGCAAAAACACGTTCAGTGTGAACTGTATGCGTAAAAGGAAGAGACAGACAGGAGAAGGTGGAGTACATCTTTCTGTCATGCTTATTTAAGAGGAGAAACAAAAACCCACAAAGGAAAAGGAAGTGGCTCAGAGTACATGCAATGATTCTTTTGACAGTTGCTGTTTCACACAGACAGTCAAACTACGGTTCCAGATCATAATATGCACACCACACATTTTTAACCATCTGGCACTCTGTCAGCTCTGGCAAAAATCATATGTCAAATTAACTGCATAATTCCACCATGACAAACTGTTTAGTCAGCTTGATGTTACATTACCTTTTTATATGAAAATAGGGTGCGGATCACAAGTATAAGGTGTGGAAACAGTTTTAGATCATACATGCAGATGGAAATGATAGCAGGGTGTCTATCCTTCAGGCTGAAGCACAAACACACACAGGCGCTCACACTCCCACTGGACTCTCATTCACCGGTCATGTGATTCAGTCCCTTGTTGAGCCACACCAGCATCCTACTGCACAAACAGCAGCCACCCAAAGTCACAACCGTGCACTGGCATTCATGATAAAATAGTTTGGGAGTGGACAGCACCAAAAATATCTCCCATGATATCAACAAAGCAAATGGATCAGTGTGCTAATCCACAATACAATATTTTCATGATGCAAACAAACAATAAGGATAAAAATTATTTACAAGAGGAGTTCATATTCCTCTCTGTGTCTTTGGCCTACTACCCTGCTGAAAAGACCATGCTCATCCAGGCTGGTTTACGTTGGAAGTTGGTTTGGTGCTGGTCTTGCTGGTGGACCAGCATAGCCATTAAGTTTACCAGCTAGTCATCCAACATGGTATTTGTTAGAAGGTGGTTAACCTCCTGAGACCCGAGTGTGACTGCTGTGTGCATTTTCTATTTCCCTTTTTGATTTGTAACTAGTAGCACCTAATAAATATGCAAAAATATATAAATAATAATAATAATTCTAGAGCAAATATTTTTCCTAAAATTATATATTAATTTTATGTCCACATGTTGACAGCGTGACTACGTTTTAAATAAAACCAAGCAACAGAAAGTCCGATTTTCTTTTTCTTTTTATCAAATTGTTTATGATGTTTCCAGGAGTGTTTATTATTCATGTTTTTGAGATGTTACAGATATTAGCTTAAATATTTCTGATTCAAAGTAATGGCCAGTGTCATCCAATCACTGCCAACCATGTAAAAATAAAATTATAAATTTTGAATCTATGTACTGATTACCATTGTCCCATATCAGGCTTAGACTTTACTGAAAGTTGCTTTTAGCTTCTTTATAAAAAGCTTATACTCTTAAACAAGTCCTACTTTTTACTAAGACATTTTTTACACTTAAGTCAAAGCTTAAGACTATTCTTAAGAGCATTTCTTAGAGGTTTTATGCATACGGCCCCTGAAACTGAACTTTTGTTCAGATTTCAGGAGTGAATGCATTTAGGATGCTCCCTTGCTCCCTATTTAGTGAATGACTTAACCTCCAGTGTGCTGTCTGTGTGCTCTGGTCTCAGAAAAGCTTGAAATGCACCTTACTTTCATCCTAACATCCTGAGAAAAAAATGTGCTAAAGTAAACATAAGTCAGTTTAAATTAATTTAAATTATGTGTTGCATATAGCGAAGGCAAAATACAATGTCCACGGATGTGTACACAGGGTCGAACGAGGTTAAGCTAGTTAAGAAGCCTGGCGGGGCTTTACCAGCACAACAGCATCCAAAAGACAGCCAGCTATGCTGGTCTTTTCAACAGGGTAAACCTAAAGGTCAACCTATTAAAATATTACATGTTTTTGAGATTTGAAGGCATTGTGATTTGCATCTGGAGAGTGTTAAAGTGATTAGTCTTTTGGTGAACTATGTAAGTGATGTTATACCCACCCTCCACACAGGAGGAACTCACTGGACGGCCTGCGGCCCACTGCCCCCATCGGAAGGTCATCTAAGGAGAACAGAAAGAAAGGAGCAGTAAGCACTACACAAATACAAACACAGTAACACATACACCAACAAATCACAGCACGTGAGAGCACAATCAGAACAGGAAGACTTTCTTAGTGCTGACTAAGCTGACGCCTCTCGATAGGCTAAAATACACACACAAAAACAGCTTGAGAAGCTGCTTACATGCAGCGGTTAGTTTGTGTGTGTAAGTGCAAAAAACAAAAACACTTTTTCTTAATCACAATTTTTGCCTTGTTTTCCAGTAAAAATATCTAAACATAAATTTACTTGAGGAGCAAAATGAATAATAGATAGTGGACTTGTTTTCAGAGAACACTTGTTGAATTATGTTTCTAATCTCATTGGTAATTTATATTTTGTTAGATATAGGCTTAAAATGAAAATAAATAAATAAATAAATAAAACAATTTGCTGATGGGGTAAGAGAAATAAACTTAATTCAAGACATATTCTTTGAAAACAAGTTTTAATATCATGTGCAATTTTGCTTTTCAAGTAATTGTTTTAATTTTTTTAATTGCGATTAATAGCATCATTTTTCATAGTATTTCAGATTATGAAAGTTCTGAAATTTGACTCATGAACATACTTATTTTCCTGTCAAAATGCATTTATTTCCTTTTAGGAAAGAAAAAAAACAAAAACAATATGTGACATTATAATGCTTTATTAACATGTTCCAAACAAAGTCTTCCACGGTATAAAGACAGAAATGCACTAATACAGCACCAATTCAAGTAACATTAAATGTTTCCCAAAGTCTAACTGGGAGTTTGACTAATTGAAAGAACTAGACATCACATAGGTTGCATATTCATTGCAATGGGCATTAAATCTCTTAACTCTCATCCTCCACAATATTAATCTTCCGGTAGACTGTGGCTGTCTGCTTTGTTACAGCAAACGTGAAGCCGTGTTCATAATTCGCATCAGAGCACCACCATCAAGTGCCACTTTGAACTCCACATGAAAAGCGCTTGCAGAAAAAAACGTCCCATTCTGCGTTTTGGTGATGGTTCTGTGGTAATTAAAATGGACCTTACATAGGTTGAAAAATACTTGATTTCTGTCACAAGTTCTGTCTAGGCTGGTTTTGTACATCAAATAGTGTTAAGAACTCCTTTCCCCATCACTTTATCACTAACACTGAATCACTGCTGTGCGTGTTTGTGGTGTGTCTGTCAGTGTAATGACTCCAGGCGGACAAATCGCAAAGGTTAATGCATTAATCGCGATTAAGAAAAATTAACGCATTATTATAATGAACTTTTTTAATTAATCGCATGTGTTAACATGTTAATTTTGACAGCTCTAGTAAATGTATCTTTTTTAAAGAGATAGTTCCCAACATAATAAACATTCTGTTATTATTTACTCACCCTCATGTTGTTCAAAACCCATCTGACTTTTTCTTCCGTGGAACAAAAAAGGAGATGTTAGGCAGAATGTTAAGGAATGACAGCTCAAAGTCACTATTCATACAATGAAAGTGAAATGACTGAGGTTAACATTCTGTCTTACGTATCCTTTTGTGATCCACGGAAGAAAAAGTCAGATGGGTTTGGAACAACATGATGGTGAGTCAATAATGACAAAATTTTCCTTTTTGAGTGAACTATCCCTTTAAGAATGTCTAGATATTTTTACTGGAAAACAACACTGAAAAATACTGATTACAAATTTTTTTTTGCAGTGTAGAGTTCAGTTGAGGCCCGTCTAGGCGCATGTTTAGCAGCGTGTGCTCAGTGACGTTATGTGACTCACAGGATTGCTCCCCGGAGAGATGCGGCACCAGCACAAAGTCATCCGCATCACTGGAAGAGTTCTTGCTGCTGGTGCTGCCGCCCGACTCTTTGGAAATCTGCAGGTAATTGGGAGGGCCAAGAGGTGGAGAGGAAAGCACATCCTCGGGTAGAGTCTGCATGTCTGGCAGTGACTGCAAAAACAAAGGTGGGGTTGAACCTAATTACCTGAAGCTGAGTCAGTGCTATTTAAACTCCTGAATACTGTAATCAAACTGTGATCTTGTACAACGCCTTAGTTTCGCATCTTCTCACACCTGTGCTGGTGTGATGGTGGATTCTCAAGTATGAGAATGAGATAGACGTACCGGAGGAGACACGTAACGACAAGAAGGGGAGCTGCCACACGTGCTGTCTGTGACCAAACCAGGGCACTTGGGCACTGGAACAGGGCATGCTGGATAAAGAAAGACAGCATTTAATAAAGTGTCCAGTCAGATCTTATCCAGCAAAGCATCTGTTTTGCTATCAAAACTTCTTGCTTACATTTTTTGATAGTTGATTTCGGTTCCAAGAAAGGATGGCTGAAGAAAGTGTCTGCAGAAAGCAAAATATAAAATGAGAAAAGGGAACAAAACCGGTGCTTCAAAATGGCCAGTAACCCTAAAATCCCTTCACAGTGCACTAAAATAACAAAAATGCACTGACCGAAATCCATACGGTCCTTCTGGTTCCTCTGGAGCAGCCCCAGCAGCAGATCTTCCAGCTGAGGAGATGTCTCTCTCGGAATGCTGTGAACAGGAAGCTTACTTTAGTTATACAGGACTAGTGATGGGCTGATATATTGGCCAGGCTGATTAATCGGCCGATATTTATAATAAACACTTTCAGTTTTTTATTTTTTTTATTTAATTTTGAGTAATTAAGGTGTAAAATAAGTGTTCATTTCAGAGATTATGTGTACATCTCATTTGCTCTTAATAAATTATAATATATACTATACCGTTGCAAGAGAATGTAAAGTAAAAAAAAATTTAGAGCGAAAAATTAGCTTTTCGAAAATACTCTCCCAAGTGGGTAAATTTTAAAAAGCCGTCTTCGCGTTGTAGTATGAACAGGGAAAATGGAGATATGCGAAAACGATGATGTATTTGTTGTCATGTGACGCAGTCATGTGATCCATTCAACCCAAAACAATCAAGATGGTGGCCCATGTTGTAGCGCCGTTGTTGTGCCTTATATTCACTTTGATAGCGTTGTTTATGATAATTGTTACTTTGTAAAACCTTTACATTGCATTTCTTTAAAGGTGACGGGACGTTTAATTGCTGTCCGGCGACAGAACATGAGGACAATTGCGTTTCAGACAATACATGGAGCTGGAATTTTTCGTATGTGCAGTAAATGTTTTCATACGTTTCAGTGTGGATGAGCAACTTTTGGAAAAAGCTTGAAAATGCCAGTGTGGACTGAGAGCATTTTGAAAATTAAAATGTGGACGTAGCCTTAGTTGAAGATCAAATTGTAGAATCAATGTAGTATGCAGAAATCCTGATAAATCCAAAGGGTTCACACACTTTGTCCTACAACTGTATACAGTATATCTGTATTTTTACTGGCCATTTGCCATACTGCTCTTTAGATATCGATGTTGGTCACTGAATTCCCCAATAGGTCAACCACTATAAGGGACAGAGGTGGTATTGCAATTCAGCCCCACAATCAGCATTATTATGCATGTCTAAAGAAACAACAGTTACACAAAAAGCGTTCTTACTTTGGCACCAGAGTCTTGTTCTTCTCATAGAACATCCTTAAGTCCTGGGGGCTGTTAGCCTGGTGTTAAAACAACATTTAAAAACAACAGACTTGTTAAAGGGATAGTTCACCCAAAAATAAACATTCTAAATCCTTTACTCATGTTGTTTTAAACCCGTATGACTTTCTTTCTTCTGTGGTTGAGGCTAACACTCTGCCAACATCTTTTTTTTTTGTGTTCCACATAAGAAATCATAAAGTAATATGGGTTTGGAATAACATGAGAGTAAATAATGACAGAATTTAAATTTTTGGATAAACTTTCCCTTTAAGTAATCAGAACATCAGCTAATTTATCACTTTAATTAGTGTCACAGCCAACACTATATAAGACACTGTGCATGCTGTGAAAAACCTAAACTGAACCTCACCTGGAAAGGTGGCTTTCCCACGAGGCACTGGTAAATGACAGTTCCAATGCTCCACAGGTCAGCTTTGGCATCATAGTTTTGGGACATGATCACCTCTGGGGCCTGAGGGGGGAAGATTGAGATATTAGGAGAACAGGATGCTGCAATTGTTTCTCGTCTCTGCATTATTTCACAAATCTGAGAAGTCATTCAGTATGTGGCTACTGACCATGTACATTGGGGATCCACACAATGTGGCGGCCATCATGTTGCTCTGAAGATATCTTGCAAAACCAAAGTCAGCTGTTAAACACAGAGAACACCAGTTTTATTAATAGCAACATATTGTTGTCTGTGAGTCACGACTTATGTCTTCTGCACATGCAGAGACAATGGAAACAAAGGACTGACTGTATAAATGATCAGAGGGTGGAAACTGTATGGTGGTATTGAATAGACTGTTAATTATGGAACATTGGGGACATGTATGAGGTTCAAAAGTCTGAGTACACTGCATTTAATATAATTGTATTATCAGCATAACAATTATTTGAGTGAAAAGTTGAATTAACATTTTTAGAATTGCTTAGTGTTCTAAAGACATGCTGTCTTTAGAATACTAAGAAATTCTAAAATTTTTAATTCAACTTTTGACTTGTGGAGTCCATGCCAAACTTGGAGCTAGTATGAAATAGTGCAAACTCTATAATATTTCTTATTCATTTGACATCATAACGTTTGAAGTTTTAAATTTTTTTAAATGTTAAAACTTTGGTTATTTCTAGGGATGCACTGATATGAAAATGTTTGGCTGATAAAGATACCGATTTTAACAAAAAACTATTGTCTGATACCGAAATCTTTCTACTTACCTTATTTTGTCATCAAATCAAATCACTGTTTTGCTCAGGAATTATGTTTTAAAAATGTACAAAAAGGGTACAAAAGCTTTTGTTCTAACAATAAACAATTTCCATTGAACATGGATTGGATCTGTTGAACACATGACACGTCAAAAGCTTATAGAGAGTCACAATGAAAGATATATACTGTAGAAGATAAAAAGAAAAAAATAACTAAATATTATAACATGTTATGAAAAAAGGTTATTTTGTAGTTCTAAAAGAGTTTTGCACTTCTGTTTTTGAAGTTCAAAACAACAGAACTCACAGTTTGTACTGTATATAATAGAATATCACAAATTAATATTATGCACATGTTGGGCAATTCCATGGAAAGGTCAACCACATCATGGAAAAATAAAAAGCTACCAAAGGAACAAAACACCTTTTGAAGTTCTATCCCGGTGCAGTGGATAATGAAAAATGCCATCCAGACCGTTAGAGGGCGCCGTTTGCTTACACAATGCTGAATAAAGCATTAACTGAAACGCTGATTGCAGTATATTTTTAAACGCAGACTTTCAAGCTTTTGTAATCGCAAAAAGACAATATTGCTATTTAAATCTTAATCAATCGTGCAGCCTAAATGGATGCCATACCAATGTCTCAGAAGTCAAATTAGCTGGTTTCAATGCATTTTGAATGTCCGTAACACATTTTTTCCCTCAATGTGAGAACGGGAAAGTATAAAAAATTAAATATTACATGTTCTTAGGAGTGCCAACCCTTCTACATTCTGTGGCTATCATCATTTCTGGATTGTGCATTTGAATACACAGAGATTTTCCAAGTGCGTTGATAATTAATTCTAAATGAACCATCGGTTTTTTTAATATCGCCGTTTTCATGCTTAAAACCGATTTGCCAATTTGGTCAAAAATTGCCTGATAAATATCGGCGGCCAATACATCGGTGCATCCCTAGTGTAATTTAGATTTTGAATCCCAGATCTTCAACACAGACTAGAACTTTTGAGCCCCACTGTATGTAATGTAACTGTATAACACGTAATGTTACACCTATATGTTGAGGAGACTGTTGTGTCAATAGTTACCAATCTTGATCCGTATGCCGTTGATGCTGGACTTTTTGCGGCCTGTGTAGGACAGCAGTATGTTCTGTGGTTTGAGGTCTCTGTGAATGATCCCCTTGCTGTTGAGGATGCGCATGGCTGCTGCAATCTGCTGCAGAAAGACCCTTAATGTTTCCTCTCGTAGAGTGCCCTTTACTGGAAGTACAGAAACATGGTACTTCTGAGCAACACACCTACAAAACCCATTAACTCATTCTATAAAACCCTCATTTACACCTTTAGCGTACACATCCAAAAACAAGCAAACAATCACACATTGTTTCTAAACGGGGCATTCCCTGACAATTTCTCAAGCCCATTCAAATTGGCTCAGGAAAGTCTGAAAAATGTCTGGTCACCACCTACTTTCATTGTGTGGAAAAGAGCAGCATGAAAATTCTTCAAAATATGTTATTTTGTGTTCCAAAGAATAAAAAGGTCATACAGGTTTAGAATGACATGAGTAAATGATGGCAGAAGTTTCATTTTTACATGAAATTCTCCATTAAAATGAAAAGCTACACTGCACTGGGCTCAGCACTGACCATCAATGTCATCTTCAACTTCTCGTAGCCCCTGATTTGTGTGAATGTCAAAATCAGGATCTGCTCAGGGGTATTACATGGAGTGATGTCGCTACAGGTCCCCCATTAAAACAAAACTGATTAATTCACTGAGCTGTTAAGAGGATTCCCTTCACGTAAATTATGATCACAATGAATACCGCAGGAATCCTATAATACTTTTTTTACAAGTGTTTAGAGTAGTTTTGAGGTTGTATAACTAAGGAACAGTTGCATTATGTAACTGGGGGGGGGGGGGGGTGTTGGAGACGGGGACATGTTGTACTATAACGTGGGATCGTTCACCTGCACAGAACTGTTACACAAATATAACGCTGTCAGCCAGAACATAACAGGGGGTAACAGTCCAGCTAACTCACTGTTTTCTATCAAACACACACACCAAGTAAGAGTCATCTCTATTAGGCCCTCTGAGTCACACACACAATGGGAACATATTTTATAGACCAATCACATTCTCTCACTGGGAAGATTATGAGAGTGTTCCTACAACGCATCTGTTAATGAACACTAAATGAAGGTTCTTATACTTCACTGTTTATACACTATGGATATGGGGACAAACTGCACTGAGCTGTAAATATGAAAGATAATGCAGGTTCTTACAGATCGAGCCCAAGAGACAGACAAGTCAGTCTCTATCAGCGTGCACTGTGGGTCGTTCACACCAAATGTGTTTCTGCGCCCATCTGTGCTGTTTTTCAGTTGTTTTCCATGTAAAAATGCACTAGATGGACATCTTTGACCGTTGTGACGAGTCTTATTGTTTTTTCAGCATCTCGCACAGGAGTGCCGCATTTTTAGGTGCAAGTCAAGTCAAAAAGAACTCGAGAGACACCTGCACTTTGTTATATTCATTGCGCTGCGTATAGCTTTTTTTAGCAAAAGAACGGGCTTGGTCTGAACAGTCCCTCCTAACATATTATTCTAACAAATATTCAGAGGTGTTTAAAGGTGAAGTGTATAAAATTTTGATTAGGGCTGTCAATCGATATAAAATTTAAATCAAATTAATAACATGACAAGCTGATTAATCAAATTAATTGCAATTAATCATATTGATAAATATTAGCTGAGAAAAGACCCCAAATGAAAACAAAATTCGAAGACATTATGGCAGATGGGAGTATTGAATAGACATTGCAAAAAAGTGGGCTTAGAATCCATATTTTTTTTATTTCCATATTATTGACCATAAGCCTATCACTGGACAACAGCGCATAGAGTAGACTCAGGGGTCGCGTATACGCATTTTTGTATTCCGTCCGCAAAGCAATGACACACTTCACCTTTAAATAATGAGGTGTTTATAGCACAATAAGTGAAGCTACTTACCTTGCAAATAGTCTGCCAGATCTCCTCCATTGCAGTACTTGAACAGGAAACAGAAAAAAAGAGAGAAAAAAAGTCAACTTTAAAATCAATACGAAATCATAAAAAGCTATGTAGAGACTCAACGGTTAGATATTTCATGAACTGGAGAATGAGAAAGGGTGTATATCACTGAAGTATAGCAACACACACATTAATCTAGTAAAGTGAAGTAGTATTATGGGAAGTGACAGCATCTATTTGTGCACATCATTGATGGAGGGAAAGAAAAAGCCCTGAGCACACTGGGTGCTGAGTACAGTAAGATTAATATACTGCAGTTAACATCAGCACTGTTGATTAAGGGCTTTTTAGATTAAAAACACATGTTGATACACCCTTTTTTTAGACTAGGCGTGAAATTCTATTTCATTCTTTAAACTTTTAGAACAATTAATTACACATGATATATCTAGCATTATTGTTATACTGCAGCCATGTAAGAAATTAGGGTGAACTTCCTCTATTTGTTAACAAATCAAATCTGCCCAGTTCATCAGCTGAAAAAAAAAAATATAAGTTCATTCTTCAGGGCTCCCCTACCTTTTGACGAATGAATCTCCATGACATTTCTATTACCTTTTCAGTCATTTGTAAGTACATAAGGATCTTCAAAATCATTTTACTTTCCACGGACAAATCAGACTGTTATCTTATGTTAAAAATAGTGCTGTCAGTCAATTAAAAATTGTAATCGTGATTAATCGCATACATTTTTTTTTAGTTAATCGCAATTTATCGCAGATTTTGAAAGTACTGAAATTTGACTATATATATTTCTTTTCTTGTCAAAATTAATTTATTTCCATCTAAGGAAAGATCAAAAAATCAATATGTAACAATATAATGCTTTATTAACATTTTCCAAACAAATGCTTCCACATTGTAAAGACAGAAATTCACTAAAATAGCACAATTCAAACAATATAAAGTTTCCCAAAGTCTAAGTGGGAGATTGACGAATTGGAAGATCTAGTCCCCACATAGGTTTAATTTTCATTGCAATGGGCATTAAATCTCTTAAACTCTCATTCTCCACAATATTAATTTGCTGGTAGACTGTGGCTATCCGCTTTGCTACAGCATCAAGCACCGCTTTGAACTCCACATGAAAAGCGCTTGCAGACAAAAACGTCTCATTCTGCATTTTGGTGATATTTAAGACTTGATGTGCTTCTGTGGTAATTAAACTGCATCTTAAATAGGCTAAAAAAATACTTGATTTCTCTCACAAGTCCCATCTGGGCTTGTTTTGTACATCAAATAGCATGATCATTTGATCATTGACACGGAAGAGCTGTTGTGTACGTGTGTTTGTGAAGTGTGCATCAGTGTAATGAGTCTGGGCGGACACATTACAAAGGTTCCACCCTTCTAACCAGTGTTTATGCTGGTTTATGCTGTATTAATTGTAAACTTTTTTAATTAATCGCATGCGCTAACATGTTAATTTCGACAAACTGATGTTCTCACACTGGCTTTTTTTTCTCTACAGAGGCCATCACAAAAAGTAATCAAACCAATATGAAGTTAGAAGAGTGCTTAACTAGGAAAATACAAATTTACTATAGAAATTTCCATGAATATCAAGATTTTATTCATTTCCAAGACTTTTGCTGGCCTGAAAATCACAATTTTAAAATTATGTGATATTTTCAAATTTTCCATGGCCGTGGGAACCCTGATTCTTGGATAACACAAGGGAAATCAATCCATTTACTGGCCACTATTAATTCACCCAAACTTCTAAACTTCCAAGAACTTGGGTAATTACATGAACAAAAACCAAAATGCATCATGAAAATATACACACTGTCTAGTTTTGGCACTAATTGACTATTTACTTCTTGAGTGTTTCAGAAGCACACCTGTTTGAGCCAAACTCAATAGAGTGCCACAGTCTGGTTCCGGAAGTAAAAATCCCATTAATCAGTTAGTTCCAAAGACTTATAAATCTTTAAAGACAGACCTACCAAGAGCTCTGAGGTTGTTCATCGATGGTATATGCTTTTGTTGAAGCCATCAGTCTGCATTATTTCAACTTACAGCAAAGCCCGCGAAACGAGCCCAGGAGCAACCACCCACTCCAATGATGCACTTTGAATGACGCAAATAATTCAGTCTCCCTTCACTCCTGTGATCTGTACATGTTGGAATATTTTGCAATTATTGTAAAATATATATTTTTTTCTATACTTATAATCAACAACTGAAAATTAATAGTTTTATATATTTCCATAATTTTTTATTTAATTAGGCCTACATCATTCGCAATGCTTCATAGAATTGTAGTTTGTGCCCTTGTGAAAGACGGTAAGTACACAGTCTTGTACCTTTGTCTTTTTGTCCGATTTTCAAATAATTTTTTGCTTCAAAACAAAGCCTGTAATGTTGTGATTCACATCAGAGCTGGTTGGTTTGGTTCATGACTTACAACTCTTTTATGAAGGATTTTATGAAAAGCCAATACAAAAAATGAATGGGATAAATACTTCTGGAACTCACACTACTGAAAAAGTGGACGGGCACTACTGCAGCAAAACACCCTCTCAGGTTGCACAGACAGGTCCCAATAAACAATACTCAGAAAGCCTGCAGGTTATTTTATCAGAGGGTACATGTGAAGTGTTGCACTGATATTTCATGCTAAAGATAACTGTTATTGAGAGCAGCTTTCCCTGAATGGATAATTTTAGTATGGCCACTTGAAGGTTTCAGTTTGCTTATCCTTCAGAGACTGCAGTGTTGAGCAATACTAGAAATCAAAGCCATTAAACACTAGGCACGCTGTAGTCTCATGACTATTCTAGAAAACCAAAACATGTGAAGAAAGTGAGAAGCAAGAGAATATGAAAGCAAGATGATAAGGAAGCTTACACTCTACTGAAAACTCTGACAGAGCGTTTGATGGATAGGAATGCGTTAGAGGAACGGTAACATATGGAAAATCCCATTTGCAAAAGTTTGCGTCTTTCCGACGCACCATCCCCATTGAAATCTAAGGAATTCCAGCATTCTCTGACATTGTGTAGGTGCTTTAAAACTCAAAAAGAGATTGAAATTGCTGTCTGCTTACCTCCATAACCAGGAACACAGAACTTGGTGTTTCCTGAAAGAAAAATGAAGACATTTTGATCACATAATTTCTGTTTGAAACAGCATTTAACCACAAACATTCATTAAAATCACTGATATGGTTGCATGCAGGTCCATATTTTCCACAAACCAGTTTGATGTAGGCATATGTGTTACTTGCATTTCAAATACTGTCATTTAACCTTTGTGTTGTTTACAGTTTTGACACATCAGGCCCTGTAACAGCTTTAAGGGCTGCTGAGTCAATACTGAGGGAATTAGACACTGGATGCTAGCCAAATAAAAAAACCAAGACCCTTGTTTGAGTTATTGCTTGTATGGTTACAGTAAACAAGAAACCAATATACAGCATAGAACTTACTTGCTAGCTCCTCCATCTGGTTTAAAAGTTTTATGATTCATTGCATGCTAAGGGGAATTAATGTTGGCAGCCCATTAATGGAGTTGTGATGGACTTGTCCATTAGCAAGGGAAGTGTGTCCATTTTACACACTGGACATAAGTGTTTGCGTTTGTTGAGACTGTGTGGGAAGGGAAGGGTTTGTCATAGTGGTCAACACTCCAGCACTCATCGATCTCATTATTTCACTCATTTAAGAGGATATTCAGATGTACCTTCCACCGTCATCCCAAGACTACACATTTGGCCTTTTTAAAAATGGTAGATTGACTTTGAAGGCTGGCACGTAAATTCAGTGAAACATTACTCTCTCCGCTAAGGCTAACGACTTAGTAGACCCACTTTAGCGAAACTGTTATGGAATAGTTCACCCAAAAATGAAAATGCTGTCATTACTTTCTCACTCTAATGTCGCTCTAAACCTGTATAACTTCAAACCTCATTGGTTCTTATTGCGTCTCATGATCAAGCATCAAATCGCAAATTTTTTCATGAGACGCACTGAGAACCAATAAGGTCTGATGTTATCAATGTAAGCCTATTGAGCCTACTCAATCCCATTCCTCCTTCTCCTCAATCTAAACACAGCTAATTCCACCTCCCTAATTTTGCTGTAGACCTGTTTATGGGATCTGCGATCAATTGGGGCACCTTGGGGCAACAAGTGGCACCGCCCGCTGTGCTGTCAGTACGATTACATAATGGGCTGATTTATGCTGGCTGTGGTGGGGGATCGGAGGGTGAAGGGAAATGGAGCAGCTCGGGCCAAGGGAAGGGGAGGAGGAGGGGGTGTGAGGGTCGATAGGCAGGAGGACATTAATGACTTCGCAATTGCATATCAGCCTCACATTTTATCAGTAATTTCTTGAACTTGACCCCCTGTTTCTCTGCTTACGCCAGTTGGCCTAACTGAGTGTGATATGCACAAACCAAAAGCCATTTCATGAGAGAGGATGCGTTGACCAAGTGTGGGCTGGAAAGGAACAACAAACAGCTATAGGTCCAGAACCACATGTCCAAACATAACAAGTGCTGCCCTTATCTTCTCCTGCCAGTTTTTTCCTTAGGTGTTGTCAGAAGACTAGATTCCATTTGGAACATGTTTCATGACTTAAGAGCAGTAGTGATGATGATATCTTTCATATTTGTCACTTAAAAAAACTGAATAAAATTATGAAAAAGGACAAAAAATTAGACAGAAATAGTCAGTTACCAAACACTGAACTTTGGACACACATATTGACAGCCCAAGGATACGCTCAACAAAGTAGTGTTGCGCCGTGTAAAAAAAAACCCAAACAGTATAATATCATCATTTTGCTAATCTGACAACAATGTGCAGCTGTCCTAAACAATTCAGCGGTTCAGGCAGTGTGACATGAAGCATAAAATCAAAGGTAATGTTAGTTAATGTGTGTTTAGAGCTAGCTATTTGGCCACAGAGTGGAGTATGGAGGACAACAAGAAAGATTTTGTTTGCTGAACCCCCATTATTGGTCTTTACTAATATTAAACAAACAATACTATGTTTTGTTAAAAAAATAAAAAATAAAAAAATAAATGTCATAAAATACCATTTATTAAACAACCTCTTTTATGTATTTGTATCTGTAACTACACATCATAGGCAACGCTAGGGTTCGCTACTGGGGCTTAAGCCCTGAATGTTTTCAGTAAAGCCCGTAATGTTTTTATCATCTTGAAGTGATGTTAAATGTACCAGTGCTTCTGTATCAAGTTAATACTAAAATATTTTCATATTAAGTTATATGTATATATAAATTAATGATACCGCAGTCTTTTTAAAGTATCGATTATAATAAATACTGACACAGTTCAATACCCATGCGCTGTCTTGTTGGCAGCTGCTTTCAAGCACTCACGTATGTGCGCGCATGCAAGAAGAGCGTTTGCGACTCGCGACTGAGGCTGTGTGTAAATGGTCAAAATGCCTGTCTTGGTGAGATATAGGAAACTGTGTTGAGTTGGTCCATCCAGATGCAGAAAGTACTAAATATTTATAGATATACAGTATAACCCTGAAACAAAGAGTAATATACGGATGTGCTCAAGAAATTTTTTAATTTTAACAAGCCAGGACTAGGAATGGGCTTTATCTGACATTACCAAGTATGCTATTTTGTAGTCGAGTACTGTAACCCACAAAAAAAACCAAAAAAACAAAAAAAACATGTAATTGATTATTCGTAAATTAAAATGTACGTTAAAAATATCAGGTAAGACACGTACGTAAAATGTATATATTTTTTTTGTCCACAAATTTTACCATAACAGTTTAAAAATCAGTTAACTTTGGCAAATTTTATTTATTGTTTTTGGAAAAACATTAAATGAATAATATGCATTAATTCAGTTCTCACTACATTTTATTACAATTCTAATTGCATTAAGGACTCAATTGTAACTATGAGATTTGTTTAGAGATTCAAAGGGAAAGTACAGTATAATTCAGCGTTGCCTATGGCAGGCAAATGTGCAAAGGAAAATCAATTCACAATATTTGAGTAGTACTTTTAACAGTCGATGGCAAAAGATATGATGCCATTAACCTTGCAAACTTTTGCAAATCTAGCACATTGCATATTTTTCTCATTTGCACCTATTTTAGCCTATCTACAGCCTGCTATCTTCTAATCTAACTCAAAAACACCAGACGAATCAATAATAGGCTATAAATCTGTCATTTGTACACAATGTGCGTTGGACTATTGAATGCCGAAAGAAACAAAAGTTAGTGGGACCTTGATAACTTGTGAGTTTGAAAGACTTTTTAATTGACTTAAGAAACACTCATAAAAGTCATTCATTTGTGAACTGGAAAACACTTGTTGTGTTGTAGGTTTGTTTTTTGCATGCACTCAGCGTAGACGTAATAGAAAGAGCTGCATGGTCTATTCACTGTATTTGTATTATTTTGCAGTACCCATTTTTTTTATTTTTTTTTTACCTAATCACATTCAATTCAGACTGCAATTCTTACAACTCAAGTAAAATTAAATTAATTTTGCTGGGATGCTTTAAATTACGCAGAGCGCTACAGTAAATATGGATTTATGATTATCAGATTACAAGCTTTTAACTAGTCAAGCCTTCTTACATTCAAGTTCATTAAACAACTAAACAATTGGTGAAGAGTATTGCCTTATTGGCACAAAATATTATAAGTTAAACAGTTTTAATTAAGTATTGATACAGATTTAATATCAAAACAAATGTACCAAAACTGGTATTGTACCAAGATGTTCATATTAAGCCAAACTATAACAAAGCTCCATTAAACAATAAAACATAAACAGCATAGAAACTTGAATGCTGAAATTCCAGAACTGCATTCCAATCGAACTTCTAGAGCAAACAAAAACTCCAAAACATCGGAAAATACAAAAGCATTACAGTCATAAATCAGCACGTTCTAGCCAAGCAGTCAAACTATTGCATCATTACAACTCAAGTGTTGGGTTATGCAAGGTAGAATTCAGCCAAAATGAGGGTTTTAAATTCTAAGAATTTTGGGAAACATCACATGTGTGAGCAATTGAGAGGGATTGATGCGTTTTTCTTAGAAATCCAAATGACTTCTAGCAATGTGCATTATGAGAGAACACAACTTCCTAAGGCTGAAACGAAAAAGTAATGTTGTTTCACAGGAGTGTCACTGACTCTGTGTACACAGATTGTCCTACAGATGAAGATGTTCTCAGATAATTTCAAAAGCAACGTCCCTGGAGTTCAAACTGTGAGTATGGCATAAAGGAGCATGGTTATCAACAGGACAGGGTAGTAAAGGACAACAAATCACATTGTCAGTGCCAAAGCCATGAACCTTATAGATACAGAAAGAGATAAGACACATATAAGCATGGAAATAGCTGGAAAATAAACAGACAGCCTACATTTTATGCAATTTAGGTGGTTTCAAAGAAAGAAATGAATGAGAAATAAATATGAGCTTCTGATTGCTCCCTTAATCTGGACATTGGGCATTTAGAGAGCACAACCTTTGATCACAGAGCTATCTCCCAGCTTTCTCAGAAATCTGAGGACAACAAGTCAATCCATCCTCCACTGAGACATTGTGTTCTATAACAGGAAGTTCAAGTTTTGTTTTGGTACAGTGAGACAGGGCTTCAACAAATGACTGCAGCATGCAAATGTGGCTCATAAACAAACCCAACTCCTCCCATCCTGCCTCAAAACCCCACCCCCTTATGAATCTCCTCCCATTTTACATTTCAATGCCAGAATCCCTCCTGTCCTTTTCTTTTCCTACAAATTTCCCTGTTACAAATGAACCTCTAAAGCCCTCACATTTACATGCCTTTCACACATTTTGTTCCTACATAAAAACAACAGAACAACACTTTCCCATTTCTTAAAGGGATAGTTCACACAAAAATGAAAATTCTGTCATTCTGCATTTACGAATGTTAATGAATAGAACCTTTTGTACAGTGATAACAAAATAAAATATAACAAAACTAATATTAACATGAAGCGAAATGACCCAGAGATGTGTTCATGTTGAAAGTTATTCAAAATAACTAAGATGTTTTTTCAACTTATGAGGGAATAATGTTAAAAATCCACGTGGACATCATGTTTATCTGCGTGCTGATGCGTGAAAAATTAATTAATTTTATAAAGCGGCATATCAAACAAAACTAGAGGTGCTACTCTTTACATCCAAACAGGTTTCAATGAAAAAACTTAGAGGTTTCTTACCAGAGGCACTTTTGTTGGCTCTGCACCCATAGAAGCGCTTCAAGGAAATCAACATAATGTTTGTTGTCACGAGACTCGGTGCACCAGAAGTTTAACCTTTAAATTACAGTCTTGAGTCTTGTGAACAGAACTGAGTTGGTCTAAATTCATGTAAATTATGCGTTGCCTATATTAAAGCCAAAATACAACATCCATGTGGAGTCACACAAGTTTAAAGAGTATGCAAAAGCACTATAAAAGTAGTCCTAATGACTTGTGCACTATATTCCAAGTCTTTTGAAGTCATATGATAGTTTTATGTGAGGAACAGAGAAAAATTAAGTCGTAATTATGAAAATCATGACATTTGACCTAGATGAGTTTATGAGAGAAGCAGCAATGTCCAATTTGTGAACAAATCAATATCTTCAATGAATCAGAACGAGTCAGACCTTTTCAATGAATCAGTTGATCTGGTTCACAACACCTGTCTAAATGATTCTTTCACAAATTAGACTGATCCGGCACTCAAGTTCAACTCACTGGCTCAATTATCTGGTCCAAATTTTCAGTGAATGACAACGAAAGCTACTGTATGATTTCAGAAGACTTGGAATACAGCCTACAAATCGTATTGGAATGCAGTGTACCACTTTCAGGATACTTCTGTGCTTTTGCATCCTTTTTGAAGCCTGAAAGCTCCAGTCCCCATTTTTGTAATTGCATGGAAAAGAGCATACAGTACATTCTTAAAAATTTCTCCTTTTTGTGAAGACAGAAAGTAATATTGAGTTAGAATGTCATGAGTGTAAGTAAATGATGACAGAAATGTAAGCGCAGCGTAGTTCTAGTGGGAAGACTAGAAGCTGTACATCATTGCACCATTAGCTATCTAACTCCTAGCCAATCACATGTAAGCCATTGCTTTATAAGTCTGCTCACAATCTATCACATTGCTGTTTCAGTGTGCTAACACAGTAACCTCCACCACCCCACCACCACCAGTTAAGTCCCGTCCTGCACGGGGTTAGGCTCCTTGCCCCTGCCTCCTATCTCCAGCAGGATATGATGGTTCCAAGTACAACTTCTTCGGACCGCCAGACGGGGCTTACGCCAAAGAGAGACATTACATTTCTGTTTTATATTCATCAAATAAATGTAATCTTAAATTTCACTCAAGTCTGCGAGTCTTCCTGATAGAATTTACATTTTCCCTTCACTATCCCTTTAAAGAATGAACACTAGTAGACCAGCAGTGCAGAAGAAAGAATAAAACGTCATGGTTACTTGTGTCAATGAAAATTGGCGAGTGGTATTTGCGTGCCACTCCCCTGGACATACGGGTATAAAAGGAGCTGGTATGCAACCACTCATTCAGGTTTTATGCTGAGGAGCCGATATGAGGTCCGGCCATTTCAGCGGGTGGAAAGAGGGACACAACGTCTCGTTCCCTCCATCAGGGAACGGAGGTTACACAAGTAACCATGACGTTCCCTATCTGTCACTCACTCGAGGTTGTGTCGATGTAGTGACACTAGGGGTCCCTATAAGAAACGCCACAATTGGCTGAACTGTGTTACATGAACTGGCGGTGTGTGGTGGGCAGACTACTGTGTGCCTCATAGCCAGCACACCAGGTCGACACGTAACCTCCCCCAGCATAGTGATGAGTGTCGAACGGCCCTTTTTGGGGACAAGTCGACTACCCAAGAGATAGAGACAGGCTTAAACCAGTCGTGGCCTCTTTTCCCCTTCTCTTTTTTCCACTCCCTAAAAAAGAAGGGGGATTATCTGACTGGGCCGCCAGGTCTAGTTGGGGGGTGTCTCTCCCAAGGGGAAGACACAGCGGAGACCACACCTCGCCCAAAGAGAGGGGGGGGATATTTAAGTGGACGGATACGTCACATGGTCTTTCCAACCATGTGGAGAGTCTTCAAGGTAGATCCTGCCCAATGGGGGAGGAATTACTACAAACATGGAGACTGGGGCAGAGGGGCTCTGCCCACGGAAGATGCAGTTTGCCAACAGGGAAACAAATTAGCGGAAGATATATATCGCATGGGGTTAGCCTTACAGGGAACCACCACATGCAGAGCACCTACCCCAGAACAGGACTCTTAGTTAGCACGTGTACAGGGCCGGCAGCGAATCTCTCCGAAAACTCGACTGCCACAGGGCTCAGAGGAAGTCAACCAGGGAACAAACTTGTGAACACTACTGGGAATTAATGGCGCACCTCTTCAGCTCAAAAGGAGGTGGAAGGCGCTATGTGCAAGCGATACACCCGGCCGGCTATCCCGGGCTTATCTGCTTGTGTTGCGTGCCACTACCTGGGACGAAACCAGTTCCACCCGGAGGTTGTAGAACCTTGCAAATGTGTTGGGTGTTGCCCAGCCCACTGCTCTGCAAATGTCTGTTAGAGAGGCACATCTGGCCAGGGCCCAGGAAGCCGCTACACCCCTGGTAGAATGGGCTCGTAGACCTACTGGGGGTGGCATGTCCTGGGTGAGATATGCCCTAGTTATGGCATCAATGAGCCAGTGGGCGATCCTCTGCTTGGAGACAGTGCTTCCTTTCCGCTGTGCACCAAAGCAGACAAAGAGCTGCTCAGAGATTCTAAAGCTCCACGTGCGATCCAAATAGATGCGTAAAGCGCGCACCGGACACAGCAATGACAGGGCTGGGTCTGCCTCCTCCTGGGGCAGCGCTTGCAGGTTCACCATCTGCTACCTGCGGTGAGACAGAGGCGGCTTGTCCAGCAGGGCTGTAGGCTTTAGACGTCAGGGATGACGTGAGCCTACAGGGCTTGGACGAGAGCTTAGGGCGTTCATGCCAGGTGGCGGCGCCCTGCGGGCATAGGTGCACCACGAGCGCCTTATCCACCGGGGGAATCGCCGTATAGCCCCTGGCCGCCCTGCCATCGAGGGTAGTGAGAGCACTTCCTCGTGCACTTCCAGAAGAATGGCACTGGAGCGGGGCGTGGCTGCTTTGACCACTCGCCAATTTTCATTGGCCTTTTATCAAAGACCAGAGGTGTCTCGGGCTCCCAAGAGTGACCCCTAGTGTCACTACATCGACACACGTCGAGTGAGTGACAGATAGGGAAACCCAGTTATTACAGCAGGTCTCCAACCTCCCTCTGCCTGCACAGGAACACCACTGAAAAGTATTTGACTGAAGCTGCACAACATTCACTGCAAGCCTGTTATTAAAACAGCTGTGGAGATATCTCCAGCTCCATCAGCACAGACCTCCATTCAGAAAAACTCAACAACATTCAAACATCTCTATCTGTATGTGTCTAAGTGTGCACACACGTGTGAACTCGCACTGATATTGGCATTACACACAACCAGCTTCCATTCACACTTCCTCATTATGTGGGATGAGATTATTATTGGAGCTACAGGCCTGGCCCACAGTGGTACCATACTGCATATGCTTGGTGTGGCTTAGTGGGATCTGAGGGCAGTCTCTCACAGCGGCCCTGAAATGTGAAAGGGCAAGAGCTCCCTGTTGCTCTGCTTTAACTAGACACCTCTGGCAGGGTACAAAAAAGTAAATCCTCCTAACATCTTTAATGACAGTGGATTGTAAACAGTCCACGGTGGCGTAATTGGGCTTAGAAGGGAGCGCCATCAATATTCCCCAGGGCTTCGAGCTGCCATCAGGAGAAATAAGCTAGATAAAGGTCACGTTCTTCTGCAGTACTGAATACAACGCTCTTTTTGCAATACAAGCAAGTTAAAAATGGCTGTTGGTTTAATTTGAAAAGCAATCAAATGTATTTATATTTATAGTGTCCTAAGTTAATCAAAGTGACATATTTGCAAATAAACCGTGAGATTGTTCATTAAATCAAGAGGGAAAAGATCCTAAGAGACACCCTAACAAATTTTCCAAGCACTCAACAAGACAAACACAAAGAAGAACATGACTGCAGATGAGATTTCAGTATAATTACTGAAGTACATTAGTATAATTAGAAAAGTATTTATTTAGTATATTTGTAGCTGTACCATTGGTTTTAACAGACAGAAAGCAGTTGAAAATGATTCTGCTTCTTTTTAAACAGCTAAAAAAGTGCCCAGTGGTGGCCACTGCCTTACAAAAGTGGGGAAGCACAGACTATTGTTTTTGGTCTACAAAACAGACAAAATATCCAATTATGAAAGCCGAAATAAGAGTGTTATGTTAGATTGCAAATAACTGCGCGTGTATCTCTGAGCTGCCAGATATTATGTGCTCAACAGCGATGCTTTTAAATTTCATATGTCAATCACGTACATCACCGTTTCAATTATTCCGATTGTTGTCAAGTCCCACCCATTTGAGAGCTCGACCAATCATCATATAGAGATGCCATAGACTCCCACTGAAGCACATCATTTATATCGACTATTTGTAAAACTCGTCATTGCCGCATTTCTATTTGTATTTATTTTTATTTTATTTTATTTATTTATTTTTTCTCCCCAGTTTGGAATTCCCAATGTGCTCTAAGTCCTCGTGGTGGCGTAGTGACTCGACTTAAACTGGGTGGCGGAAGACGAATCTCAGTTGCCTCCGCGTCAATCCGTCAATCCGCTCATCTTATCACGTGGCTTGTTGAGAGTGTTGCCGTGGAGACATGGCACGTGTGGAGGCTTCATGCTATTCTCTGCAGCATCCACACACAACTCACCACGCGCCCCACCGAGAGCGAACCACACTACAGCGACCACGAGGAGGTTGCCCCATGTGACACTGCCGCATTTCTTAAGAAATTGTATACAGAATCCTCACAAAATGTGCCTGAGTGGTCGACTAATCGACTAGTCGTCCAACAACTGACTAATTGATTATTGGGGTCCACTATTAACATTCATATTTTTAGTGGTGGTTTTAATGGGAGACACATGTCTACAAATTAATTAAGAGATGCAACTTCTTAGAGAGCGTTTTTGTGTGATTATGGCTTGCTGTGCTTAACGGTGAATAACAGTCAGCACGGTAAAACCCTCTGCAAGTTTTGTCTCTTTAATACTTTAGATTTAGTCTTTTTATATGTTGTTGTTACAGCAATCAAAGCGCCGAATCAGCAATACATTTCAAGACGAATGTCCGCTCTGTATAGAAGCCTTTCTTATTTCTTACTTTTCATTCTTTGATAGTTTTGTGTAATATGATGCTATAGTTAATTAGCCTGTTTATTTGCTGAATATCCCGTTAGTCACCATGTTGAAGTGCTGCACTTACCGTCCGTATATTACTCTGAAATGCATCTGATTGTAGTCACGTGAACATAATGGAGCCTAATTATTATTTTTTATCCATAACATAGACTAGTCGACTAGTCATTCAAACAACTAACCGATTAGTCGACATGTTGAACATCCCTACATCCCGTGTAGTCTTATAGCAATGCCAGAAACATAATCTACGCAAGCGCCAATGACTAACCCCAACTAACTTGCACAGAAAATATTCTCTACAAACTGTTACGGCCATGAACGTAGTGAGAAAACTGATCGTTGAAGAAGGCCGTTAATGGAGCGCCCCTTGCAGCAAATCTAACAATACAACAATGTGAGAAATCAAGCTTGCATAGCTAGAATGTTTCGGGTGAATGTCATGAGGAGACATACTATGCCACATATCATTCATAGCAATCTAATTACCATTCACATGTGCTTCCTGCACAAGCCCTGGATGTTCAACATGATCCCGATATCTGTGCATGGGACAGAAGAACAGCTAAAACATGTAGTGGTGGGATGACTCGAATCTTCCAGGGTAAAATAAACTGCATGAACTTTCACCCCAGTCAGATGGGCCGCATGATTTAAAAAGCAGTTAACATGTAACAGATCTCAGCATTACAAAAACAAAGATATTTATGGTAGTCTGACTAACCGAACGACACAGAATGTGAGTCCACCCAAACAGCCGATGAACAGCTACGTCACCACTGACACCTACTTCTCCATTTCAGCACAGATAGGAAAAACACTCCTTGGGCCAAGTGGGATGGATCATTGTGTTTGGAACTAACCATCAGAGCCAAGACAAAACTCTTAAATCTTGCACCAATGCAAACTAAAACACACTGCTTTACGCTTTCCAGCTTTACACTGGACATGAACAATGTATCTTTAAGAATGATCTGCCTCAGTACCAGATCAGTGAGATTAATTGTTAATGCCCACAGCTTGTAGTGTGCCAAGACCTCTCTGCTCTTGGAGCGGAGATAAGATTACACTTATCTTTAAATCACTCTTCTTCTCAAGTATCTTCTTAGGCCAGAAACATACTCTACACACTCTAAACAGGTATATTTACATGGACATGAATGCTTAGCCAACACATTGCAAGTGCACAGCCCCATTTTACATCTTTAATGTGCGTTCTTGCATTACTGTGGTGGTAACAAACCTTAATATTCAAGGGGGCGATAGAGTTACCATTTAAATGTCTGAGGATTTGTTATTATTAAGGTAGCTAGCTATAATCATGTTGACTTTAAAGCTGATGTGTGTAATTTTTCAATGTTAAAATTATTTCGTGTCACAGCTTAATTTGAAGAACTAACTATAAATAAGCCATATGTAGATTGATTTCATTTCTATTTATAGGGATCCTATTTAAATAGTAGTCACTATATCCTATATATCCTAACATAAACATACTATTACAACTTACATCTGCACAGACAATGAAGCAAATGAACAGGTGAACTTGAACTAAGTTACATGCTAAAACACAGAAAATTAATAACAGTCTCTAAAACAAAGAATTTAAAATACAGTAACTTCTAAAAAGAAGCTAATACTTCAGTACATTCATTATATGCCATTATTCTAGGAGCTCAGGATTTCATGTAAATGTTTGATACATGTTTAAATTCATAAATGTTTATTCATTTTTCTAAATGTTTCTAAAATTTGGTCTGTTAAAGTTTGACACATTTTTGTCATTTTGCAGATTGTCATCAACTAAAATATGTTATTTTCGTTGACTAAAGCCAGATAGCACACCTACATCTCCGAGATGTCTGTTTAAAGGAATATTCCGGGTTCAATACAAGTTAAGCTCAATCGACAGCATTTATGGCATAATGTTGATTCCCACAAAAAATTATTTAGACTCAACCGTCCTTTTCTTAAAAAAAAAAGAAGCAAAAATTGAGGTTAAAGTGAGGCACTTACAATGGCAGTTAATGAGACACTTTTTGGAGGGTTTAAAGGCAGAAATGTGAAGCTTATAATTTTATAAAAGCACTTGTATTTTCTGTTAAAACTCATGTATTATTTGAGCTGTATAGTTGTTTAAATTGTCATTTTTACAGTCATTTTAGGGTTTTTTGATCTCACATAGTCATGTCAACGAAGTTGTAAAATTGGCTATAACTTCACACAGAAAAGGTTAGTAAGCGATTTTATCACACTAAAATCATGTTAACACAAATATTGTTTACATTTTGTGGCTATACTTTTAAAATAGTGTAGTGAGTATTTTAACATTTACAAATTAGCCCCATTCACTTCCATCATAAGAATAGTCCTTTAAGAGCATTTAATCTGAAAAGCATCACATTCTAATTAACATCTGCTATACATCTTAAAAAGATTGGATTTACAAACATTCTTAATCATAAACGTCTCAAAGCCATCTGCTGAATGTCTTATTGACATCTGAGAGGAAATGTCTTATTATTATAAAAATATATCTGCCAGATGTAAACACACACATCAAATAGACATCTGGGTGATGAACGTGGAAATTGTATGCCAATTTAGTCAGAGTGAAACTGACTTGAATGAATATGACCTGACGAAATATTGACAAAATTGAAAGGACATTTTCGTCAAACAACTAAAACTATAACTAAAACAAAAAACTGTGAAAATGAACACTGGTACAATCAATAGAAGACAGCTGAGTTTTCTGGACTTGACCTGAACTAGACTTGACTTGAAAGAGCTCATGCCCACCATGCCCCTTGAGGCAACACTGATAAAGCAACGGCTAACTGCCTTGCGTCTGACACATTTCGGAATGCACAACACATGATACGAAGCTAGAAGTGTGTAGCTAGAAGTGTGTGTGTTCATGCACTTGGCTATGTTGCAATACAGAGGCACAAAGACTGTTTCATGCTTAACTGAAGGATGTGGGGGCTATTGCACAGTTTAAGGGCCCCCTTCAGCACTTCAGGTATGGTTCAGGTGGGAGTCTTATATAATAACAGGAAGTAGCAAGCAGCGTGGGAAGAGCATGATAATTTAACGACTTTCCTCGCTCTAATGGGAGACATCACATAGGTATTTTCTGCTCAGAGTATCTGAAAGGTCTATAGGTGGCTGAATCATAACAGCCACAATTAAACCCACAGCCCAGAACGTTAAAGACTACACAGCATTCAGGCCTTTCTTCTGCTTTAGACGTCAATGCAAGCTTAAAGTAGCCCTTTCAAAACAATGCCTGCACTGTCAGCTGAGGCTTAGAAGCAATGAAGCGGCACTCATGCAGCCCACACCATTCCAGAGGAGGCAAACCCTTCCTCTATCAGAGACTGCTGGTGGGAGTATTGATGAATGAATTAGCTCACTAATAAAATTGGCTGACTTCTGACATTTTCAGCATAGCATGCAGCATTCAGGTCCAAGAATGCTGAGAAATAATCGTATTTCCTCTTGGGCAGTAACATCAGTCTCCAATTTGGCTTTTCATGTTCTGCCCTACACGAGTGATGCATGTGGTCAATCCATACAACAGACATATACAATGGGCTGATCATTATGTATTTTGGTATAATTCTATATTTAATTAATGTTTTTCAACTGCTGTAATGACATCGACACAAGTGCATGGTTGACTGAAGAATAATGTGTGTTCTATTCTGAAAAAAGGGTCTCATGCAATGTAGAGTAAGGCTTAGTCTTGGATAGATCATGTGACTTGACATGTAAGTGGTGGTCTTATATAAGAACTGGGCCAGTCTAATTGGTCCTCCCAGCTCCATAAAAAAGCATCTGAGGGTAGAGTATTCATGGCTTCAGCCACTTAAGAGCGGATCATAATAATAAATCAGTAAATGTAACATTACCTGGACATCATAGAGTGCCACAATGTTCTCATGTTGGAGTTCCTATAAATAAAGAAATAATAAACACTGTTTATTAATATCTTGCCATTATAAAACAATACACATTTTTTAATTCAATGTAGTGCCAAGCTGTACATTACTAAAATGCATGTATATTGCATTGATAGAAAAGACCATATGAAACAACTCACCTTCAAAATTTTGATTTCTTTTCCAAGGAGAATCTGAGATTTGGAGAGATTCTTCTTGTTAATACTCTTGATGGCAACTTCCCAATCACTTTTCTGCAAATATTAGACAGGGAGAGTAGTTATCAAAAGTAGGGCTGGGTAAAAATATAAATTTTCTGATGCATCGCAATCTTCGTTTGAACTATTTCGATATCGATTCTTAAATCCCAAGAACGATCTTTTACTCTATGTGGCAACCCTCTATAATGCAAGTAAATCACTCGCATGTGCAACCAAATCTCACGCTATGCGAATAAAAATGTTGATGATTAGCCACTGGCTAGTAAATGTTCAGATTTCACTCACCAGTGATTGAGTATTATAGTGGAGAAGTTATTAGCACAGAGGTCCTTTCTCTGTGTGTTGAGAGTAGGTCCTTTCTCTACGTGTTGAGAGTAAAATTTGGTTTAACTCATTCTGTTTTTCCAAAGACGTGATCCACGGATCCATATGTCACTGAATAATGTCTCTTTTAATACCCTTTCTGTTTTTTTACAGTCAGTTGTTGATTAAAAACAACAACAAAAAAGAAACATTTAATTCTAATCACACATGCATGCACTAAAGAAAACATGCTGATGCCACCAGTCTTAAAGAGACAGTTCCGAGTTAGCATGTGTTCCACATATCATGTACATCAACAATATATACTGTATGCAATTTCAAGAAATTAATTGATGGAATAGACTGAATTTGAACATTTTTCAAAACCTAAGATGTGACCAATTTGATGAAAAACTAATGATAAAATATATATTAATAATTATTATTTTTGAATTGTACTTAGAAAGTTGCCTTTATAATTAAGAGCATTAGCTGATAGAGAATTTTTTTCATATGTCAGCAAAATGGACATTGTAACAGAAATGTACCCATACACCGATCAGCCACAACATTAAAACCACCTGCCTAATACTGTGTAGGATCCCCTTCGAGCCTCCAAACAGTGCCAACCCACATCTCAGAATAGCATTCTGAGATGCTATTCTTCTCACCACAATTGTACAGAGCGGTTATCTGAGTTCCTGTAGACTTTGTTAGTTCGAACCAGTCTGACAATTCTCTGTTGACCTCTCTCATCAACAAGGCATT
This sequence comes from Myxocyprinus asiaticus, assembly GCF_019703515.2. Lineage (NCBI taxonomy): Eukaryota > Metazoa > Chordata > Actinopteri > Cypriniformes > Catostomidae > Myxocyprinus > Myxocyprinus asiaticus. The sequence goes on along the minus strand of NC_059374.1, from coordinate 22,169,903 downwards.
TCCATCCCCAGAACTGCCGCTCATTGGATGTTTTTGTTTTGGCACCATTCTGAGTAAAATCTAGAGACTGTTGTGCATGAAAGTCCCAGGAGATCAGCAGTTACAGAAATACTCAAATCAGCCCATCTGGCACCAACAATCATGCCACGGCCCAAAACACTGAGATCACATTTTTTTCCCCATTCTAATGGTTGATGTGAACATTAACTAAAGCTCCTGACCCATACCTGTACAATTTTATGCACTGCATTGCTGCAACACGATTGGCTGATTAGATAATCACATGGATGATTGTTGGTGCCAGACGGGCTGGTTTGAGTATTTCTGTAACTGCTGATCTCCTGTGATTTTCACGCACAACAGTCTCTAGAATTTACTCTGAATGGTGCCAAAAACTAAAAACATCTAGTGAGCGGCAGTTCTGTGGATGAAAATGCTTTGTTGATGAGAGAGGTCAACAGAGAATTGCCAGACTGGTTCGAACTGACAAAGACTACAGTAACTCAAATAACCGCTCTGTATAATTGTGGTGAGAAAAATAGCACCTCAGAATGCTATTCTGAGATGCGGTTTGGCACTGTTTTGGTGGCACGAGGGGGACCTACAGAATATTAGGCAGGTGGTTTTAATGTTGTGGCTGATCGGTGTATGAATTGATATCAAATCGAATCAAGATCAGAATCGAAATCGAATTGAGAGCTTGTGAATTGGAATTGAACCAAATCTGGAAATCTGTATCAATACCCAGCCCTAATCAAAAGGCATAAGGTGCAAGATGGATTCATGTGCTAAATTAGATTCAGTGACTGCATATGAATCCCACAAAACATTTACTTTCCCAAAATGTAAATGTGTTTTTCAAACAGCTCATTTTTTTAACCCTGTGAGTTGGAGTGTTGGGTTGAGGACACTAACATCTGCTTCCAAAAAGCTTTTTCTATCTCTCCACTGTTCAAATCTTTTCATCATCCTGCATCTATTCTGAACTCGTGACCTGGTATGGTACCACATAATGCTCAGAGTAAATGGGATTGTTGCCTCCGGGAGAGCCACTTGTGTAAGGTGGGATACCATAGGGCTGCACACCATCTTAAAAAAACTGCGTCCCCAACTCGTAGGAGCTGCAAAGTGGAAATCCATGAATAGAAGGGATGCTTTCATGTAAATGTAGGTTAATAGGAGATGTTCCTACAGCACACTGTGCTGTGGCCAAGTGCTGGCAGCACGCGAGAACAGCACTGAAAACCGCCTCACTGAAAACCGGCTCAGTCAAGCGTAATTAAGGGAAAACAGAGAAACGCTGAACCCTTTAAGAATGGGACATCTCCTTTTTATATCACATCTAATCAAGGAACGAGAGGCTGAATTGCACTCACTCCGCTTAAAGGGACAGTTGACCCAAAAAGGAAAATTTTGTCATAATTTACAGTACTCACCCTAATGTCATTTCAAAACATTTTCTTTCTTCTGTGGAACACAAACTGAGATGTTAGGCAGAATGTCAGCGACTGATAGCATAAGTCACCATTCACTGTCACTGTATGGAAAAAAGATGCAATGAAAGTGAATGGGTATTGAGGGTGTAAGTCCTGAACATTCTTCCTAACGTTCCTTTTGTTTTCCACAGAAGAAAGCCATTTGGTTTTGGAACAACATGAGGGTGAGTTGATTATGACAGAATTTTCATTTTTGGGTAAACTATCCCTTTAAGCTGTACCCTTAAAAAGCAACTGAAAAATCCTAATGTGCAGCTAATTCATGGCCCGTGTGAGTCTGCATGCTTGACATTTATAAACTGACAAGAATCACAGATGCTCAATGTGATGCTGAACCATGGAATATGTTTGTAGGATGAAAATAACAACTGTCTCACTGGTAGTATTGAGTCAACTGCTTTGGATGTGGCAGATGATTATAAATACGTATCAGATTACCCCTGCTATAAATAGTCACAGGATGATGATTACTGTGCATACACATGAGCATTCCCACACACACAAACATGTATTTATCAGGGATAAAATACAGAGTTAGCGATATAACTATATATTTAGTTATATCTATGCACAATGACTATATCGGTATCGGACAACATTAGCAGTTTTTAAACGATCACCATTGGTCAATTGGCAGATAGTGGAAACAGATATTTTCAGGGTGTATTTTTTTTTCCATTTACAAAAGGATAAATTATGTTTTTATGCCAGGTTTCAAAAGTATTAAACTGTTTTCCATTTCTTCTACTTTACAATACTATTTTGATGCCTGCTTTCACTTGTAAACATAAAATTATATACTTTAGATAGCATGAATGATTTTTAAAAAGTTAATAAATAAATAAAATGTAATATCATATTGCTATGAGCTATGAAAAAAAATATGTATATATTTTTTTTTTTTTTTTGAAAATATTGTCAGCCAAATGTTGTATTTCTGTGCATGCTTATAAATAAATATCAGAACTTGGCTGCTCTAAAAATGGCCTTGGCATTGTTAGATACACATTTTAGTCAATGCTTATAAGCAGACATAAAATTCTGTGTTGATTGTCTGTATCTTTAATATGTCTGATGCTTGATTGGTTGAGGCAGAGTGAAAATGTGCGCTGCCACTTTAAGGATCCACCCCTAAGCCATAATGAGTGTGAGGGAGAGTATAAAATGGCTGCCCATTAAAGTGCGCCAGGTGTTACATGTATGAAGTAAAAACAGAGTGGTGCCAAGACGGTTGAGGAGAAAGTTGCCAACGTGTACTGTGAATACTAGTGATGCCATCAGAGGAGAGAGAACAAAACAAAGAAGGGACTTATAATCAGCGCTTCCCTCTTCAAAGTGTAGCCAGGATTACGGACAGAGCTACTATACAGACAACTCGAGTTTTATTGTGGAAGGGCGTGAGTACAGAGCCTGCCGACCCATTGAAATGCTCTACAACTGAGTTTAAATGGAGCCAAGAGTCATGGATCATTGATCTTCTGACCTGCCTGGATTCCCTCATCTTAAAATTATGAATTTTAACTGAAAGTGTTTGAGAATTTTGTTGAACTCTTGAACTTTAACCTTTGAAATTGTAATCTTTGGGGGGATTCATTGTAACCTGAACATATGAATTTGTGATTTACACCTGAAATCTTTGTGTGATATATATATATATATATATATGTATATATATATATGTGTATGTATGTATGTGAAATGTTTATTATATCTGGGAAGTGTGACTTGAATGTGTAAATTCAGTTCACATTAATCTGTGAAGGGAGACAAAAGAAACTGCATTTTGTTTGGATATTTGTGTGCTATTATTATTTTAACAAGGACTGTGTTGCATAGTGACATGATTTAAGTGAATGTTAGGACTTGAGTTGAATTGTAACTAATTACCATGTGATTACACTGACTGAAGGACTGAACTGGGAGGACATTGTGGTTGCAGTCGATTTTTATCGAATACATGCAAACTATTACCATTCATTTATTGATAACATTTTACATGTACATCTACATTTTTCCTACATGCTGCCTTATTGATCCTTGGCAATTTCTCAAGCCCCACAGACAACTGTTGTGGAAATTGAGCCCCGTGATGTAGCAACTTCACTCTGGCCACCTGTTTGCCATCAGGTTCCTCCACAACTTCATATTCCAACCTACCTCCACACTCCTACCCTTTCCAGCACCATCCCTCCGGGAACCCGTGCAAAATTTGGTTCTTCAGTCCTTTAACATGATACAGCAGTTCAATATTGCACATTTGGACTGAGATCTCAAGACAACCTGCAGCTATACACTTCAACATCCCCCATCACCAGGAAATTCTGCAGCCAAGGTTCTTTCCTCTTCCATGCCACACTATGACCTGAGTGGAATACTTAAAGCCATTGAACTAAAGCTGAATCAATTCATGACTTAAGTAAAACTGATGATTGCGGAGGAACTGAAAAAGTGAAGGCTACCTTGTTGTCAGAGGGGTGCTTTATGATGACCCAGCTTGAGTTGGAGAATCAGCGGGACAGCAAAGAAACCCTGTTGAACTCCCAAAAGGGCTATGAAAAGCTGCCAGTACAGTGCTGGAGGTGTAACAAACATCCACCTAGCAACTTTCCTTGCTTCACTTCTGCTTTTCCTCCTCCTCAGACATCAGCTTAACATCCCTCTGTTACAGAAGAGGTGGCACTCACCAATCTGGGGAGTCCAAAGCATTGCTTTTTACTGTCAAGTTCTATTCCTTCTTAACCTGAATTTAAATCTGACAGGGAAGCATACTTGCCTTTTAACACCCAACTGCTATATAAAATGCATGAGATTATGGTTCAGATGCATGTCCTCCAACCAGGCCGAACAAAGGTTCACCATCTGATCCACATCCCCAGCCACCTAATTCCCAGAATCCTAGAATATGATCATACCATCCCAATGAGCAGACATGTAGGAGTGTACAAGACCTACAACAGACTCAAGGAGGTAGCATCCTGGCTAAGAATGTGGACCAATGTGAGGAACTTGGTGGTTTGTGCAGTGTCAAGCGGACAAAAGGCAACCAATAACGGTCACCTGTTCTCAAGAACTTAACACTTCAAGGATGAAGTCTACAAGGAGGAAAAGAAAAGGTAGGAACTCCAGGGAAGATGCCCAAACACCTGAGGTGAGACCCCTTCAGGGTTCATTGCCAAACAAGGGTTGTCTTCTCAAGGGGGGGGGGGGCCTGCCGACCTGCTTTACAACTGAGTTTAAATGGAGCCAAGCATCACTGATCTTCTGACCTGCCTGGATTCCCTCATCTTTGACTCGCCCTTTGCGTTCCTGTAGCTAGTGCCTCATATCAAGGTACATGCAACATACTCCAGACCCAGCACAAATTCATTTAGAGACCCCAGGGTGCCTAAACTCTCCTTTATACACACACACAGCGCTGTGTATGTTAACTTTGATGTTTAATGTCTGATGTGGTAATTTCTTAATTTAGAGGACTGTTTGTTTTATTTTCATTGAATTGTTTGATTTACATTTTTCAGAAATTAAAAATAAGATGTTCTAAAGAGTTTGATTCACAGACACTTGTGTTTTCTGGTTTATGGACAATATACTTCTTTACACTATTTTTCGTGTGTGTGTGTGTGTGTGTTATTTTTTTTTTTTATAGATCTATTGTTGCTGTGACTGGTGGCTTGCAAAGTCCTATCTTGGGTCAAAGTGTATTTTGACAGGCCCGAACCTGTCTAGAGCCCGAATATACAAATATCAAATAATTTAACTTTTAGGGCTGCCACCGTTACATGGGGTATTTCTCAATTCTAAGAACGCAGAGAACGGACCTGTGTTCTTATGAAGATCAGTCTTGCCAAGCTACCTTGGAAGAACAAACTCGGAAGGACAGGAGGATGCAGAATGCATCTATTGCGAGCTTTGAGATGTGCTGCGATCTTCCTGTTGCGCAACTAATCGCCACATCGCATTTTAAATCAGTGAGAGAACTACTGGCATTATCACACCAGTGATGGCATTAATATCATCACACCAGTGAGGTTTTGCAGGACTAGTGACACGTTAAAAGAATAAAGTCTGTAAACACTCGTTTTTCTCCATGTTTATTACTGTATTACAATTATGCCCAAAAAACAACAAAGGTTGAAAGAGTATAATGATTCTCACGAGCCGTCAGACTTTCACAAACTTACAGTGGGAAACTCTTGAGGAAAAAACATAAAATGATAAATGTCCTTCGTCTGCCACCATAGTACCGAGTTCTTGCCCACAAGTCACAATCCGATGCATCCTCGATTTCAAGGACACATCCGGGTAATTTCCTGCGTTCTCTGTACTTGCGTTCTTGAGGATTGGAATCGAACTTCAGCAGTGGATTATGGCGTAGAACGAGTCTATAAGAAAGTAAGAACATAAAAGAACTCACATTGAGAAACAGCCATCATCCGATGCATCCTCGATTTCAAGGACACATCCGGGTAATCTCCTGCGTTCTCAGTACTTGCGTTCTTGAGGATTGGAATCGAACTTCGGCATTGGATGATGATGTAGAATAAGTCCATGAGAACGTAAGAACACAAAAGAATGCACAATTAGAAACAGCCACCATCTGATGCATCCTTGATTTCAAGGACACATCTGGGTAATTTCCTGCATTCTCTGTACTTGCGTTCTTGAGGATTGGAGTCGAACTTCGGCAGTGGATGATGATGTAGAACAAGTCCATGAGAACGTAAGAACACAAAAGAACGCACATTGAGAAACAGCCGCCATCTGATGCATCCTCGATTTCAAGAACACATCCAGGTAATTTACTGCGTTCTCTGTACTTGCGTTTTTGAGGTTTGGAATCGAACTTCGGCAGTGGATTATGGTGTAGAACGAGTCCATAAGAACGTAAAAACACAAAAGAATGCACATTGAGAAACAGCCACCATCCGATTCATCCTCGATTTCGAGGACACATCCGGGTAATTCCCTGCGTTCTCTGTACTTGCGTTCTTGAGGATTGGAATCGAACTTCAGCAGTGGATGATGATATAGAATAAGTCCATGACAACGTAAGAACACAAAAGAATGCACATTGAGAAACAGCCACCATCCGATGCATCCTCGATTTCAAGGACACATCCGGGTAATTTCCTGCGTTCTCAGTACTTGTGTTCTTGAGGATTGGAATCGAACTTCGGCAGTGGATGATGACGTAGAACGTAAGAACACAAAAGAACGCACATTGAGAAACAGCCATGGTCATGAATACAGTCTGCTATGACATCATCTCCATATCATTAATGGGTTTTTATAGTGAAGCGTTCTTCCGTTTAACCTTTTATGACACGAATCAATGTATTCTGTGTATTTAGGCAATGTAAATAATAAATGTAAAACGCAAAAATAACAAAGCGTGCACTATCCCTCCGCCCCAAACCTTAAAAGTAGATCGGTCAGTCCATTGACGTCAGATGGCTTATTCACAGAGGCTGTTTTATGAATGAATGACTCCAGCAACCAGACCTATTCTAGCAGATGTTACATAAAAACACAAGACGATTTTATTATTATTATTATTATTATTATTATTATTATTATTATTTATCAGAATAGCTTAGGAGTTTGGACACAGAATGTGCATGAAATGAGACTGATGAGATATATTATATTTCTGTTTTATTCTCAGATCTATCACATTCCATATTTTTGTTAATTAAATAGCCTCGTTTTAGACTGGGATATCAACATAAAAAATTAGCATGTCTCAGATTAAGCGGCTCGCATGAGTGAATGATGCTCTGGTGCTCTCGAGCCACCCACCTTTTTGTGTTTTCCCTTGAAGACGACCGCAAAGGCTCCGTGCCCTACGAGATCTTTTCGGCTGTATTCAAAATCTCCCACTGTCTCCATTTTTTTGGCAGGTGTCCAGGGATATACAACAGCTTGTGTGATGAAGAGGTTGTTAGGGACAAGTTCCTCAAAGTCTCGTTAATCCAGGCGACAGTCTGTTCAAGAGCCCTGTCATCCCCAGATCATCAGTACGAAATATTTCCAAAGATGAAATAGTAAAATAATAATAATGATCTCGGGTACTTTTTTGGAGTTGCCTAATAACCGTCTGGATTTAGCTTCCACACAAAACCTCCCTGCAACGTTCCAAGAACGTTAGGAGTTCGTGCGCCAAAAAAATAAAAATAAACAAATGGTAACCATACACTAACGTTAGAGGAACGTTCTGTGTTTTCTGGGTCAAGATCTGTCATGAAAGCCGGATTTCAGATTATATCTAAACATGAAAACAATTTAAAAATGAAAATAACCAAGTTTCTTAGCTATATTGTTTATTCATTCTGCAAAGCACACAGGGCAGAATGCACCTAACTAGTTTGCCTGTCACTCTCTGACCCAGTTAACAAGCCATTTCGTAAATAGTTGACTTTTATTTTAGCTGGAAAACTTTAACGCAACCAAACGAGGAACTATACAGTTCACAAGCTACATGATGTCAGTTCAGTTCAAGAGGAGAGGAAGAGGTTGCAAACGCCCGCTAGCTCTTACTGTAGTAGTGCCTTGTAAACTCAATAACAGCGCGTTGGGTCATTGAGTTGCCCATCGCAAACTGGCCAAAATTGACAGCCAGCAAAAAACAAAAAATGTCGCAGGTTAATCACAATAAATAATGCACTGCTCTAGAAGTGTTACTGCATGAATATTCAATCTAATTTGCATATAAATTAGTTTCGCTTGAATGATGGCAGGTCAGTTATGATGTCATAATCAGCCCATATAACGCGATCCGAATGCAAAAGTCATCTGTTCCTCTGGAACGATATTGTACTGTATTCTCCTTTAAATCCATAAGACCATTTCTTCTATTCACCCATCTGTCCTGCTTGGGATCTCGCAGGACAATGCAGGAAAACGCCGGTGCTCACTTATAATTAACGTGTCCTTAAGCGTGAAAAGGCGTTATTTGAAAGCGCGATCTGTTGTGTTAAATTTGTTCAACGTGAATCTTCAGTTCATTCGGAGAACTTGCCGTGATCAGAGCTTGCTGCATTACAATGACAGGGCTCCTACATGACCACACCATCATAATGTGTACGTCCGCGAAAAGCGAGTGCGGCGTTTCCCTCCGCCGCAAAAAATAATCCCATTAGCTTGTAAAACAGCGCCAGAGCTCTGCAAGGAACAGTGTTAATTAAAAAATGAAAATAGTTGATTTTCCGAAAGAAAGAAAGAGAGAGAGAGAGAGAGAGAGAGAGAGAGAGAGAGAGAGAGAGAGAGAGAGAGAGAGAGAGAGAGAAAGAAAATATTATATAATATATTGTTGAAATATGGCTAAGAAAATTTATCAGACAATTATTGATCAAATTAAAACCATCTGCATATCGGTCATTAGCATGAAATGCAGATATGAAAAACCGATTGTTTATATATATAATTAATTAGTAACACTTTGTAAAAACTCTGCAAATTAAAATGCACAATCCAGAAATAATAAAAGCCATAAGAACATGTAATATTCAGTTTTTATTCTTTCTCATTCTTATGTTAATCGAGAAAAACCACCATAAATGGACGTGACAGTTGTGAAAGCGACACTTACCTATAGGCTACGTGATGAGGGAAACCATTCAAAACACTTTAAACCTGCAGACTTTGACTTCTGAAACATATGATATCCATTAATGCTGTATGATTGATTGAATAGAGCTGTTCAGGTTGTAGTCCAAAAACACAGAAGAGAATTTGCCATGGTTTCCCTCTGGATTTTCCTATTATATTTTCCTATAATGGGGGTTTTCAAATTATGAGTAAAATAAAGTCTATGGTGAACATTACTTGACGATACATGGACATTTTGTTTTACAACGTAGATTACACACAGTCATACCTCAAATGTGAATATTTTTTAAAAACATACGGTGGCTTCAAAATTCACTTTTGAGGTATGACTGTGTGTAATTTATGTTGTAGAAAAATAAGTCCACATAGCGTCAAGTAATGTGTAGGCTACCACAAAGCTTATTTTACTCATAAGTTGAAACCTCCCTTTTTTTCTCTCTCTCTCTCCCCTTTTCTCCCCAATTTGGCATGCCCAATTCCCACTGCTTACTAGGTCCTCGTGGTGGCACGGTTACTCACCTCAATAAGGGTGGCAGAGGACAAGTCTCAGTTGCCTCCATTTCTGAGACCGCCAATCCGCACACCTGATCATGTGGCTCGTTGTGCATGACACTGCGGAGACTCTGCATGTGAAGACAAATTCTACTCTCCGCAATCCACGCACAACTTACCACGTGCCCCATTGAGAGCGAGAACCACTAACCAGGAGAAGGTTACCCCATGTGACTCTACCCTCCCTAGCAACCAGGCCAATTTGGTTGCTTAAGATACCTGGCTGGAGTCACTCAGCACACCCTGGATTCGAACTCACAACTCCAGGGGTGGTAGTCAGCATCAATACTCGCTGAGCTACCCAGGCCCCACGAAAACACCCATTATTAAAAACAATAGGAAAATCCAGAGGGAACTCATGACGAATTAACCTTCCTGGTTCGCCTACAAATTGATGTCACGGCTGAACAGCTCTATTAAGACTGACATCACAATATGGCCTTGCGTGTTTACTAAACATTAAAAGGCTGTGTTTTAACATACAGTCTGCAATCAGTGCTACAGTCAGCGCTGTGTGAGCAAGCGGCACCCTCTAACGGCCTGGACAGCATTATCCATTATACTATATACAGAATTTAAAAGGGGAATTTGTTCCTTTGGTTAAATTTGTTTATTTTCCATGATATGGTTGACATTTCCGTGGACTTGCCCAACATATGCATTGTAATTTTCTATTATATGCAGTTCAAACATGTTAAATGTGAGTTCTGTTGTTTTGAAGGGCAAAAGCTGAAGTGCAAAAAAGTTTTAGAAGCAAAATCATATAAATCATCGTGTTATCATATTTATTTCATTTTAATTTTTATTTATTTTTATCTTTTTACCATATTTTTCTTTCATTGTGTCTCTCTTTAAAATGTTGGTCTATGTTCAACATATTTAATCCATGTTCAATGGAAATTATTTATTGTTAAAACAATCACAAAAAAAAAAATAAATAAAAAAAAAAAAAGCTTTTGTACCTCTTTGTGTATTTTTTGTAAAACAGTGATCTGATGACAAAATAAGGTAAGTGGCAAAATATCGGTATCGATATCAGTATCAGCTTGTAGGTTTTTGTTAAAATCGGAGAAAATGTTTCATATCCCAATTCTAAATCATAAATGTCTCAAAGACATCTGCTGAATGTCTTATTGACATAAGTCTTAAAGACGCATTGCAGATTAGCAAACAACGTTAAAAAACGCACATCAAATAGATGTCTGGGTGACAAACGTGTGCTATCAGGGTCTGTTATGGTCCAATAACAAAAATGACATGCCTACGCGCTCCCCCTGGCGGAAGCTTCCTGTATGAACACGTAACAACAACTGTACAGTAAAACTGATGGCGCGTGTCTTCACCAGAGCACGTGTGGAGCTCGCTGGTGTCCTCTGGTGGTTAAAAAACAACATGCACAGATGTTTTGATTTAAAGATGGTACACTGCTTGAATCGTGTTTTTATGTACATGACCGCTATATGATGACCAAAAGTCACACTCAGCAGCAGTGGACATGCCTCAACATGTTTGTCACGTGTCCATGTGAGGTATCAAACTTAAAGATTAATGGAGTGAGTCACAGACATGGGCGGATCCTTCTCCAGTGTCACTTAATATGGTCATTTAGGATTGATGAACAACACGATCGTCGTTATCAGTTTACATGGGCTGTCACGGTCGATAATTCTTTATGCAATTTAATGGGAATAGTAAACCTACCTCTAAGAACAGCATAGTTTTGAGGTGACTCCTGTTAAAGGTTCAAGAACACGATAAGTAAAAGCTATGCTGTTATAGTCGCATGATCTAGGGAACATACGCTGATGGCTGTTGTAATATTCACTTACATGTTATAACCCAGAAACACCTCTATTGGTCTAGACCTCTCTATTAATCGACCAGTAATAATTAAACAACAGTATTTGCGACTTTATGTAGAAAAACACTAGTCTATGATGCCATCAAGCGATACCTATGAGCTAGAGCAGTCAACATCACTACACTTATCCACTGAAGTTTTCATTAAAATGGTGGCTTTTGGTATAAAACACAAGTAGGCTTACACTATGAGGTTATATATGTTAACATTAGTAAATGCATTTAGTATAATAACTAAGAATAAACAATATATATACACTTTACAACATTATTCATCTTAAAGGTGCACTCAGTAATTTTTTGAATATGTCATCTTGGACTTACAGTGACACCTAGCGGCTTGGATGCAGCATTATTCAAACACAATAGTTTTCAGTTATTGATGCCATTGTAGAAATCCGCAATTCACAGTCAACAAGTATAAATTTAATATCTGAGTGAAAGTCTCTAACAACAAGCGTCATGTCGAAATTACCGTAATTACGAGATTCTGACTTGTAAAAAGCGTTTACGTTTTCGTAGTGCTCGTAATTACAAGTTGTAAACTCGTAATTCTGTGAATGCTCCGACTTGACAGTCATGTGAAAAGAACCAATATGGCAGTGATCTCAACAGTTGAAGGTAGTGAACATATTTCTGTATATTATGCAATTTTATTATGCATTTACATTTATTCATTTGGTAGACGGTTTTTTCCAAAGCGACTTACAAAAGAGGAAAATGTAAGCGAATCATCTTAAGGAGACGGTGGTACGAAAAGTGCCATATTACAAAGTTTCACTAGCATCAGAATAGTATTCAAAACAGATTAAAGTGCAACAAGAATATTTTTCTTTAATTTAAAAAAAATTTAAAAAAACATTATTATGCCATTGATGTCTGGAGCATTTTTTTTTTATCTTAAACATTTTGCAAAAACATACAGAGGAGAATTAATGAAGTGATAAATGTTTTACTGTTATCAACAACAAAGCCGCTTTGGCGTTATAAGTGCTCCCATAGAAACAAATAACTTACGAGGTCTGATGACGCCAACGGCTCCGAGTTTCCATCTCGTAATTACAGTAATTCTGACATGATGTGAACGCACCACAAGCGAGTAGTTTTCAGCTGATCATGTGATTCTAAAATGGCAGCTCCCATGAAGAGACCCTCTCCATGTAGAATAAAACTGCTTTTATAAGGTTACTCATATCACTGGAGTCTTCATCTCATGCGAGTGCTTACAATTTTATACATATTTTTCAAAATTACAATTCATTTCTTTTGAAGTAAAACTTTTTTAATGAGGAAAAAATGGCTGAGTGCACCTTTTAATATTCATTTCTAAAGATACTATTGTTATTTCATGTGAGTTCATAATGCATTAATGTTTGTATACAACTTTTAATGTTAAAAATGTATTAGTATATGTAGAAATGAACATTCATACATGGTATTCCAAGGTACTCCAAAGAATACCATGGTCCTAACATTGTACATGTTCAAAAAACATGGTATTACCATGGAACATGAAAGAAAAAACTTGGCAACAGCATGGTACCATGTACTTTTTATAATACCATGGTTCATTTTTTTTTTTTTTTAGCAATACTTTGCTATGACACTACATAATCCATCATTTCAAGTAGTCTTCAGAGCATACTAGTGCATACAAAATCTTCAATTAACTAATTCAGTCTCTTCCATAGCTAATTGACTGCATACCCTTATACAGTATAAGTACAACTATAATTATTTTAGAAGCAATAGCTCACTCATGAGGTCAATTATAAACAGCAGAGCAGGCTTCACTAAAGGATTTCAAATAAGAATCCAAACCTGTAAACATTGATCCCATGATCCCATGCACATGTGAAAAAGAGGTCAGCTGTAGTACATCATGTTTACAGTGAATGGCGCTGTGATTGCGCCCAGCGTCTGAAATGGTAAGCGAAGGAATAACGACCATAAGAATAATAAACAGGTAGAATAGCAGTTAGCGTGTAAACAAAAGGAAAATATGGGCGGGGCTTAGCGACCCGGGCGCTATAGCAAATTGATCAGGAACAATTAGTTTAAATGACAATTGTCCTAATTTCACCATTCACTGCGTATTTTCAATTCAACTGCAAATAAAGTTATTCAGATGTATTATTCGGGGTTAAATTGCTGTCCAGACCGCGACCGCTGCAGAAGTAGCAGACGTTGGCGTTGTCACGTGGCACGTGTTACTTTTATCATCGATGGAAAACAGGATGAGAGGATGGATTTCAGGATGGCCGTTTGAAACAATTGCATAAGAAAATTTATTGAATTGTTTTGAAGTGACTGCAGTGGAGGATTTACATTTATGTCTTGTACCAATAACTGGACTTAATGGATTTAAAAGGTAATACTATTCAGCGTATAAATGTCTGCAGTGAGACAAAAAACGTCATGAGAATCAAACGCGACTCTTCGGCTTTTTGAGCCATCATGCGCCCCCTGGAGGAATATAGATTTATGTTCCATAAAAGACAGTAACATTTACAGCCCAATATGAAATAGATTTGTAACACGAACGAAGTTGGTGTGGCTTCGCGTTCAAAGGTAAAAGACGGTCTGCTTTAAAGATCTGAAAATGGCTGTGGAGATTTAATGAATAGCATTGAATGTATTCGATCTTGCTAAATATGACCAAAGTAGTGATCTTCGGGCGGGTTGAATATTTTCATTAGTAAACTATTAAAAGTAAAGAAACGTGAATTCCTTCAGCTAAATTTCATAGCGAGATATAAGGTCAATATTGTCACAGACATGTTGTACAAAGGTTTCAGAAGGTGTTGGTCATTGTGAAAAATGCACGCTCGTGCTGCACTGAATTGTAAAAACTTTGCATTTCAAAATCAAATTTTACCACATTATACTGTTATTTACACATTTAACATGTCGTAGTAAAGTCCTTTGAGAATGCATTAAAGGAATATTCCGTGTTAAATACAAGTTCAGCTCAATCGACAGCATTTGTGGCATAATGTTTATAACTACAAAAAATATTTTCGACTCGTCCCTCCTTTTCTTTAAAAAAAGCAAAATTCTGGTTTTCAGTGAGGCACTTACAATGGAAGTCAATGGGGCCAATTCGTACACGTTACTCACTGTTTTAAAAGTATAGACACAAGATGTAAACATGATTTTGTGTTAACATGATTTTAGTGAGATAAAATCACTTACTAACCTTTTCTGTGTAAAGTTGTAGCCAAGTTTACAACTTCGTTGCAATGATGTAATGTCAACAAACCATAAAACGACATTACAGCTCTAATAATATATTAGTTTTAACAGAAGAATTAATGTAAGTGCTTTTTTTTATAAAATTAAAAGCTTCACATTTCTGTGTTTAAACCCTCTAAAAATTGGCCCCATTCACTTCCATTGTAACACCCGGTCTACACATGACGCGGGCAGTGCGTCGCATCAAAAGCAGTAGAACCCATTATAATCAATGATGCTGTCTAGAAGCATCTGTTGGGGCGCATCGTGCTGACAGTAAACTGGACGGACAAGTCAAAATTATTTTTGTGGTAATCGGCATTATGCCACAAATGCTGATAACTGAGCCTGGAATTTTCCTTTAAAGATGGAATTTACTTTTACTTAGTTTTATAAATCTTTCTCTCAGTTTAGGCTCTCAGACTTGTTAAAATGTCTCGGGAGCAGCTGGCTGTCCAGCAGGCTAGAAGGGTTTTCCTGACTGGAAGATCTAAACCCCTGGAATACAGAATTAAACAGCTAAAAAACCTAAAGCGATTCATTACAGAGAGACAAAAGGAAATTGTGGATGCCCTTAGAAAAGATCTCTATAAGGTGAATCAACAACAAATAAGTCTTAAGTTTTATCTGGATGTGCATTTGTATTGAACATAATTGTCACAATGGTGGTTTTCAACAGAGTGAAAATGCGACACATCTATATGAGATCGTAGGCTTGGAGGGTGAAATCAATCTGGCTGTCAGCAAACTGGCTGAGTGGGCAGCCCCTCGTCCTGTGACCAAAAACCTTCTGACCATCTCAGATGAGGTGTACATACAGCCAGAACCCCTTGGTGTTGTGCTTATCATTGGGGCCTGGAACTATCCAATAGCAGTTACACTACAACCCCTTGTTGGTGCAATTGCTGCTGGTAAAGCATGAATCCATCTTTTGACGATGTCCTCTTCAGTTGGTTAACAGCAGACCTTATTCTGTTCAGTATTTGATGCTGATATTTTTTATTCGGTAGGTAATGCTGCAGTAGTGAAACCATCAGAAGTTTGCTCTCACACAGCCAAAGTGATGGAGCTCCTGCCTCTCTACTTGGACCCTGTAATACTTCATTCAGTGACACTACCATTATTATTGTCATCTTACTTGCTTGATTCAGGACTTGGCTAACCACTATCAATGTACCGGCTATATGAATGTTTTCAGGAAATGTATCCAGTGGTGACAGGAGGCGTTCCAGAGACCCAGGAACTGCTGAAGCAGCGTTTCGACCACATCTTTTATACGGGAAACAGCACAGTGGGGAAACTAGTTATGGAAGCAGCTGCTCACCATCTCACTCCAGTGACTTTAGAACTGGGAGGAAAGAGCCCCTGTTATATTGATAAGACCTGTGATATTAGAATCGCATGCCGGTGAGCAGAAATAGACAGATAATCGGTTTGACAGATATTTATAAGGCAGATTCTAATTCCACTCTGGTGCAAAAAAAGGTAGATGCTATTTACACCCTGGTGCAAATAGTGGCAGATATTGTTTGCACCCCAACCCTGGTACAAATAATTGCAGATAATATCTGCACCCCTAATTAAATACCAGCAGTATAGTGGCATCACTGCAGTCTATTTCTTGTGTTTATTAAGACACACTACACTGACCCCTAAACCTAACCCTAAACTTCCATTACAAAAATTAACCAAATAGTCACTCTGTATTTTTAACCAATATTTACACTTTTCCACTTCATAGGTTATCGGTTCTTTAATATCATGTTTACGGATAAAGTTGGGCTCAAAAGACTTAACATTTTAAATATTAAGTGTGGGGCTTGGAACAAGTGTATATGTATGGGATAATCCACGGATAGGTGTGTGTTAATCGATTTTAATGTACAACGGAAACAATTGAAAATGCTCTAGAACCTGCAGATTGTGATATGGCCTTACGCAATTAAACCGCAAAAGGTTGCGTTTTATAAAACATTCTGCCTTCAGTGCTTCAGTGTGCGATGCGTGATCAAGCGGCGCCCTCTGGGGGTGTGTGCTGAGAAGCGCAGCAATATTACATGATATTTATCATATTACAGTTCAAATCGTCTTGCCTCGTCTTGCCAGACAATGAAAGACGCATTTGATAGGTCCCAGTTTCCTTCTCTCCCCCTGCGTGCAAAGCATAGCTGAATGTCAAACCATACTTTCCTTACAAGCCTTATGGGTGTGCATTCCTAATTATTTCCAGGTCGGATGTAGTAATATGTGGCTGATGGACACAGTGTCTCTTAGTTGGATTTTTTCAACTAAAACTAGTCAAATGAATTCTTTGTACACTGTGTGCAATATTAGTTTTGTAAATTAGTTCACCAGAGGTTAGTGATGAATTATTATGTTGTTAATGTGCATAAAAGCAGAAATTAAACAAGAATTAAAAATCGGTTATGCATATTGGTTATCGGACACTTAAACACAAATATAATCAGTATTGTATCAGTTGTTAAAAAACAATATCAGCCAATCTCTATCCATATGCCCAACTGGGGATGTGACTGATGGGTAAGGATCAAGTTTGATCCTTTGTTTGTGCATGTGATACCCCAATTAGTAATTTGAAATTATTTTGTAATTACTGGTGGTAAGCGTACTGAAAATAATTGGACTACATTCATCCAGTTTTTTGACTCTAATGCTGCTTTTTAATGTTCAGCCGCATCACTTGGGGAAAGTATGTCAACTGTGGTCAAACCTGCATTGCACCTGATTACATCCTCTGTGAACCCAGCATCCAAGACATCGTGATTGATGAGATCCAGAAATGCATCAAGGTCTGTTTGTATTTGGATATTATTGCTCTGTTTTGACAATATGTATTTTTCCCCCAGAATTGCACCATTAATATACAATATATGTTTATATGTTATAGGAGTTTTATACGGATGACCCCAAGAGCTTTGCAGATTATGGGCGCATTATAAATCAGCGCCATTTCAAGAGGATAATGGCACTTATTGAGGATAGCACAGTGGCTATAGGAGGAGAGAATGATGAATCAGAGTGTTATATTGGTATGTTCACGTTTAGCAAATGTTACGATTTTATATGCAAAATATATTATTCTCTCATGAATATGGATTTGTTATTTTTTCTATTTGCATCAGCTCCCACTGTTTTGAGGGATGTGACATTAGAATCCAAAGTGATGCAGGAAGAGATCTTTGGGCCAATTCTTCCTATTATAACTGTAAATGGTTTAAAAGAAGCCATTCAGTTGATCAATGAACGAGAAAAGCCACTAGCACTCTATGTTTTCTCTTCCAGTAACAAGGTAATAATGATGCATTCTTTTCACCTCCAGTAAAAAGGTTATAAAATGATGGAGTTCTCTGTGATTCCATGACCCCTCAGGATACAAATAGATTTGTATTCTCTCACAGGTCATCAAACAGATGATATCGGAGACATCTAGTGGAGCGCTCATAGCCAATGACTGTCTGGTGCATTTCACCATAAGTGATTTGCCTTTTGGTGGTGTTGGTGAGTGACCTAGTCTTTATGTTACTGAATTAAGACGTTGTGATAATTAACAGTCACAAATAATGGATTTATTTTTTAATTCTATCAGGGAATAGTGGAACTGGTTGCTACCATGGCAAATACAGTTTCGATCAACTGAGTCACCTTCGCAGCTGTCTCATTAAGAAGCTGAACATGGAGTTAGTTAATCAGATGCGTTACCCTCCCCACACATCAGAGAAGTTACGTTGGGCTCGTATTCTTCTCTTGAAGCAAGTAAATCTGGCTAGGTGGCGTCGAATGGCACAGGTTGCTATGCTTGCTGCGCTGGCAACTTTTGTGGTGCAGGTGAGATGTTTCATCCAAATGAATGACTTGGCAAAATGTACATATTATAATGTTAAAAGATATATAATAAAGTATTATATTATGTTTGTATTACAATACAAAATTGTAATGTTTCCAATAAAATATTGGTACGGTTCTATTCGTTAATGTTAATGTTGACGAAAATTTCATTGTTCATTATTAGTTCATGTTAGTTCATATTGCATTAATGTTAACGTATACAACTTTTAAAGGGGTCATGAGGAATCAAGTTTTCCTTGATATTTTGACATACACTGCCTGGCATAAAAAAAAAAAGTCAGCATTTGGATTTAAATAAGCAGATACTTAAGACATATGATTGGATCATTATTGCAGTGATTGATATGTTTCAGCCGGCAACAGTTCCTTTAACCCTAGCTGATGCAGTGTGTAGCTTCTCATTTCTTAAACAACCATGTCAGAAGACGTATCCCATGGTCGTGGAAAAGATGTTACTGTGTTTCAGAAGGGGCAAATTATTGGCCTGCATCAAGCAAAGAAAACAACTAAGGAGATTGCTGAAATCACTGGAATTGGGTTAAGAACTGTCCAATTCTTAACCCAATTCTTATTAAAACCTGGAAGGATAGTGTTGAACCGTCAGCTTCGCAGAAGAAATGTGGTCAGAAAAAAATCTTGAATGACCGTGATCGGAGATCACTAAAACGCTTGAAGTCACATCATAAAAAATCAGTAGAACTCACGGCTATGTTTAATAGTGAAAGTAGGATAATTTCCACATGCACAATATGACGAGAACTCATAGGATTGGGACTAATCAGCTGTGTGGCCACAAGAAAGCCACTTCTTAGTGAGGTTAATTCGGAAAAAACGAATTCAGTTAGCTAGGGAGCATGAAGATTGGACTGCGGAGCAATGAAAAAAGATCACGTGGTCTGATGAGTCCAGATTTACCCTATTTCAAAGCGATGGGCGCGTCAGGGTAAGAAGGGAAGCGATGCACCCATCATGCGTAATGCCCAATTTACAAGCTTCTGGAGGCAGTGTTATGATCTGGGGTTGCTTCAGTTGGTCAGGTCTAGGCTCAGCAATGTTATACGGTAATAAAATATCAGCTGAGTACCTGAATGTACTGTATGACCAGGTTATCCCATCAATGGATTTTTTCTTCACTGACGGCATGGGAATATTCCAGGACGACAATGATTCATCAGGCTCAAATTGTGAAAGAGTGGTTCAGGGAGCATTAGGAATCATTTTCACAAATGAATTGGCCACCACAGAGTCCTGACCTTAACCCCATTGAAAGTCTTTGGGATGTGCTGGTCAAGACTTTACGGAGTGGTTCGACTCTCCCGTCATCAATACAAGATCTCTGCCAAAAATTAATGCAACTCTGGATGGAAATAAATGTTGTGACATTGTGTAAGGTTGTCGAAATAATGCCAAGATGAATGCCTGCCGTAATCAAAGCTAAAGGCGGTCCAATGAAATATTAGCGCCAAATTGTTTTTTGGCCAGGCAGTGTATAACAGGCCATTTATGGTACTATAAAAACAAATGGTAAATTTCAGAACTCAAAACTTCCTCCTCACTGCAAAAAGTCATTTGTTGAAACCAATCTGCCAAAATGACTCGTTCTCTACTTCCTCTACATTGTGATGTCACACTGTGGTAGACATTTGCATCTGACCACCTCCACAACACATAAACACTTACTTTACCTTTAATCACTTCCGTGGCCCGACCAGTGGCGGTGAGCAGTGAAAAGACAAGTAGAGAGAGCAGGTCAGTCAACAGTAGAGAGCCAGTTATAACAGTGGGAGTTTACTGCCAAGTCTTAAAGGAGAAGAAACAGCAAAACCGAGCGTTGGAAAATTATCATGTTTTACAAATATATTACTATTTTTTGTGCAAAAAAACTTTACTGATATAATAATTGAACCTCAAGGAACATATATAAAACAAAATAAAAAAAAAAAAAACATGTCATGACCTTTTTAATGTAAAAGAAAAAAAATGTGTGTGTGTTTGTATATACACTATATTGCCAAAAGTATTCGCTCACCCATCCAAATAATTGAATTCAGGTGTTCCAATCACTTCCATGGCCACAGGTGTATAAAATGAAGCACCTAGGCATGCAGACTGCTCCTACAAACATTTGTGAAAGAATGGGCCGCTCTCAGGAGCTCAGTGAATTCCAGCGTGGTACTGTGATAGGATGCCACCTGTGCAACAAGTCCAGTCGTGAAATTTCCTCGCTACTAAATATTCCACAGTCAACTGTTAGTGGTATTATAACAAAGTGGAAGCGATTGGGAATGACAGCAACTCAGCCACGAAGTGGTAGGCCACGTAAAATGACAGAGCGGGGTCAGCGGATGCTGAGGCGCATAGTGCGCAGAGGTCGCCAACTTTCAGCAGAGTCAATCGCTACAGACCTCCAAAGTTCATGTGGCCTTCAGATTAGCTCTAGAACAGTGCGTAGAGAGCTTCATGGAATGGGTTTCCATGGCCGAGCAGCTGCATCCAAGCCATACATCACCAAGTGCAATGCAAAGAGTCAGATGCAGTGGTGTAAAGCACGCCGCCACTGGACTCTAGAGCTGTGGAGACGCGTTCTCTGGAGTGACGAATCATGCTTCTCCATCTGGCAATCTGATGGACGAGTCTGGGTTTGGCGGTTGCCAGGAGAACGGTACTTGTCTGACTGCATTGTGCCAACTGTGAAGTTTGGTGGAGGGGGGATTATGGTGTGGGGTTGTTTTTCAGGAGCTGGGCTTGGCCCCTTAGTTCCAGTGAAAGGAACTCTGAATGCTTCAGCATACCAAGAGATTTTGGACAATTCCATGCTCCCAACTTTGTGGGAACAGTTTGGGGATGGCCCCTTCCTGTTCCAACATGACTGCGCACCAGTGCACAAAGCAAGGTCCATAAAGACATGGATGAGCGAGTTTGGTGTGGAAGAACTTGACTGGCCTGCACAGAGTCCTGACCTCAACCCGATAGAGCACCTTTGGGATGAATTAGAGCGAAGACTGCGAGCCTGGCCTTCTCGTCCAACATCAGTGTCTGACCTCACAAATGCGCTTCTGGAAGAATGGTCAAAAATTCCCATAAACACACTCCTAAACCTTGTGGAAAGCCTTCCCAGAAGAGTTGAAGCTGTTATAGCTGCAAAGGGTGGGCCAACGTCATATTAAACCCTATGGATTAAGAATGGGATGCCACTTAAGTTCATATGCGTCTAAAGGCAGATGAGCGAATACTTTTGGCAATATAGTGTATATACACACACAGTACTGTGCAAATGTTTTAGGCACTTGTGAAAAACTTGAAGATTTCTTAAAAAAATAATGACCTAAATAGTTTTCATTAATCAATTAACGTCATACGAAGTCCAGTAAACAGAAAAAGAGCTAAATCAATATTTGGTGTGAACACTAAATTCTAGTACCAGATTAGCAATTTAGCATGATTACTCAAAGATAAGGTGTTGGAGTGATGGCTACTGGAAATGGGGCTTGTCTAGATTTGATCAAAAATGACTTTTTTCAAATAGTGATGGTGCTGTTTTTTACATTAGTAATGTCCTGACTATACTTTGTGACCAGTTGAATGCCACTTTGGTGAATTAAAGTACCAATTTCCTTCTGAAACAATAAAATCTGTACATTATTCCAAACTTTTGGCTGCCAGTGTATATATATTATATTACATTAACCAAGATTAATAAATGCTGTAAAAGTATTGTTCATTGTAAGTTCATGATACCTAAAGTAGGTACCAGATGTTATTGAATACAACCTTAATGTAAACTGTTACCAAAATATTTTGTTTTATTTAATAGTAGATTGTTTGTGTGTGACATCTGCTACTTAAACATCAGTAACTTTATTGGTACTTTATTAACCCTTGAACATTTGTGACTTGGAGAGCTGTAGATCTCCACAAAGAGTCACTGTCCCTGTTATAGAATCACCAGACGTAAAACGATTTTCTTTAATAGCAAACTATGTCAAGTGGCAAGAGCGTATGGTTTAGTAGTTTTCGCCCTTTTGGCTGGTAGATATGGTACTGTTGACATGAAATACTGTAGATAAAATGGAAAAATATCTGTTCCTTGTTCCTGTTCTTTAGAATGTATTAAATTGTTTCTAGTTAGCTTGGCGCTTAGTAGATGATTGCTATTATTGTAAAATACAGTATTATCATAAGCCACCTTCTGTTTGTGTCATAAATAACACTTTCCTGTACTGTCTTCCTATTGTAAAGCACTTGTTGCAAACTGACTTCTGTTGTTTTGTGTTTTGCAGAGGTTTTTGCGATGACTCGCAAGAGGAGGAGGACTAACTAAAGATTGTCCTTCTGGACCCACAGCTATCACATCGTCATCTTAGTGTAATATGATTGCTGTGCTGTAGTTTTTACTCTGCATATGAATGCAAACAATGTTACAAACATCCAACTAATGAATGGTATATATTTATACATTTTATAAATGAAATTTGTCTGAAATGAATCACCACATGCATCATAATTGTACACCTTGCTGAATCAGTTGATATTCTTTAGATTGACTTGTTTATCATCACTTTTTGTTGTCAAATGGTATGTAAACAGATTGTGTAATAGGGGCAATATTAGGCTAACTATCATTTAACAATAATTAAAGCAGACAATAGAACCAAATCTAATGATCATTGTGCATTCAGATGTGTTGATACATAAATCAGAGTTTCATGAAATTTCTAGCCATCTGAATGTACACTAATCTGTTAAGCATTATGTAACTGAAGTTATTATGAAGTGTTGTGTAACCCAAGATTTCATATCAATGGTGGGATTTTGTGCATCATATTAAATAAACTGTATTAAGCTGTTTATCCACTTTTGTTTCTTCCTGAATTTATAGGCAATAGACGACGTTTAAAAGTCAGCAAGTGGACTGTTAAATAATAGTCTTGGAATAGTGTTTTTGAGATCTACATAAACATACAAGTTGTTTTTTTTATTTTTAAATTTTTTTTATTAACCCACTGGAGCAGAAATGGTCAACAGTGATTCACTGAGATTGGCCACTGAAACCACCAAAACAATTGAAATCATCTTCTGTACTCGTATTGTTGCCATATAGGCCTACTCGTATTATCATTGTCTTATTAGCTTTATTTATTTATTTTTATTTTTTGCCTTTATATGGCTTTGGAGAATTCCCAAGTACAGAACGTTCCCGTTTGGTTAGTTTTTGGGGAACATATTCAACAATAAATAAATTATTCACAGAAAGTGGACATTAAGAAATGGTTTTAGGCATATTTAAACGCCTCTGATTTGCCATTGCATTCATGCACACAACGGACCAAAAATATGTTGTAAATAGAAAATGATGATGAATTATTATTATTATTAACTGTGTAGCCCTAGTCATAAGATATAATGTTATGTGAATATTCCCTTCTACCAATACAGTTTTAATTTACATTAGAAAAGTTTCTCATTCTTTTTTGGGTAATACTGTATATGATTCAGGTCTTAACAAATGGAGAAGCAGGTAGTGGATGGGGCTAGAGAAGCCTTCCAGTTTGGCAGGTCCAGACCCCTGGGGGTACAGAAAACAGCAGCTCAGAGCCCTGCACCGACTTATCACTGAACACCAAGCAGACATTGCACAAGCTCTAAAACAAGACACCAACAGGGTAATGCAGTCATTTTGACAGAGGACACATAAAAAACAATGTTTCATTGAGTCTATAAACAAGTCCTTGAATTTGCTTGGAATGTGCTGTTAATGTTATTGTGACTTTCATAAAGATTATGTATGAGACTTCACTCTTTGAGCTGATTTTGAGAATGACTTCTTCGGGAAGAATATAGTATCAAAATTATTCACAAATGCGTACACACTTATCCATCAATTCGATAAATTTCATACATGCATCTTACTATCCACACACAAATGCCTTTTAACTTGTGTCTGTGAAATTCCAAATTAAATGAATGTGCTCATATTTGTACAAATATGGACATATTTGTGAAAATAAATGTTCCCTTTTGTACAAATAAATCACAGTTTGTGTATGCAACCAAATGAAGATGTTCCCCATTAAACACAAAATGGCCTTGTAAAGCATTGAATGTGCATTTGTGGATCAAGAGACACACATGCATTCATTGACGTCTTTTTGTGTATTTTCTGTTTCATTCATTTTAATTTTGAGACTTCTTCCGCTGGTTTTGTCTTGCACGATCCACACGTAACTTTGTGTAATAAAAGCTGCTACCACTAGACGGTGGTCTCATTTTACAGATGTACCATCAGGCGGGGCATGGTTTATTAACAAGGTCACTCTGCATGCACAGTTTACAAACAAACAGCAGAGATTAGCAGACAACTTTTCTCATATACAACCAAGGATAATATCCTGCCACACTGTAAAGGTGAAAAAAGCCCATTTTAGAGTGTAAGTCCTGGTGACAGTATGTTTGTGTCACATGTCAGTAGCTTTCTAGCTAATAGGATTCCAACACCTGGCCTTTGTTCCAGGTCAGCATTAGAGTCTGCTACTTCAATCTTAACTTAGTTTCTAGACTGAAATTCCTGTCTACATAATGGGAAATATCTGTTTAAGTAGTCAAAGCATGTGTACAGTTCTTAATGTTGTAGTATCCAATAGGGCTGGGCGGAATGGTGTTATATATATCGTAGTGACGGAATAAAGTGTCAGTCAGTAGAAATTTTTCTATATCGTGGTATGCAAGTATCTGTGCATGCAATGCTCCACTTGGCTGGTGGTGAGACTGATAATGAGAGGGACGAACAAACAAACATGGAGATAGATGACCAAACAGAATGCAGGACGACTCCGAAACAAGTCAAACGCAGGAGGAATATACTTTTGCATTAAAAGGTGCGGTCTCACGTTATTGGATGAGAGCCCTGTTTATGACACACATGTACACAGCGTGTGCCTCAGCTGCTGTTTATTAATTACCATTGACACCTTCAAGCTTTCCTACCGACTGTTCTCCTGCAAGCACGGAGAGAGAAGTGATCGCAATTCCATTAGGAATTAATAAATAACACCTTTGTCAACAGTGCATTTATATCAAGTGGACTATATAGTTACGAAAACGGTTTGCAGTATCTAATGGAAGACAAAATCCAAAACAAAACAGTTATTGAGGGCAAAGCAAATACTTATATTAAAATAGAAAAGCCTATTTGTGCTTGTATTGAAAAGCAATGCCGAGTAGATAAAGCAGATCAAATGTTATTTTTTATATTTATTTATTACTAAAGTTTTTCATTGTAATGGACATGACAGGCTTCCATTTGGCTACATTGGGCATCATTTTAAATAAAAAAGGAACTTATTATTTTTAAGTTTTTGAATCACTTCTATCAAAATGTGTAGGCTATATTCCATATCATACATATCATTATTGACCAAAAATGTAAATACTATTACCATATACTTTATTGCTTATATTGCCCACCCCTATCACATGGTTATTTAACCTTTTTTTTTTTTTTTTTTTTTTTTAAGGAAAAAATATTATATTGTGATTATATTGATATATTAGACACATTACCGTGATATAGAATTTTGGTCATATCACCCACCCCATACCCAAACACCTGGTACTGTTGCATCCTGTCTCACAGTCAGAAGCTGTTACGTCCTGGGCTCATATAACACAATAAGAGTATCCAAACCTTACTGCATTGTTTTGAATTTGTTCTTGAGCCCAAAAAGCATTAATGCAGAAGAACAGCAGCAAAGCTAGAAGTGGCATTACAAAACAAGAATCATGATAACAGACATACCATAAATACCTCTATAGTAAGGTTTGTACAAGATCTGCTGTTGTAAATTTTTTTTTTTTTTTAAATTACATGTTATGTAAATTTCATGTTATGTATTTAATGAAAACTATTTTTCCAATAAGGCTATAAAAATGAATTTCAAAAGCATTCTTTAACACTTTTGTGTTGTTATGGCAGACTGACTCAGTGTTATTCATTAGAAATACAAATGTTATTTTAACCTTGTAAACAATGTGTATTACATTTATTCACTCAGGAGGTATATGGCAGTGAGTTACAGGAGGACCAAAGATCGGAGAAATTGTGGTTTCTGCATCACAAAAAGATGGACACAGCTGCAGGGCTTTTGTGCTACTGATAAGACGTAAAGCTTTATGGCAACAGTCTTGTTTCTTTTTATTATATTTTGTACAGGAATTATCTCATTTTTTATGTACTTATGAATTATTTTAATCTGTCCAGATTGCTCTTGCCCTGACTACAGATACCAGTCCCAGAAAACTGACACTACACCATGCAGCAGCAATGAGGAAGTGTAACCTCAAGTAAAGTGCCAACTGTAATGTTCTATTCTATTGTCTGTTCTATTGTTTGTGTGTGTACCTAAAATGTGTAGGGAAAAATGCTGGTACACTGCTAATGTTCCAGTTTAAGGACATTGTTTCAACCCAAACAGAAAAAAAAAAAAAAATATATATATATATATATATTAATAATTTCATTTTGTTTGACCTGACAAAGACTAATTCAGGGTCAAAACATTGTCTTTAAACTGAAAGGTTGGCAGCGTGCAAGCATTTTTCTCCCATTTGTCTATGGATATTATGTTGCAGATGTGCACCTGCATTTATTAGCTATGAGTTTCACATGTTGTATATGTGAATATAAATTCAATACCTCTTCAGCCACCAGACTTGCATGAGTCATTTTTATATTGACATGCTTTCTTAAAACCTTACTAAATTCAAATGAAACATTTACAAATTTAAAGGGATAGTTCACCCAAATATGAAAAATATCATCATTTACTCATGTCCCAAGAAAGGAAATGTTAGGCAGTATGTATAGAGGCTGAAAGCCTCAGTCCCCACTCACTTTCATTACATGGGAATAAAAGCAATGTCAACATTTAGAATTTGAAGAAACAGATCACCCTGTCTCAAGAGCAGCTGTTCTTCAAGTTTGTTTTTGTATTTGACCGTTCTGATTCAGTAAAAATTATTGTTAACTTAAAAAGCATGTATATTTTTAATATGTACTTTTTAATATGTTCTGATTTTCTAATGGCTTGTTTAAAAGGCTTTTCTACCTTATAAAGTATTTCAACAGTTAAACTGCTGAATGCTGCACATTTGGCTCTTAGTTTGTACAAGTTTGCATTATTTCTGTTATGTATGAGTAACAATTGTTCTCCATTGTTCTTCAGCTTACCTTCTTATGTCCGGTTGACTTCAGAGAGCATTGACAACACATGGATTTTTATCCTCACTTGTGTTGACAAACTTTTGTTTTTTAATGACGTCTAACAAAGATAACACTATGTCTATTTGCACCTTAACATAGATCAAATTTATGATCAAAAGATTCTGTGTTAACATTTCGGAACTACTTTAATAGGCTAACAAAGCTTACGTGTAACAAAGCAGCTTTTTTAAGTATGAGATTCCTTTGTCGTTTCTTTAATGTGCATTTTTTATTATTTGGGTGAATCGCAAAAATAGAAAACTGAGCACTAGTTGACAACACTTGCCACTAATGTCACTTCATTAACAGCTTTCCTTAATCTTTTGATCATTCTTCATTTCATGTCATACCCATGCAGCTGCCTGAAATATTCAGCAGATGGCGCTCTCTTACAGTTTAACATGTCTTATAAAACCTGGAGTGTATAGGCACTGTTCACATTACCAGGATGTCTAAAAAGTCTAAAAAGTTATCCCTTCACAAAACAAATTACTTACTTTAGCCTTACAGTTTTAGTAACACAAGTGTTCTGCAGTCTGATTATTATGCCCGCTCCTTTAATGTAGTCATTATGAGCCTATTAACTATGGCAAGATGCCAAACATTTCTCAGCAGATTTAGAATGTTAATCACAGTTCTTGAAATTAGTTTAATATTTTTCTCAGAATTAAAAATCCTAAATTTATCTTTACTAATTACTACTTTCATTTCATTTTAACACTGTAATGCAAAAAAAGCCACAAGACACATTACTTCATGTGTGCATTTTATAACCAACAGACATTTTCAGCATTCAGATTTACATGTACTTTTCAACAATCTGCTGACATCCAGCCGGTAAATATATTAATACGCATACCTAACAGCAAGTAAACATACACAGTATCTGTTATAGCTATGCATTTGTCAAGTTACATTGGTTAGACTGGCCACATACTGAGGTTATGACAGATCGCAATAATGCCCACTGTAAACGTGGTGTCTGTGTGAATGCCTCTTTGTTGCACGAAACACCTCAAATTGCCAACTATTATAGAAAATGAATGACATTTTTGTCAGTCTGAATGCCCCTTAAAATAGTGCATAATTTAATAAAAAGCTTAAAGTTTAGTTGCATAGGGTTCATGCAACAGCTTACTGTAACTAGACCAGCATGAAGTACACTCTTAAAGTTATAGTTCACCTAAAAATGAAAATTATGTCTTTATTTATTCACCTTCATGTTTTTCCAAACCTGTATGACTTTT
Organism: Myxocyprinus asiaticus; assembly: GCF_019703515.2. Classification (NCBI taxonomy): domain Eukaryota; kingdom Metazoa; phylum Chordata; class Actinopteri; order Cypriniformes; family Catostomidae; genus Myxocyprinus; species Myxocyprinus asiaticus. Next base: position 22,140,780 of record NC_059374.1, on the reverse strand, counting down.
TTCCTCTTCTGTGAAACCCAAAAGGAGATGTTGTGGAAAATGTTAGCCTCAGCCACCATTCACTTTCATTGCAAGGAAAAAAAGATGCAATTAAAGTGAATGGTGACTTACATACTCTGATTATCTCTTTTTGCGTTCCATGGAAGATAGAAAGTAATACGGGTTTGGAATATGAGGGTGAGTAAATGATGACAGATTTCAATTTTGTATGAACTATCCCTTTAATTGGCCTGTTTCATTATCTTATGACACAAGCTACCTCTGTTTTACACTGCAAAACATTAAAATAACATTAGAGATTATGTCTAATTGGTCCTGAAGCCTTGCAATAGGAAAGCAAAATCCAAAATGTATGATGTTTTATCAAGAAATCAAAGGCAAATTTCTTCTCTGTCTCACAGCTCCAGTGTTTCAGTTTCCATGGAAATACATTAACCCCTAACCTTGGCATGTAATGTGGTTATGAATGTGTGCGCTAAGTGACTGCTCCTCCCACGCCATGCCCGCTCTTTTCAATTCATAATGCCACACAAACACTCACTTTTACCCTCTGTGTTTTCTTTCTCATCTCTGCTAACAGATTGTTGAAAGCTTTTTTTTTTTATGGATTACATGTTAATTAGGCAACGGCAATAAATTGTTCATAATTTATTGAGCACTGTAATTTTTCTCTTTTTTTAAATCTTTTAACATTTTCACTCTGCATGTTTTCTGAACTTTTTTTTTTTGTGATTAAATTTTTTTTTAATTCATACATTAAACAAAGAAAAGCAAAACATATATACACAGAATAAACATTTAACCCCCACTATTAGCCTTCCCCCTCCCAATCCCCAACCCCACCCTGACCCTCAACAAACATTCCTGTGTTCACACATGAGAATATACACACACACACACACACACACACAAAACATCTATATATATATATATATATATATATATATATAATAATCACACACATTAATAACTATACCTCTCTCTCCACAGTCCCACCCCGAGAGCCCTCCAAGAACACCAAATATTTGCCCCATTTCCCAACAAATTAATCCAAATTCCCCAGTCTTCTAGATGACCCTTCTTCGAAAGCCGCCACCATCCCCTTCTCCGAGCACCACTGCTGAAATGGGGTGCTCCAGCCGACTTCCATCTCCTTAAAACAATCTGTCTGGTGATCATAACACTGGTTAGGACCCAATGTTTTATGTGTTTATTCCCTATATTGATGACCGCCCCATCTCCTAAAATACAGAGTCTGGGGCAAAATGAAATTTGAGTGCCCAATACATCACACAAAAAACTCTAACCTTCAACTAAAATTCTTGGATCTTAACACACCACCAAAAAACATGGGTTGTGTCTCCATCTTCTGATTGGCATCGCCAGCAGGTGGGTGTGTCTTTAAGACCAAGCCTTTATAATCTAGAGGGGGTCCAATAGTATCGATGTAAAATCTTGAATTGCATAAGCCACACCCTTGCATCTCTAGATGCAGACTTGATGTTTTTTAGAATCCTAGCCCACACTCCCTCCTCCAATTCCAAGTTTAAATGTTTCGCCCATACTCTCTTGAGAGAAGTTGAAGCTCCGTCCCCCAGACTCTGAATTAGCAGGGAGTAATACACTGATGCCTCATGACCTTTTCCAAAAGCAGTAATCACCACTCCTAGAGTATCTGCCACTTTAGGGGGGTGTATGTTACTCCCAAAAATAGTACAGAGCAGGTGGTGCAGCTGTAAATACCTAAAGAACTGAGATCTGGGAATCCCAAAATGTTGAACCAAATTTTCAAAGGATCTCAACACTCCACTCTCATATAGGTCACAGGGCCCTGTGACTATGAGGGCTCCCCAGCCTTCTTATAGGACCCTTTTGCCTTCCTGTTTCTAATTAAATTTTTTTGAGCAACTCTTTAACCTTATAACGCTGCATGTATCATTTGATATATGACTTTCTAAAGCCTCTACATCATTACGATGTGTATGAGATGTATACTGTCTCCTGGTGAAAGTTTTCATTCTGTACTGGGAGTAGAAGACCTTGTTATATAATTTTCCAAAATAGCTACCCTCATGTTTTGATGCACTCATCTTTTTCATGTGAAATCTTTGATAAAGTAAAGTTAACAATAACATTTATTTTGTTACTGATATTTCAAAATGATTATTTATTGAATTCAAGCAACATGTGCTTAAAATGTCATTATTTTGTAGAAAAATAGGTTTAAAAAGGTTTAAAAATATATAAATTTTCTGACTGATTTCATTTGTTAGTCTTTATATAATTAAGCTTTATTCTTTGTATAAAAGGGCAGTTGAACAAAAATGTTTATTACACTATTCATTGCTATAACTGCATGTTTGCTCTACATTACAAAAAATAACTTAAGAAAATATTGATATTTTACTTTGTGTGGTTCAGAACTACTGATTAAACTAGATACGTAAAGTTTGTTGAGACAAACTACAGTGTTGATCTGACAAAACCTTGTCTGAAAGTTTAAAATAGTTTTAAATGCTTGAAGTTAGAAATTTTTACTGGTTTTACAGTCAGTAAGAAAGACCATGGAAATACCATGGAATTTGGATTAATTTGTTGGGAAATGGGGCAAAGCCCTTCGAAGCTCTCACAATGGAGGGTAAAGTCTTTAAAGGAAATATGGTGTGGGGATGATCACTTCTGAATGGAACGCACCCCATCATTCAGATGAGTTAGAAAAGATATATCAGCGTGAGCCAGAACTGTCTGAACTCTTTCACCAAACCCTTGCATAGATACTGTAGGTGCCTAATGTATTTGTTAAATCCATCAATATTTAAAGTGTTTGATGAAGTTAAAGTATTTCATAATTTATTATGTAAATATCTGCATTTTGTATGAAAAATTTGTAGTATTTACACTGTGTTTACATTATGTATAACAAATGTTAAAATGGTACTGTCTCTTTAAGAACAGTGACCGTTCAAAAAATGTGTTTTGGTTGATCGGATTCTTTACCACATCCGTGCTGTGTGTTTGAATTAATCTGACTGTAAATAACAGAACAGGTATTAAAAGAGACTTAAATCAATGAAAACAGATTGCTTAGATCACAACTTTAAAAGATAATTGAACCGGGGGGCCCTAAAGTAAATTGGCCCTGGGGCCTTTGCTAGTTATAATCTGCCCCTGTGTGTCGCTATGTGTTTGGAAGGGTTTTGTCCATCATATGCATCAAAATTCCCAAATACACGTCATTTCATATTCACAATGTAATCCAATTGCATTAGCACTGTAAAATTAGTTTTAGTTTTGTGAATTGTTTTTGTTCTCGCTTCAAAAATAAATCCACATTTGCTTTAGTGATAACTCTGAGGCCGTTTTTGTGACATTGATTCTCAAATATAAGTGGTCTGATCTTACCACACATGGATAGCTAGTGTGAAATGGCGAAATTGCATGACCACGTTTATGTAACGTGTCCCGGGAACCTGTCCATATTTCTACAAACTCCAATAAGAAATGCCTGTTAAACTCAAACATATTTGAGTCTGTCATTGATGGAGGGCCTAAAGCTCTATACCAGCAGCATGTGAGAAAGCATGCAACTCCCTTCATATTTTTTCACCATGGAAATACACTTGTGATTTATGTTTCTGAATTTGTGGAAAAAGGCACCATTCAGTTGATTAGACCATGCCTTCTCATGACCGTTAATTATTCAAGTTATTGATTTTATGATCATTAATTTTCGTTCATTTCATGTTGATTTTATGTTCATTAAAGTTCGTAGTGTTGCAATTGTTTTATGCACTTAAAATGAACTTGATGTCTCAGTGTAATGTTTAATGCACTTTTAAACAATGTCATAATGAGCTTTTTTGTGAGGCTCTTTTTGTTTGCAATAAAGAATAGAATATATTTTCCTTTCTCTTTGTATTTTTATGTTAAAATGGTACAAGATTATCATACTCAAATGCAAGTGACTTCAAATAAAAGAGTTGGGTTGGAAGTAATCAGATTAGATTACCCCAAAAATGTAATTTGCGAGATTATGCTACTGATTGCAATTTTTGTCATGTAATTTGTAATCAGTACCTGATTACAATTCAGAAGTAATCAACATGGTCTAATCCTTAAATGAGTTTTCAGAAATAGTTCCTGTAGTTGAACTAGTAGAACATGGCACTAGCAATGCTGAGGTCATGGATTTGATTCACAAAAAACTGAACACACATACTGATAAAATGTATTAAAAAATAAAAGATTAAATGTAAAAAATAAATAGTTTTCATATAATTTAAAATATGTACTTCATGTGGTAACATCTACATTCACTGGTTTTATTCAAGTCAGAAATATTCTTTAATATGATTGAATCAACCTGACTACATTAGGTTACACCAACATTACCCATATTAAAAGGAATTCTTCACCCCAAATGATCCTAGTAAATCCTATTAAAATAACTTAAAATTTGGCCAGTTTCTTTCCAGAAACGTATGCCTTCAGAAGACTTGGAATATGATACACAAGCCGCATGGAAAACTTTTATGACACTTTTGGGTCTTTTTTAAACTTTAAATTTAGTCACTATCAACTGCCATTGTATTGAAATCAATGAACAGAACATCCAAAATTCCTCTTTCTGTAATAAGAAGAAACAAAGTCATACATGTTTGAAAAAACATGAGGGTGAGTAAATGATGATAGAAATTTCAATTTTGAGTAGACTATTCCTTTAAGGTTCAGGGAAGGTAGAAATAGTGCCTCAAGATAACAACTACACATTGTTACTTTTTACAGTGTAGCATATTAATTTGCAAAGCTGTTTGTTGTTTCTTGCAAGGAAGTGTTAAAAATGGAGTTTTGTTCACATTGTGGCTAAGCAGTGCTTTATTTAAAAGAATCAAGGATTGGGTTTACTGTAAACAAGCGGGAACTTAATGTATTTGCGGAGTTGTGTGCAGAGGCATTTCCCCAGCCACTAAATCACTTTCATGTTGGAATTAGTGAAAAATTCAATATTTTCTTTTGACCTACAGTCTCTCTTTCTCAGTCACTCACACACATCCATTCTCTCTCCCCAACCCACAACTTTTTCTGCTGACTGACCTTACAGTACTCTTAGGAGGCTCTATGTTCGGTTAACCTCCTCTTTACAGAAGCCATCATCTGAATCCATCTCTGAAGGCTTTCACTGCAGTCATTGTTCCAACTCAGCTGCAAGGTCAAAAAGTGGGCAAGTCACTCTCATGCATTTCTGCATTTCAGCCCTCGGTCTACAGCTCAATGAAACAGTCCCTCAACTTCATGATGCAGAGAATGAAGTGTCCTATGGCAAGAGGTTGCATGACCGCTAACAAAGGCTATGAAGCCTGTGAGAGAGCCCCTTGTCCCTTGCCTCAGTGAATTGCAAGGATTTCTGTCTAAATTTGCTGCCTTCTGAGCTTCCATCAAATTGTTGAGGACTTTGTTGTGGCCAGTGTAGGAGCAGTTTTCCCGCAATGTTCCATTGTTGGAGGGGGTCTAAATCCAGCCAGCTCTCCAGGGGAGTGATTTTCTTCAGATTAAAAATAAAAGAGTAAAGCTGAGTGGATCTCAGCAGGGGGCTTGGCCAGGCAGAGTCGTGTGAGGTTTAAGACATGAACTGTGCTTTTATGTAGGATTCAAGATGGATCATTTGTGTTTTGTACACACATTCCTTCACTACAGAGTTGAGCAGGTCATCTTAAGAAGAAAATAAATGGCAGAATTTGCATAGTGATTCTGCGTGGTTATTCATCAAGATTTACCTTGCGGTATAGGCTCAAGGTATTTAAATATTTTAAAGAAGGTACATATTCAAATTTAGTGAATCTTATAGAACTATATGGGATGTTTAGATGTTTTAGCAGATTGACAAAGAGCCATTTGTTTTTGTGTGTGGCCACATTTAAATCCAGTTAAATCTATTGACAATGTAACTACCATTAATGTGTGCCATATTAACGCACGGGCCTGTGGCTGCAGGAGGGCCCCGAACTCCCTGGAAGGGGGCCCGGTCACAGCACCTGCCACCGTATTCTCCCCTGTCGACATTCGAGGGAGGACGCGTATGTAAATGCATTCAGCAAGAGACACTGATGTAAACGCAGAGACGGTGCTCAACGGCTAAACCTATCCGTGTAGCGCATGGACAGATTGACAACGTTCTGCCTCCACTTCCCACCTTCCAACGACTGGCAGTGCCCAGTGAAACTGTACACTCCAGGGCCCCGGAATACCTTAATTTGGCCCTGGCTACACACTATCACCAGCATCACAGAAAAAAATTTCTGATGAGCATGGGCGACGCTAGCGGTGGGCTACAGGGGGTTAAGCCCTGAATATTTTCAGTAAAGCCCGAATGTTTTTATCTTGTAGTGATGTTCGTTTCAAATTGATACTAAATATGAATATATTTTAATGTTAGTAATGTACGTTAATGATAATGGTCTTTCTACAGTATCGATAATAGCAAATACAGACAATTCAATACTTTTTGGTAGCTGCTTTCAAGCACTCATGTGTACACTCACTGAGCACTTTATTAGGTACACCTGTACACCTACTTATTCATGTGATTATCTAATCATCCAATCGTGTGGCAGCAGTGCAATGCATAAAATCATGCAGATACGGGTCAGTAATGTTCACATCGGTCATCAGAATGGGGAAATGTGATCTCAGTGATTTCAACTGCGGCATAATTGTTGGTGCCAGACGGGCTTGTTGAGTATTTCTCATTACTCAAGTATTTCTTAAGTATTTTCAAGCACAACAGTCTTTAGAATTTACTCAGAATGGTGCCAAAAACAACCAGTGAGGTGCAGTTCTGTGTACAGAAATGCCTTGTTGATGAGAGAGGTCAATGGAGAATGGCCAGACTGGTTTGAGCTAACAGAAAGGCTATGGTAACTCAGATAACCGCTCTGTACAAAGACCACATCGGACACTTTATTAGGACGATAGTGTTCCTGATAAAGTGTTCAGTGAGTGTATGTGCGCGCATGCAAGAACAGCGCTCGTGGCTCACAGCTATGTCTGTGTGTGAATGGTCAACATGCCTGTCTTGGTAAGTATTGGAAAATGTGTTGAGATTCAGATGCATGAAGTACTGTTCCAAATATTTAGATAAATAACCCTGAAAACAAAGTAGCCTAATATATACAGATGTGCTTGTGTAATTTGCAAACTTTAAGTCACAAGCCAGGATATTTGCAAAATTTTTGATGCCATGAACTTCCCAAACTTTTCTAGCAACTCTAGCAACTTTCTTTTCTCATAATGTCCTGTTTTAGCCTATTTACAGCCTGCTGTCTTCTAAACTAACTTAAAACACCAGACAAATCAATAACAAGCTATGAAACAGTCAGTTGTACACAATGTGTGTCGAACTACAGAAAGCCGGAAGGGACAACAATAGTGTTTTTAAAAAAAAAAAAATTTAATCATATTTTAAATACTTTAAGAACATAGTGTTAAAAGCACGCAACATCTGATCTTTAAGTGTATCTGAGGACGAAGTTAGTGAGACATTTTAGTTTCAGTAAAATTGAAAGGTTTTCTATGTAAATCAGAACCCACAGATTTAAACTTGTAAACTTTTATTATTAAAGTGTATTGCATTCCTATATTTCATCAACGGATGGCCCCATCTATATCCTCAGAGGTCTGAGCTAAGCCCCGAATATCCCCTGACCATAGAATAGCCTGTGATGGGGGATGCCGCTTGTCAGTAATTCGGCAGAATTTGGTCAAATTCAGGGTATATGAACATTCGGAAGCAGAATGACGATATCCCGTTTGATCATGTTGTATACAGCAAGTATGGATAATGTACAGTAAGCCAGTCATTATTATGTGAGATAAAAGAGACTGTGAAATGATGAAAAACACATAGAAAGACAAGAAACTATATAGTGACAATGATATAGGGACAATAATCAATAGTTTAGCCATCATTAGATTTAAATATTTAACTGCAGAATACCACAGTTGACCAATCAGAATCAAGTATTCCAAAGTGCTGTGTAAGAAACATTGTTAAATCTTTGATAATTCCCATGCTCCTGCTAAAATATTCTATTTATGAAATGTACTGCTCTCACTTTTACCTCCTATATGACATCACCTCTTGGAAAGACTTTCAATTAAATAGTAGTGGTTTGCTGCGCAATTATTTCCAGCTGCGTCTTTAAAAAAAAAAGTTGCTAGAGCCAGCACAGTGTGTGTAACTGAGAGAATGACATGTTACCTTCCTCTTCCCATTGGGTTTGTTGTTCTCCCTGTCTGGCATCTTTTAGAAATGTTCTGAAGCTGTCAGATAGCAGCGGTATTCTGCTGCTTTGGCAGTGATGTTTTAGCCTGTGTACATGCTCATTGTTGTCCCACAGAGTGAAATACTCTCTCCTCTCTGCATTGTACTCTTTCCCTCATATTGACCAGAAACTGCATAGCTCAAGCCACCAGAGAAAGACGGATTTATTCTGTTACCATTTGCATAAAGTTGTTCACACTCATACTGAAACACTTCTTCTTTGCATTTATATATATATATATATATATATATATTATACTGAGTCTTAACTGAACACAGATCCTCACATCCACATGTAGGGTCAACTGCTTATCAGTCAGGGCCCAAGGCTTTTTAATAGCTTGAAAAACATAATTAACACTGAAGTATCAGGTTGATATCAGGCTAAAACGTTTTTGCTAGGGTCAAATTGACCCGATACAGAAACAACGTTACTCTAATGGATACCAGTACTATTTCTAAAATTGTGATAAAACAGAGGGTTTAAGCTTCAATGATATCAGCATACTAGGTTGTGATTAGGTCAAAGAAACATATTAAAATAATTTTAATGGAAAAATAAGAGGTTCATTTTGAAGTGTGATATATACATATACTTAAGAGCCAAAACATTATGGCCACGTGCCTAATATGCTGTTGGTCCTCTGCGTGCCAACAAAACAGCACCAACCCACTGAGGTATGGATTCTACAAGACCCCTGAAGGTGTCCTGTTGTATCTGGCACCATCTATCTGGCATCATCTATCTTGTTAGGATGCAACGAGCAAGTCCATAAGAAAGGTCCAAAACTGCTGCTTTAAATTAGAACCAGATATTTTTATCTCAGGAAATAATGGATGTTTGGTAATTTCCGGCTGACATATGGCTTGAGTTTGATCTGGCACAGAATCCAAGCTAAAATATTTAGATTGACTGCTTTAGCCTCAGATTTTCCACATTTTCTTTCTATTGTCATTTGTTTTCAATGAGCATTTCTTTTTTATGGTGCCATCTCAGGATTAACGTCAATGTTGAGATAGAAATATGGATTTCAGATAACCAAACACCTTTCGGCACTGCAATTAAGGCCAAGCCCACATGTTGATATTTCCAGACAGTATTGATCTCTAGTTTCCAACTGGGGGTGTCCATTCACATAATATTATCAATATGAGAGGGTGCCATTTGTGCATCTGTTTGTTTAAGAGATTAATTACCTTCTCTATAGGCTGTAAACAGGGCCAGCCCGTCCTACTGGCGAAACAGGCTGCTGCCTAGGGCCCCGACATGCTTGGGGGCACGAAGGCATGAACACATGCAAAGAAAATAAACAAGTCATTAAGGTTGAGAAACATGGTTAACTTTTTATTTTGAAATTCTCCACAGTTTAATGGTTTCTATTGTATACACTCAGGGTAGTGTGTAACATGTGTGGACTTAATCATTTAACATACAATTCACAAAATGGTGAAAACTTAAAACAACATATTAAGTATAAAATGAGCTCTGAATAATCACAAAAAGACAAATAACTGAAAGTTACAACAAATAAAATAACAGCAGTATATCTAAAATCGGCAAGAAGTAAAGCTAAGCAGCACGCACTAATCTGCATAATTTATTCTTAGCGCAAAGCATTGCTGGGAACTGCAGAACTGCAGTGTGGCTTCTTATACCAGTATGATTAGACACAGATCACACACCTTGCTGAATAATGTGCACACCTGACAGAAACGCAGAAAATGAGTTATGAAAAATATTGTTTTGTGGCTATTTGAGTCTTTGAGGCTTATTTAGTGTAAATGATAGTAGAAACAGCACTTGTCAAATCATTAGTGCTTTTCACGTTTTCTCAAGAATAATCTGCTGGGGAAGGAATTCAGACACTGTCGATATAAAGATGCAAAAAACTCACATAGAGTGAACATATGAGCAATTATTCTGGAAAATAACCTAACCATCCTATCTGCATTGCTGTAATTGCTGTAGTTACCTGATTTTCCCTGATGTTTTAACTTTTATTCACTTTTGCACACATTCTGGCCAACTTTTGTTTTCATAGATTTTGTTGCTCTAAATAAATTTGTATGCATAGTTATGTGGGTAGTTGAAATGAAATTTCGAGCATTGTCAGCAGTGTCCTATACTATTAAAACTATCTAAAACTATTTTAAACAGCATTTTCTTATTTTGTGTTGCTTTAATGATTAACACTTATGGTTGTATTTGTAAACATTAGTTAACTACATTAGTTAACATGAACTAACAATGAACAATACATAATTATATTGGTTAATGTTAATTTCTACATATACTAGTCCATTTGTAACATAAAAAATTGTTAACATTAGTTAATACAATATGAACTAACATGAACAAACAATAAACAATTGTATTTTTATAAACTGACATTAGCCAAGATTAATAAATGCTGAAAATTTTTATTATACATTAATGATACCTAATGCAAACCTTATTGTACATTTTACCCAGTAATTGTCATACTTGCAGTTTCCATGACCACATATTAATTGAGACATTGGTTTATTTGTACTTCTAGAAAAAAAGTTGAAAGGTGACCAAAATAAGGCGATAAAATGGTGACTTGTCACAGCACCTAAAATACACTTATTTTCTTATGCACGCATGTACTGTACATATTAACCTAAAATCTTCATGTTGGGAAAAAAGCTATTGGACACGTTATTTGTCATCTACCGAACTATACTGTATACGCTTATGCTTCTTTATTTTAGTGCTTTCTATTTTTAAAAAAATCTGCTCATCATTTTTGCAGTGGTTCTATGGATGTTTTAAAGTTATGACAATTTTCACACCGGGGGGCCCATTTTCATGATTTCACCTAGGGCCCCACAAACCCACGAGCCGGCCCTGGCATCTACAGTGCATCCGGAAAGTATTCACAGCGCTTCACTTTTTCCACATTTTGTTATGTTACAGCCTTATTCCAAAATGGATTAAATTAATTATTTTCCTCAAAATTCTACAAACAATACCCCATAATGACAACATGAAAGTAGTTTGTTTGAAATCTTTGCAAATTTATTAAAAATAAACAACGAAAGAAATCACATGTATGTAAGTATTCACAGCCTTTGCCATGACACTCAAAATTGAGCTCAGGTGCATCCTGTTTGCACTGATCATCCTTGAGATGTTTCTACAACTTGATTGGAGTCCATCTGTGGTAAATTCAGTTGATTTGACATGATTTGGAAAGGCACACACCTGTCTATATAAGGTCCCACAGTTAACAGTGCATGTCAGAGCACAAACCAAGCCATGAAATACAAGGAATTGTCTGTAGACCTCTGAGACAGGATTGTATTGAGGCACAGATCTGGGGAAGGGTACAGAAAAATGTCTGCAGCATTGAAGGTCCCAATGAGCACAGTGGCCTCCATCATTCGTAAATGGAAGAAGTTTGGAACCACCAAGACTCTTCCTAAAGCTGGCCGCCTGGCCAAACTGAGCGATCGGAGAGAAGGGCCTTAGTCAGGGAGGTGACCAAGAACCCGATGTTCACTCTGACAGAGCTCCAGCGTTTCTCTGTGGAGAGAGGAGAACCTTCCAGAAGAATAACCATCTCTGCAGCACTCCACCAATCAGGCCTGTATGGTAGAGTGGCCAGACGGAAGCCACTCCTCAGTAAAAGGCACATGACAGCCCGCCTGGAGTTTGCCAAAAGGCTCCTGAAGGACTCTCAGAACATGAGAAACAAAATTCTCTGGTCTGATGAAACAAAGATTGAACTCTTTGGCCTGAATGGCAAGCGTCATGTCTGGAGGAAACCAGGCACCGCTCATCACCTGGCCAATACCATCCCTACAGTGAAGCATGGTGGTGGCAGCATCATGCTGTGGGGATGTTTTTCAGCAGCAGGAACTGGGAGACTAGTCAGGATCGAGGGAAAGATGAATGCAGCAATGTACAGAGACATCCTTGATGAAAACTTGCTCCAGAGCACTCTGGACCACAGACTGGGGCGAAGGTTCATCTTCCAACAGGACAACGACCCTAAGCACACAGCCAAGATAACAAAGGAGTGGCTACGGGACAACTCTGTGAATGTCCTTGAGTGGCCCAGCCAGAGCTCAGACTTGAACCCGATTGGACATCTTTGGAGAGATCTGAAAATGGCTGTGCCAAGCTTGTAGCATCATACTCAAAAAGACTTGAGGCTGTAATTGGTGCCAAAGATGCTTCAACAAAGTATTGAGCAAAGGCTGTGAATACTTATGTACATGTGAGGTTTTTATTTATTTATTTATTTTTTTATGAATTTGCAAAGATTTCAAAAAAACTTCTTTCACATTGTCATTATGGGGTATTGTTTGTAGAATTTTGAGGAAAATAATGAATTTAATCCATTTTGGAATAAGGCTGTAACATAACAAAATATGGAAAAAGTGAAGCGTTGTGAATACTTTCCGGATGCACTGTAAGTGATTTCTACCACTGTTTAAACAGCCTCATCATATGTTTGTCAGGGGCTGAGAAATATTCCATTTCAGTGTGATATTAATAATTTGTGATAAAATGCCTGGAGAGGTGATTTTACTGGATAAACCGTGAGCTTCTCATAATGAAATAAAAGTATTTAATCAGAGCAGCTGTACAAGTATGTAGTAGTCTCACTGAACTAACAATATGAAAATTAGCCTCTTTTTTTTGGTATGATAATCTGAAATTTACAAAAAAGACAGTGGCAATAAATCACAACTTCAGAAAATTTCAAATGCATCGAAAATGTGGAGAAGCCTGGATATTTCTGTGTTAATTAATGTTCATACTTAAGGCCCCAATATGTTTCTAGAGAAATCAAAGAAAGAACAGGTGTTGGGTAATTTCAAACAAAATCTGGCCAAAAAGACTTTTTTAAAGTTTGTTGTGCTGGTTCGAAACAGCTTGCCAATACGCACGTTCAGGAAAACTACTTACTGGCTGTTAAGCACCTTCTTACGTCAGAAACCCTTCTGAAACTTCCTATCTTACGTCTTAAGTTAAAGGTGTTGTAAGCAATTTAGCCGTTCTGGAAATGTCACAAGCTGAGCCATTGAATTAACCACTATTTCCAAATCCTCGTACTCCAAAGATACCAAATGAGCTTTACTGAGACTGATACAGAGCAGAAACAGTTGTCAAAAACAACAGCAGCAAAATAGCGCCCTCAACTGACAACTGTTATGAACAACATGGCATAAAAATGGCATTAAGCCTCAATAATTCGCTACAACTACAATACTATGAGAATGTGAAAAATTATTGGCAGGCAGAGACCGTGGCCCGCAGACACATTTTTGTTTGCTGTTTACAGAATCTAGAGCTGTCACGGAGACCGTGACATATCTAACGACACTTATTTCATTAACATCTTTCAGGGAGTAGGAACATTTTGTGGACATATTACCATGAAAAAATTGCTTACAGCACCTTTAAGATCTGACACATTCAAGTTATGATTCTGTAATCATCATGGTTACTAAATAGGATTCTAGAGTTAGGATGTTACTGTTATTCAGGATAGGTTCTTTTGACTCTGATCAGTAAACAACCATATGGAAACCACCTATTACACCCTAGAAACTACCTAACAATGCCCTAGCAACCACCCAGAACACCCTCGCAACTGGATAGAAACATGCTAAAAACGTTTATAACACCTAAGCACACTAGCAGTGGAGGTGACTTTCATAAAGGTTTAGCCCCACTCACATTTTATTCAGAAAAATGGTTAAATCTACTTGTCTGTTGCTGTGAAATATTTTAATCTGAGTCACAGTCACATGTGCTGCTGAGGTAAAAATAACGAGTTGAATTATTTGTTGTCAACCTTGTGAGGCCAAACTCTTATCATAAATGACTGATTAAGATTTTGTTTAGCCCCATACTTCCTCCTCTGTGCATTTCATTTGATCACTGTTTGTGCCTTTCTATGTATTTTACAGTTCAGGTAATAAAAAAGGTCTGTTAAATATCTAGATCAGTACTATAGCATGGTTAGCACTAGCAGCTGCAAGAGATTCCCTTTGTCTTAAAATATTGTTTTAATTAATACATTTTTCAAAAACAATTTTATATTTAATTAAGTAATTTTCTGTTTTTTTATTTAATAAAAAAATATAAATGACCAAGTAGAAGTGATTGTGTTATGCTAAAGATTCCTTTATGAAGAGATGTGGTCATTAAAATATTAGCAAAGTGAATATTTTGGGACCAGAATTTTAGTATTTTGGCTTGACTCACTTGCCGTCTCAGTTTATGCTGCTAGAGAAACTGTTATATATATATTAGTATGATGATGGTTCTCTGTAACTTCAGTGTCTTTTTCAAGTGCAGACACAAACTGCATTGTCACTTTGCAAGACTAGCATACTGGCAACCTGCAGCTCTTGTAAGCTGGACAAAATGTGCCAGGCGCTATTGGAAAATTTATACCAGGCTCTTTTAACAATGTGTAAAACATCTGCATTTGAATTGCTTTTATGTCTTGATTAAGGTTTGGTATAACAATGGCAACTCAAGCAAACAGTAATGAACATTGAGCATCACTAAGATGTGTATGGACAAAAGTTGAGCGGGTAGCCAGTCACATTAATTTAAGCTAGGGTTCCTGTAGCTCAACTGGTAGAGCATGGCGCTAGCAACACCAAGATTATGGGTCCGAATCCCAGGGAATAAGCAAACTGATAAAATTTTAATATTGAATAGTGCATTCTAAAATGTAAGTCGCTTTGGATAAAATGCAAATGTAAATGTAAATGTAAAGCCAAGCCAACTTTCATTAGAGACCCCTTAGTACTGTGCAGAGAACATGAAAAATTTTAGTGAGGGCAGATTCCAAGCCTGCATTTATTTTCTCTTGAGCATCTTGTGGATGGAAGATCCCCTGTGGTCACCAGTTTTGGGTCAGCTCCATTTCAATTTAAGCAGTTCAGCTGTCGCACTGGAGAAATTAAGCCCTAGATCTGAACAGAGATCTCCCATGTAAAGAGCTGAGGTGGTTATATTGAATTTGCATTAACCCAACCCAATTTATTCCACAGATTTCACATTTGTTACCTTGGGAGGAAATACTCATCACACATTAGAACAATTAGTGACTAGTCCACATAGTTAAACTGTGAGAGAATCAAATCTCTTGTGGTTTATTAGTACATGGCAACCTCACACACAAGCTACACACCACTGTGGACATTATACTTACAGTATGTTAATGTGTGCTTGTGTTTATTGAGCTATACTTAGGGGACAAATTTGTCCCTAGAGAGAGTGGTGTAGTAGTGTCTGAAGAGGTGGGCATGCATACTGTGAATTTATGAAGGAAAACATGCACCCAGTCTCTAAAGTTCATTTATTTACATTAAGATACAGTACATATGTAAAATGTGTAAGGAATATATTCCATATTCCATAAATTAAAAATAAATAAATAACAAAAATAACAAAATATAACTGAGTTAGCATACGCGAATAGCATCAGAAACTAGCACAGGTGCGATAACATGCAATTTTTCACAAAGTGTTATTGAATGTATTTTGAATGTATGTTGTATATATATATATATATATACAACAATCAGCCACAACATAAAAACCACCTGCCTAATATTGTGTAGGTCCCCCTCGTGCCGCAAAAACAGCGCCAACTCACATCTCAGAATAGCATTTTGAGATACTATTCTTCTCACCACAATTGTAAAGAGCGGTTATCTGAGTTACCGTAGACTTTGTCGTTTGAAACAGTCTGGCCATTCTCTGTTGACCTCTCTCATCAACAAGGCATTTCTGTCACAGAACTGCCGCTCACTGGATGTTTTTTGTTTTTGGCACCATTCTGAGTAAATTCTAGAGACTGTTGTGTGTGAAAATCCCAGGAGATCAACAGTTACAGAAATACTTAAACCAGCCCATCTGGGACCAACAATCATGCCACATTCCAAATCACTGAGACCACATTTTCCCCATTCTGATGGTTGATGTGAACATTAACTGAAGCTCCTGACCCGTATATGCATGATTTTATGCACTGCACTGCTGCCAATTGATTGGCTGATTAGATAATTGCATGGATGATTGTTGGTGCCAGATGGGCTGGTTTGAGTATTTGTGTAACTGCTGATCTCCTGTGATTTTCACACACAACAGTCTCTTGAATTTACTGTTAAAATACTAAATGTTTCAAAAGTATAGCCACAAGACGTAAACAATATGTGTGTTAACATGATTTTAATTTGATAAAATCGCTTACTAACCTTTTCATTACCATGACGATGTAATGTCAACAAACCATAAAACCCTAAAATGTCTGTAAAAATGACAATTTAAACAACTTTACAGCTCAAATAATACATGAGTTTTAACAGAAGAATTATTGTAAGTGCTTTTATAAAGTTATAAGCTTCACAATTCTTTTCCCCATTCACTTCCATTGTAAGTGCCTCAATATAACTTTTTTGTTTTTTTAAAATTAAGTCAAAATTATTTTTTGTAGTCAGCAACATTATGCCACAAATGCTGTCGATGAGCTGTGTAACTTGTATTGAACACGGAATATTCCTTTAATAAATATACTAAATAATGACAATTAAAATCTAAAAATGCAAAAAGGGTTCTGTGCAGGTTAGGTTTAGGGGTAGGTGTAGGGTTACGGGATAGTAAAATATCATTATCAAAAAAATATGTGTGTGGCATGTCATTTCAGCGACAGGAGGACCCCTCTGACTTTGTGCCGCTGAGAACAGATGGTAGTGGGACAGTGTAACCGGAGCCCACTAGAAGAGCACTGATGGGCCACTGCACAAAGTGACAAATACCCTTTTCCCTGGGTGGCAGAGCAATGGGACTGCAGCTCCACAGCAGGGGATTGAAGCTTGTGGACAGAGCAGACACTGAGCATGCAGATACTATAGCACGTACCAGACAAGAGAGTGCTTTTGTCCTCTCAACTGTCCGGCAGAATGTCTGACCTTGCACATTTACGAGGTCTCTAGAAGCGTCTCTGCCCTTGATTGGTCTCATATTTCACCCCACAGGCATCAGATGAGGCCATGAATCCTTTGGCCATTTGAAAATTGAGGAAGAAAGACAATTAAGTGTCAAATCTTATTAAAGAGCAAATCTGTTGTGTTAGATTAGTCAAGTGCATAAGGGAAAAATAGGCTGTATTTGCAGCATGTGATTTCAGATAAATCGCCATTTGCACTCCACCTTATTTGGTTAGCGGATGGGGGGTATAAATCTTCGGTGTAGACGTGCTGTTTGCTACTTCCCACCATTCTTCTGTGTCCCTGACTATGAGGATATACCTGCGAAATAGACACCACAACCATGTGTCTTCTCACTGTGTCTGCAACAAAGGAAGTCTTACAGTTGCACAATGAACACTGCATGTACATTCAAACGCCTGGTATTTGTTTTGATTCGACATACAATGTGCTGCAAAAAACATTTTCTTGATCAGTTTGTTTGACTAGTTTTCCAGTAAAAATATCTAAACATCCTTAAAACAAGATAAATTGCATAATGCATTGATATTTCAGTAAGGCCTGCTTTCAGAGAATATATATTGAATAAAGTTTATTTTTCCTACCTCATTGGCAAATAGTTTTTCCAACATAGTCTTAAGACTATTTAAAATAATAAGTACCAGATGGCAAAATTGTGAGATATTTCATGACTTGGTTCATATGAAAAGGAACGACATTTATTCCCATAGACACCAACCAATCAACAAACAGAATTTCAAATATATACAATACATGTATTGAGATTTTTGCTAGTCTCCTGTCCAGAAATTTGGTTACTCAGTCCATATTTATTTATGCAAATGACTGATGTGTGTCAATAGCATGCTTCCCTCGTCTTGTTCTAAACCCTGATTTCTTCTTTCTTTTGTTGTACACAAAGTGTCCGAATAAACAGTTTTCCTATAAAAATCATGGTATGGTTGGGTTTGGGTTAGGGAATAATCTTTGTGAAAAAAAACTTTGTTTGCTGGTTCGTTATTTTTCTCTTTGGGAGTAAAAGTCATACGTTCTTGTACAAGCCAACTTGTACGATTACTTACAATTTCACCATCTTGTATGAATTATGATGACTTGTCATGAGACTGCACTGGTTTTTTCTTGTTTTAAGCCTCAATCTGACAGCTTCGAAAGAAAAAGTCTTTTTTTTTTTTTTACGTGGTATTGACACACATCAGTCATTTGCATAAATAAATATGGATTGAGTAACCAAATTTCTACACTGACAGGAGACTAGCAAAAATGTCGATGCCTGTATTGTATATATTTGAAATTCTGTTTGTTGATTGGTTGGTGTCTATGGGAATAAATGTCGTTCCTTTTCATATGAACCAAGTCCATCTCACGATTTTTCCATCTGGTACTTATTATTTTTTTAAATAAAACACATTGTAAAATCTACTGTAAAATATAAAGTCTAAATAGTTGACCTTAGATTTTTTTCAAGCAATCGGTTTGCATGCTTTTTTTGTTTTTTGTTTTTTTAAGTAAACGTACTTATTTGGGTCAAGTGAACTGATCTTAATTTTTTAGTAACTTTAACTAGTTAAAAGTAAACTTAACTCATCTGTGATTAAAGTATCATTGTTTATATTTAATTATTTAAATTGAGTTACAGCACATCTTTTACAATATAAGGGAAATTTTGACTGGAATCTTAGTTAGACATATAGCACATTGGTACACACTGGTACATTCCTCAGTACTTCTTAGTGTACATAAATCTGCACTTTTGTAAAGTGCAATTGAGTATAGAAGAATGGCTTGAATTTAACAGACTCCAAGTTCACCAGAGGTAACACTAATTACCCTAATGGTGACTTCACACAAATCACAACTATCAACCAGCTACAACAAAACAACAACAATATTCATAAGAAATAAAACTACATGCATTTTTAAATAACAATTATTATTTTCTACATAATTCTACATAATTTATTCAAGCGCAAGGGTTTATGGGTATTCCACACAGGTGCAGTTGTTTACTTGATATTTTTGAGTTAGCAGTACTCAAAGCCAAAGTTGAAAGAACATATATATTTGAGTTATGATTCCAAAATGTGACATTTCAAGTGTTGTTTAAAGTGTTGTAACTTTAGGATTTAAAGAGTAACAGGTAACTTAATTAATATAAGTAAGAATAGTAAAAAATTAAGCTACAGTTGAGTCAACTATTTTTTATTTTTCTCCAATTTGAGATGACAATTTACAGGAAAATTGTTTGCCAATGGGGAAGAAAAAAAGTAAACAGTATCATTCAAAATATAGGTATATTCTTATACAATAGGTCTTATTATCTTACACCGTTTTTCCTTTCAAGTAAATGAATCTTGTTTTAATGATGTTGAGATACATTCACTGGAAAACATGACAAAAATAATGATTCAGAAAAAACTAAATTTCCCCAAGCTTATAAGCCTTAGATTTGAGGATATTCGTGAGGATGGTGGAATTTTTATTTGAGATTAGCAGACCTTGTCCTTACCATGACCCACCAGGGATATTAGGAAGGATATAAATAAAGTCACATGTACTAGCTTATGAGTTGGGTAAAAACTCAGAGTTTTAGCAGAATCAAACATAGCATCAGATGTAACTGTATTTCATAATTGTAGAGACTTGCTACGGTTGTTTAAATAAGGCTTGGATGATGGTTGGATGATGAGGAGGCTTGTTTGAAGTACATTGTTTGGGTGTTGTGCAGTGAGAGGAAAAGAGATGGGGAATATCTCTGAGGCTCTGCTCACTTTAATGTATCAGACTTGGCATTTATTTAATCTATAACAACTAAGGCTTTATTTGACTATGTGCAGAGTCTATTCTGCCTGACCTAAGGTCACCAAATCTTTTATGAACTGTGAGCCACAGAGGATGTACTTTTTTGTTTTCTCTGTCAGCCTGATTTATTATTGCTGCAGTCTTGTGTTGTTTTATGGAGGTATGTAGTTTAACTAAATGCTCCAGCTATTGTGCTGTATCTATTATACAAAACACAGCCAAATCAATTATTGATCAGATCAATGGCCACTTTTAATTATTTTACGCAAAGCCAAAATGCCAAAAAATCAGAGACTCTATCAGGGATTTTCAGTCTTTACAGATCCAGGAACACCCCACCCAAACGCTCAGCCAAACCTGGGATCCCCAATATAGAAAAGCTAGATTTTCTCAGTAACAGTTAATAATTTTCATTAATAACATTATTCATACACATAATCATTTTCCTTAAAGGGCTAGTTCACCCAAAAATGAAAATTCTCTCTTTCATTTACTTACCCTTGTGTCATCCCAGATATGTTTGACTTTCTTTCTTCTGCAGAACACAAACAAAGATTTTTAGAAGAATATCTCAGCTCTGCTGGTCCTTAAAATGCAAGTGAATGGGGTACAAAACTTTGAAGATCCAAAAAGCACATAAAGGCAGAATAGAAGTAAGTCTCCAGTGTGGTTAATCCATGTCTTCTGAAGCAATCCAATCGGTTTTAGGAGACAGCCGGCATTATAGCCTTTTATATAATTAATGTACCACATTTCGAAATAAATTCATAAATATATTTTAAAAATATATATATTTTAAAAGGAAATCCTATATTTTATGTTCACAGACCTCTTAAGGTCTTTAATGAATGCTCAGGGGTCCGTTTTGAAAAAGGATGTGTCAAGGGATGCAAAAGTCATAGGTGGTAGTATTTGTGTACTGAGAATTAGAAAGACCAATAGTAAATCACGTTTATCAAGAATAGCCAAATGCATGATGCACAACTAGTGGTGAACACACACACACACACACACACACACGTTGGTGCAGCTATCATTATGAGGACTCTCCACAGACATAATGATTTTTATACTGTATGAACTATAGATTATATCCCATAAACCTAACCCTAAACCTAACCCTCACAAAAAACCTTTCTGCATTTTTACATTTTTAATAAAACATCATTTAGTATGATTTATAAGCGATTTAAATTATGAGGACACTAGAAATGTCCTCATAAACCACATTTATAGCATAATACCCTTGTAATTACCCATTTGTAACCTAAAAAAATTTCCTCGTAAAGCACCCAAACCCACCCACCCACACACACACACACATATGCAGAGAAGTTTCAAAGATGTTAACAGCCAGGTAATTGTGGTTAGATGCAAATGTTCCTCCCTATTTTGGAAACATAACACCTCCCTTGTTTAAATCTTGGCTCTATGGCCTGCTCCTCACCCTGTAAAAGTATAAGGGGGTCAAAGATCCCTTATGTGCATGTCTCTTGAAAATGCTCCCTCTCAGTTTCAGATGGACCCAGCGGAATGCACAATGCAGCAGTAAGGCCACAAGTCTCATGACCCTCAGATATGTTCCATTGGCCTCTGGTTAAGATATATGGCCACTAAGAAAGGTAGAATTACCACACAAACTCAATAATGCAACATTCTTTGACATCTTCGTTTCCTGCAGGCTGTGATCTCATTGTCAGTGTTGCTGAGCACTCAATACAACATTGAAAAGGAAGAATATAATTATCACCAGTGTCAGAAATGTATGTGTTTATTAAGGGGCATTATTTACCTCCTGGATGTGATTTTCAGGTGGCATTTTTTTTGTAACCTTATGAGATCATATGATTCTTCTAACCACATCATTTCACCCATTTATGTCAAATAATTTAATTGAATCAATTTAAATAAATTACGGCAGTTACCCTTTAGATCAAATTAACATCTAATACAAAAATAGCTGTAAATTATGCACATTGTTTTACATATCAATACAAATAGTTGGCCAGTCTATATGAAAGATTATACATCTCACTGCATTTCAGATATGAATGATATTGCTTTTTCAAATTGTATGGTTTTGGGGATTTTTTTTCTTCACATTTAGTGTTTTCAGAGCTGATTTTTAGTATTTTCATGTGGAAAAGAAACTTCTTATCAGCTACTCATTCAAAAACACACTTAATAAAGATATCTGACAGCAACAGGTCAATATGTTGTCTGCATTTGCAGTAAAGCCATAACAAGGTAGGCCTTAAAGAATCTAATGTAATTCAGTGGCCTTTGTTCATTTCTGACCGTAGTTACCAACTCAAATGTCTTGTTAAGCGTCTTTTGACATTGTGTTCTTAACTTTTTTCAGCCCAATTAACTCTTGCCAAACATCAACATACAGCAGATGTTGTATGTGTTTATTGCCAATGACCTCATAAGGCTATTTGTTCACTTTTCAGCTTGACTGAATGTTAAACAAATGAAGGACTAATTTTCTTCTTTGTCCACACAGTTGGCTGTATGCACCGGATGCAGCCATTTCCTGCAGCAGTGTCCGGCATGCGCTCTCCCTCTAACCCCCACATAGATAGCACAGGCTCTACTGCAAAACGCTTAAACAATTGACATCAAAAAACTAGGTGTTATAGTGCTATAAATATGGAAGAGCAGACAGGCTGGTTTAGAAGACCTTTATCCAATCCCATATAATGGCCTTAACACCTAAAAATGAAATTCTGTCATAATTTACTCAACCTCATGTCATTCCAAACTTATATGGCCTTCTTTCTTAGGCAGAACACAAAGGGTGATGTTTTAATTAATACAGCAGTCCATCTTCTCAGTAGAGCACAATAGTCTGGTTCCGGAAGTAAAAATCCCATTTATTTTTTCCATAGGTGGATTAATTTTCAACAATAACTCATAAACCTTTAAAGACAGACCTACCCTTAGGTCCGAGGTTGTTCATCGATGGTATATGCTTCTGTTGAAGCCATCAGTCTGTGTTATTTCAACTTTATTGTTTAAAAATCATGTTTGATAGCGGAATTCCTGGTAAACAACTACATTACCCATGGTCCAGTAGAGAAAGCTTCATCAATCAGAGATCCGCGGCCAACAAAGCCAGCGAAAAGTTTATCGGAGGCACCACCCACTCCTGTGATGCACTGTGAATGACGTAATCGAGTCGGTCTCCCTTCACCCTTAAATTACTTACATGTTTGTACATATCAGAATATTTTGCAATAAACGTAAAATGTATTGTTTCTATACTTATAATCAACAACCTAAAATCAATATTTTCATATGTTCACATAATTCTTTATTCAATGACATCTTCACAATGCTGGGACTGTAGACCGTGTCCTCATGAAAGAGGCTAACAACACAGTCTTGTACCTTTGTCTTTTTTTCCGATTTTCAAATACAAAACTTTCAAAACAATGATGTTGTGATTCACCTCGGAGGTGGTTGGTTTGGTTCATGGCTCACAACTCTTTTATGAAGGATTTTATAAATAGTCTATGGGAAAAATGAATAGGAAAAATCCTTCCGGAACCCAGACAGCTGGAAAAGTGGGCGGGCACTGTTGCGCTGGCAGTTGATGGTAACTCACTTTAAAGCTTAAAAAAAGGATGAAAAGTATCATAAAAGTAATCCATGCGACTAGTGTGTCATATTCCAAGCCTTCTGAAGGCATCCAATTTTGGTGAGACACAACCTGAAACTGTATTATTACTGTATTATTGAAACTGTATAATTTAATCACAGATGAGTTAAGTTTACTTGTAACTAGTTAAAGTTACTTTAAAAATTAAGTTCCGTTTACATGAGCCAAATAAGCACGTTTACTTAAGGAAATCGTGCAAACTGACGGCCTTAAAAAATCTAATTATGTAATTTGCTCAATTTACTCCTGCGAACAAGCACTCTCACTGGAGACACAGGTAGTGTAAGCACTCTAGTGTTTATATCTAACTATGAATGACTAAAATTACCAATGTTGCTTTAGCTCTAAATCCCACTAGATGCACCATCTGCCTACGGATCATACTCTTGAACTGTGGACTATGAAAATCAGCTTAGTCAAAAATCAGACCAGGCACCCTGCCAAGCCTGATTCACCTCAATTAAACTGTGGGGACAGCCTGCTAATTCAGTGCATATAACATTTGTCATAGAGCTATACACAAACTGCAGACTTGTTTACAGTCGGGCCAGCTGGACACCACTGCTAAATTGTGTTTGAATGCTAGGTGCAGCCATTTTTAATAAACTCGAATAGTGGTCTAAAACAGCTGGAACCATATCTAGCAGCATGACAGCGTATTTCTCTTTGTTTGGCAAAGCATCACCTATATTTTGATGTCATCGTTGTTCTGGCATAATTCAGAAGCACAGTTTCTTTGGCTGTTAGTGGTTCTCCTTCACAAAGTGAAACAGCGGTTTAATCAAATAATTGATGGTGGTGTAATACATAGAGCTTTTATTCTTGTAAGTACCCTTTAGTGTGGAGAGGCGAGTTATCTGGGCCAAGCACTTCATTACCCTCCCCTTTGTCCCCCAAACTTCTGTTTTTGGCAGAGATTGAAGGCTTTTACCTAATCAAGCCACACACTGTGTGACTGATTAAGAATTTGATTGCAGGAGAGGAGGACAAGGACAGAGAGCTCATACATTCATCCAGATATCCATCTTTTGTGGCAGACATTACAGGGAACATCACAAATAATCAAAGTTTGTGTGTCAAAGTGAACTTCTGTTTTAAACTTTTTATACATAGACCTCACATTCCAAATACTTCAAATTCTGAGGTTTCTCAAAACATGTGTATTGAGTTAGTATTGAGACTAACCTGAAGTCAACTGTCTGCAGTTCTTGAACATAGACACATGGTCCTCTGTTTTCAATGCTCTTGCTGAATGAGAACCAACCAGCTTCTTCTTTGCAACATCCATTCATTTTGACAACTCAATGGGCAACTGAATGGATTTAATTAAGACTTAGGATATGCAATGGACTAAGGACTCTCTAACCTGCTGGTAACCATGACAGAAGAGATGCATGGTGAATTGGCTCGGCTTCCTAACCCGCATTCAGTGTTTTTCTTTCTCTGACTAAATATTATGAAAGGTGGAATATTATAATGGAGGACAAAAATGTATTTGAAAATAAGAAGCACACAAAGATATGCTGCAGTACAGAAGAGTTACTTCATGGGAGTGAGGCAGACAATTTCTGCTTTATGGAATTGCGGTTATATCTTAACCCACAGAGAAAAAATGCACAGATTTTTGACACATGCAAAGAAATATGTTTATTAAAAGAATATTTCCAGGTCCAAACTGTATTGATAGTATTTGTGGCATGCTGTCATTCATGACAGAAATCAATTTCAACACGTCCCTCGGTTTGTACCGAAAAATACCAAAATATTTTCTGTGGGAATCAAAAGCATGCCGCAGATGTTGAGTTTAAAATGTATTTAACCCAGAACATTCCTTTGTGTAATCATCCTGCTGTTTTAACTGAGTGTATAATTAGCAAATTATTTTTTAAATCTAAAGCAGCTTTCAGTGCTTATAATATTTATCATTTTATAATTTGATTAAAAGCACTTATAATAATTCTTCTGTTAAAACTTGTGTGTTATTTTATTTGCACTTAAGTTGTTTAAATTGTCATTTACCAGGATTACAGAGTTTACGGCATTACATAGTCATGGCAATGAAGTTGGATATAACTTTGCAGAGTAAAGGTCATGGGAACCTTGGGCACATAGCCCGGTCGGGGTCTCAGGATCACGTGAGAATAGCCCGGACTGAACTCCAGGCACGTTTCGCTGACAGATACGACTGCTCATCTCTGGGGGTCTTCGTTCCGGGAAGAACACCACTTTGCGAACAGACGCCACTTCAAGGCATACAGGCGCCTCGTAGAGGGGGCCCTAACCTGAGTGATCGTGTCTACCACTGCAGGTGGTAGGCCACTTAGATCTCGGAAGCGTCTGTCGTGACGACGATACACCTGGAGACCTGCTCTAGGGGAACTCCAGCCCGTAGAAACTCGCTTGTGTGGCGCACCATCATCGCGACTGAGTCCAACTCCAAACCAAGAAAAGTGATGCTCTGAACCCGGGAGAGCTTGCTCTTTTCCCAGTTGACCCGAAGCCCCAGCCGGCTGAGGTGCCTGAGCACCAGATCCTTGTGCACACATAACAAATACCGAGAGTGAGCTAGGATTAGCCAGTCGTCGAGATAGTTGAGGATGCGGATGCCCACTTCCCTTAGCGGGGCAAGCGTGACGCTCTGGGCCCAGGAACCAATCATCGAACCGCGAGGGTTCAGGGGAGAGTGGAGGATTCCACTCTAGCCCGACGCTCGTGGCCGCCCGGGCAAGCATTTCGTAACCTCCGTTCCCTGATGGAGGGAACAAGACTTTGTGTCCCTCTTGCCACAACACTGAACTACCCGCTGAAATGGCCGGGACCTTGTCTCGGCTCCTCAGCACAAAACCTGAATGTATGGTTGCAAGTTAGCTCCTTTTATACCCATATGTCCAGGGGAGCGGCGTGCAAATTCCACTCGCCAATTTCCATTGGCATTTTCTCAAAGATCAGAGGTGTTCAGGGCTCCCAAGTGTGACCCCTAGTGTCACTACATCAACACAACGTTTCGTTCCCTCCATCAGGGAACGGAGGTTACGAAAGTAAACAGGACGTTTGGTTCTGTAATTTTAAAATACAACATAAATTTTCATTGCTATGCAGACGACCTGCAGTTGTATTTGTTGTTGAATCCCAATGATCTGACTAAATTAAATGTTCTTCAAGTGTGTATAGCAGATATAAAAAAATTAGATGGCATGTAATTTTCTTCAGTCAAATACAGATAAAACAGAGGTTTTTATAGTCAGTCATGGTTTTAAAAAAAGCCAGATTGAGTCAGCACTTGGGCAACTATTTTGATATAAATTTACATTTTGAATATCACGTCAGGATAGTAGTTCAGTCTTTTTTTTATCAGTTAAGGGACATTTCCAAGGTTAGACATGTCTTGACTTTCAAGGATACAGAGAAGCTTATAAATGCTTTTATTTCGTCTCGCCTTGATTTTGTAATGCTCTGTTTTCATATTAAAATCACCGTACTTTAGCACGGCTACACTCAGTGCAAAATTCTACAGCTAGTCTTTTGACAGGAACTAGGTCTTATTACTCCAGTTTTAACTTCTTTGTATTGGTTACCAATTCATTTTAGGGTTGATTTTAAGATTTTCAATAATAATTACATAACTACATTAATAGGCATTACATGGTTTGGTCTGGCGCCAGAATATTTAGCAGAACTTTTAAGACCTTATGAAACAGTTAGACCTCTTACAGTAGATCTTCTTGCCGTGAACTGTCGACTGTTCCAAGATCCAGATACAAAACAAAAGTTGAATGAGCGTTTGTATAAGGTCCCATGTTTATGGAACAGCCTGCCCTGGGATATTAGATCTGCTGAATTAGTGTCAGTTTTTAAGTCTTGTTTAAAAACTAATTTGTATAAACTTGCTTTTATTACTATATGAATATGATGTGTTTTACTGTGTGTGTTCTTGATTTTATGTTTTGTGATACACTTTGTGCTAAATCATTAAAAGGTGCTATAAAAATAAAGTTATTATTATTATTATTATTTATTGTGAATAAGGGCTTAAATTTAGGTCTGGTTCTCCCCCCAAAGCGATCATATCGCTTCAGAAGACATGGATTAAACCACGTGAGTCATATGGCTTACTTTTATGCTGCTTTACACCCTTTTTGGAATTTGAAAGTTTTGGACCCCATTGAATTACTGTCCATTGTATGAAAAAGAAAAGTATACATCCTTCAAAACATCTTCATTTGTGATTTGCAGAAGAAAGAAGGTCATGGCACAAGGGTGAGTAAATGATGAGAGAATTATCATTTTTGGGTGAACAATCTCTTTAATGGGATTTTATGGTGTAACAATGCATTAAATGAACACTTCACCTAAAAATGAAAATTCTGTCATGCATTTCCATTATGTGTAGGATGCAGTGATTAGTATGCAGCCACAGAGGCCAGAGGAAGAGTTCACACTCGGGGGTGGCCATTTTTTCTCTCTGCCCCTGAGCCTATCCCACTGCAGATTTTAACAGGCCCATATGCTGACATGCTATGTTGCACCAGACAGGCTGTGATTTCCTGCCATTCTCTCAGGACCCATCTGTTCCCACACTTTGGTGTACATTCTCAGCACCATCTATTCCACTCTCTGGAGACATATTGTTAAAGATGCCATGTCTGACCCACCTGCTTGTTAGACATTTCATAGCCGGTCATATTTTTTGAATTGCACAGATGATATTTGAATAGCCGGAGCTGCAGACCAGGAAAAACTTCCCCCAAGAGAGACTGTGACTTTTGTTTGGTTGTCATCTCACTTAGAAAGATGATGAGAATACATTTTTGCACAGAACCCAAAAATATTGAGAGCCATTTGTCGCCACTTGTCAATGTCGACAAATGGTGGAATATCGGTTCAATTTAAAAGTCGACTCTGGGATCAATGAAAGCTTGTTTGAAACCTGTTCACAATTCATTTAAAGTGACCAAGATATGACTAGACCTATAAAATCTGAAATGATTATACAACCTTTTTTTTTTTTTTTTTTTTTATATATCTCAAGGGTAGATTTGAAGTGCCAAAAAAAAAAAAAATAATAATTAAGTGTGATATGATACATCTTGAAGTTCTGTCTATGGAGTCGTCAAAATACTTGTAATTATATATATATATATATATATATATATATATATATATATATATATATATATATATATATATATATATTAATTAGTATTTATTTTTTCACATTTATTTTTCAAATAAATACTGTATCCAAGACCAGTGTCCTGATCCTGAAAAAAAGGTTTCTCTCTTTTATGGACACATTCAGATTTCAGTCAAATTTCGTCCACATCTACAGTGCATTTGACCTCAGCATTAGCAAGAAACATTAAACAGGCCGAGCAACTATGGTGATGGGAACTTTTAGGGCTCCAAAACATCTTGGTTCTGGAGTGAACCAAGATTATGAGTATTTTATGAGTATTATTCTAAATTAAAGGTGACCATAAATATGGAATAATGGAATTGCTGTCTTTGTTTCTATAACTAAAAAATATTTCTTAATATTCAAATTAAAGGAATATTCTGGGTTCAATACATGTTAAGCTCAATCGACAGCAATTTGTGGCATAATGTTGAGTACCACAAAATTAATTTTGACTTGTCCCTCATGTTCTTTAAAAAAAGCAGAAATAGAGGTTACAGTGAGGCACTTACAATGGAAGTGAATGGGGCCAGTTTACGGAGGGTTTAAAAGGCAGACATGTGAAACTTATCATTTTATAAAAGCACTTACATGAATTCTTCTGTTAAAACTCACTCATTATTTGAGCTGTGAAATTGTTTAAATAGATATTTTTACAGTCATGTTAGGGTTTTAGGGTTTGTTGACATTACCTTATCATGGAAACAAAGTAAAATTGGCTATAACTTTACACAGAAAAAGTTAGTAAATTATTTTATCACACTAAAATCATGTTAACATGCATATTGCTAATGTCTTGTGGCTATGCTTTTGAAACAGTGAGTATTGTAACGTTTTTCCGATTGGCCCCATTCACATCCATTGTAAATGCCTTACTGTAAGATTTTTGCTTTTTTTTAAAAGAAAAGGAGGGGCGAGTCAAAATTAATTTATGTGGTCATCAATATTATGCCACAAATGCTGTCGATTAAGCTCAACTTACATTGAACCTGGAATATTCCTTTAATGCTTAACTCTGTTCTTTTACATTAATGTCAGCCATATTTGTTACAATCGAACATTTTTATTTTTAAAATAAAGTGAACCCACATACAGGAAAAGTTATCATCTAACAGCTGTAGTTATGAGTGTTCGCTGTCCCTTTAAGAACTCTGAAGCGTCCCTGCGCTGTCTTGTAAAACACAACTAAAGAGGGTGGAGTTAAAGCTCACAGCCTGTATTGTCCAATAATTGATGTCGACACATTCACGTCAAATGAGCTCTGGACCAATCAGAGCGTTTCTATTAAAATATTTCTTCAGCTGGTCAACCAATGATAGTGTTGCCTGATTGAAATAAAATCTCCTCACCAAAGACCGTTTTACAGGTTATATTCACACCAGATATTTCCGCTGAATGACTTATAATAAGCGTATTTTAAATTGGTTTAGTGTAATGAAAGAATTGTCTAATGTTGACGTTTCTCGCACTACAAACGACCGAAAACGATGTCGTTTTTGCTGTAGTTACTCAACGAATATCAAACTCGGTCGCGAGCATTTGGCAACCCGGTGAGGGTGACGCGCCGTTGATGTGATACAGTTGTGATAAACGCAGTGTCGAGACGTGCGGAGTGTCGCATTTTAAAGCGGTGAATGGAGCAGCTTAAGCGAATGGCCCGTCTGTGCATCGGTGCTCGGCTACGAATGGGTTTTCGTGTAATCTATTAAACGTCTATTGTGATGGATCGAACACACCAGGTACGTTCCTTTACGCATCATAATCCAAAAGTGTTGCAGAATTACGATGTATATACATTATCGACATCCGTGATAACCGCAACTCGTTCTGCTCTCCCTCTGCGAGGAACAAAACACATTTCTCACGGGTTTAGTTCGCCTTAAGTAATGATGTGTTTGGAAAAGGTTGTCTTGTTTCTCGTATGTTTGGACCGGAAAAAATGATGCAGAATTGGCACGTGCCAGCGTTTGAATGCAACTGTATCGTACGACAAATGAGCTTTCAGTGACAGTCATATTCTGTGCCGATACCAGATAATGTATGATGTGTGCATGACACAAAGGAATATATATATATTATAAAGTATAAGCACTTCTTTATGTGCCATTATTTCTGGTTATATAAGTATGAATAACATTTAACGTTTTAGCAGAGCACCGAAATGTTTTCATATGTAAATCATTCTATGCAGCTATTAATTTGCGGCTCGGCTAGTTATATTTATAGTGCATTACTAGAATAGTAGTGACTATAGCCTCATGGCCTGGCAGTCACTTAAGCCGAATTCATAATTTAGGGCCAGACAGCCCCTTAGAGATTCAGAAGATTATTTTTGACCATAGAAATACCTTTTACTAAAATTAGGCATTTGGCCACTTTTTAGTCCAACTGTTTCATGTGATGTATGGCACAGACATAGAAATTCAGCTTTTACATGCCCTTCTATAGTGATTTATGTTTTTACATAAAAATAATAATAATAATAATACAAAATAAAAAAAAAAGCTAAATTAATTCATTAAATTTCTCATTTTGTCTACCAACACATCTGATATTGGCAGATCTTTAGGTATTTTTATTGGTGGATGTTTGGTGGAGAGAGAGAGAGAGAGAGAGAGAGAGAGAGAGAGAGAGAGAGAGAGATACATTTCTAGAGTCTATATACATTTATTCAGGCGAAATTCACCAGCATCTCAGTGTTTTTATATTTAGTTTCTTATTATATTAAGTAAACACTAAACAGCATTAACACTTCCTTGTTAAGTAATTTGTGGTGTGCGCATTATGAATTCAGCGACTGGGTAGGATCATAATACCTTTTCCCAGTTTGCCATTTAAATAACAGATCTGTTTGATGGAGGATCCTCTGTGATCATGCATTGCTGTACACTAACTTCTCTAGTGGTTTCATGAGACCTAAACACAACACTTGCATATTGATCTGTCCTAGAATTTTACGCAATCAACTGAAAAATGGACTTTCAACATGTATGGAAACCCAAAGACCTTCCTGTGGTGACGTGTCGCTGTTTTAGAGGCTAGAAGAAGAGGCTGACCGCATTCATCATCTACGATAATGTGTCTTGTTTTTAATGCTGATTATCTCTCGTGGTACCTTGCATGATAACTCATGATTTTCCCATTAGTTGAAGCAGTACTGATGAGCCACTAGAAGGCGCTGAGGATTGATATGTATCGCTCATAGGTACTCCACCTGTGCTATCTACTGAATGTAAACTATGCAGAAAGTACTCTTGAGGTTTTGTACTCTGGAGCTGATTGATTGCCACTTCAGATCAGTTTTTCAGTTTTAGCACTGCGACAGTGCACTTTAAGCATCTTAAACAAAACACTCTAGTGCCTTTTAATGTTAGATTAGATACTATGGTTGTCAAGTTGACAGTGTCATAGACCAATTTGAGCTACAAAATCTGGTCAGTATTGCATGAAAATTCATTCAACAACCTAAAAGCCTGTAGAAATGTAGAATATTGCTGTCAGAATGTGGATGTACTAACATGAAGTAATGTGATCTTTAAATGCTTTCTGCAGAATGGCTTGAGGTTGGAGGTCATGAGAAATAAGACCATCACAGATTAGTGAGTGGCATAATGCACTTCAGTTTGCGGCCTATGGTACTATGGAGTCCCGACTGTAATGAGAGAAGTATCCCAGCCTCCGTTTCAGACTTGATTGAAGAATCAGGTTTAGCCAATGGCTGACAGATGATGACTATATTGTAGAGAAACATCTCTGACATGACTAGGCCTATATTGAGTGGCCAATGGATACTTAAATCATTGTTTGATCAAACCATCATTGTTTAAAAGCTGAAACATGAACAAGTAAGGCCAAACATGTAGAAAGTGGATGGAAGTGCATAATTGTTAAGAAAGGAATGAGATCTGGCCTGAGAGCTCCTTTTTTGTCTTTTGTGATTGCTCAGAAATGCCATGAGCACACTCCTGTCAAATTCAGCGATGATTGTATGGTTCTGCTCACAGAGAGCTTCCTACATCGAATATTTCCATTCTCTCCTCGTCCTTTAAGCAGAAAGCCCTCATGTCTGAAATGAAAAGGATCCTGCTCACTTTGTGTATTGCTCATTCAAGCATAGGTGCTGGATTTCATTTTCAGATGTATATCTTTACTGAAGGGTTTGTTGAAGTCCTCTGGATGTATCAGTATTGTACTGTCTAAAAAGAAGATTACTGAGCTTGATCTCTTTACATATCTAGACTTTTAGATTTTCTTTTTCTGTGTTACCATAGTCTTTACTCCGTTTCTTGTGCTACTTAAGGAACCCAAATAGAGTTTTCTCAGACTATCTAACTGATATGCCCAGTCTTCATTTCTGAAGTGTGTAGCCTTTTCTATGTTCAAATAGGGTTCCAGCTTAATATGTAAAGATGACCAAGTAAAAAAAAAGTAATAAATGCCATTCGTAGATTGATTTACCTGGTACAGCAACATTCAGCCTCTGCATGCATAGTTCTAATTGAGCCACAGTGGATTTATGCATAGTCAAGCTACGGTCTTTATTTTATTTAGTATACATGACACAATGTGTAATCAAATATTTGAAGGAAGTATGTAAAATTTGGTGTGAGAAATAAGCCGTTGCTTGTCACCTGAGCATGCATGCGCACAACGCCAAGTCCAATACAGCGCAACAGTCAGGTTCTGGAAGTAATTGATTTTGAAGATTAATTGATTTTCAATGACAAATTCTAAACTTTTAAAGACAGACCTACCTTGAGCTCCGAGGTGGTTCATCGATGGTATATGTCTGGTATATGTTTAATAGCGGCAGGTTTTAACAGCAGAGAAAGATCCACTAATCAGAGAACCGCGGCCAACCAAGCCCGCAAAGCATGCCCCGAAGCCACCGCCCACTCCCATGACACACTGAATGACATAATCGAGTCAATGTCTCTTTACCCTTAAACGTTTTGTACGTATCAGAAAATTATGCAATAAATGTAAAATATATTGTTTCTATACTTATAATCAACAACCTAAAATCATCATAATTTTGATATTCCCAATGTTTTAAATTCGACTACGTCATTCGCGGTGATTCATGGGATTGTAGTCCGTGTCCTCGTAAAAGACAGTAAGGACACAGCCTTGTACCTTTGTCTTTTTTTTGTCAGATTTTCAAATACCTTTTTGCTTCAAAGTTTGTGATGTTGTGATTCACCTTGGAGCTGGTTGGTTTAGATAATGCTTACAACTCTTTTATGAAGGATTTTATGAAAAGTCTTAAGGGAAATATGAATCGGGAAAATACTTCCAGAACCCAGACGGCAGAAAAAGTGGCGGACACTGTTGCACTCTATTGTGTTCCGATTAATGTGTATACATGATGGGCGAAGCAGAACTACAATTGCATTATAGTTTGACTTTGCAAAAAAGGATTAAAGTGTGACATTTTATAAATGTAGGGCTTTACTGGTTGTTTAGATCAGTGTTACTATCAGAAATAATTAATAATTATTTCTGTAGTTATTAATTAATATTTAAATTAATTAATTGTATCTAACTCATTAAAACCTCATATGGGGCTCCAGTAAATGTAGTGTGCTACGTTTAGGAGCAAGTTTGGTTATTAGCAATAATTAATAATTATCAAAGATAACTACTAATTATTAAAATCAATAGAATATTAATAAGGATTAACATTGACGGGGCACCACCCTGGAATCAGGGACTAATAACCGAATATTAAAACAGTCTCAATATTAGATTGTTTTCTTAGGAAAATCGACATCCGAAGAATATCGATTTTCGGGAAAAAAAAAGTTTGAATCCGAGCACTGACATCCCGTCAGCATGACACCGGCGTATGCAAAACAAACCAAAACACTTCTCTTTGTAATATAAACAAAGTTTATTTATGCAGTAATATCAATTAATAATTAATACAATGCAGTCAATAAACTTCCGACTTACAACTACAAACTAAACAGTGATATGATTAGATATGGAAATCAAAATAATCCTATAACACATAAGGTGTGTGTGTGACAGTGTGTGTGTGTGTCAGTATGGTTAGTGAGAGAGAGAGAGAGAGATTATTAAGTGACAGCACGAAAGCTGATTTCGCGATAGCTGGAGCGAAAGCAGCCGTGTTCATCACTCAGAGACGCGGTTTTACGAGCGGGGCTCGTAAAAGTCCTGCGTTATTTGACTCTAATGGATGAACTCAGTTTCTGTCTCACCCGCGATGGCGAAAATGCACAACAATCCAATTTGGTTGGACCACAATACAGCAAAACAAATTTGTGATAATTAATACCCTGAGTATTAATAATGAGCGGACATGGCGGTCCGTAAACTGTACAAGCAAAAACCTTGAAACACAAGAATAACACACTATAATATTCTATCTCTGCCCAGACGTAAACCTCTTACTTGAATCGCATGAGGACACAGGTAGAATGTGTTTTCCTCCGTCCTTTAACTTTGACCCAGTTCCTTGAGGCTCGGGTGATGACGGGAGGCCGTTTCCTCACTCTGTCGGCGGGCGGTACTGCTGGTGATTCTCGGCGGGCTGGCGGAGAACTCAGAAATGTCGACGTGATTGAAGATGGAAGAGAAATCTTTAATCTCTTCACTTCTGTAGGCAAACGGATGAAGATGCGAATTGCTCGGCGGTCTCCTTCGGATCCGTTAGAGTGTTCGGTTGAACACAGAGTAATCTCAACTCGTCCAATGAGATGGAGATTGTATGGCTACAGTTTCAAGTCGGACGTTACTTCCTTTTGCCACGAGGTTGCACCGGAGAGCAGCAAAAGCTACGTCTTTATTCGGTGAACAAAGTCGCTGGAAGCGAAATCTTTAAGCATTTCAGAATTATTTGAACTCCTGATGATGTCATGTTTGAGGGATGTTCTGTTGTGTGCCTCATCCAATAGGAGTTGAGAGCTTGATCCTTTAGTGAGCAAGGCTTCCTGGATTTGTAGTCTGTTTTGGACTCCCTTTGTTTGATTTTGGCGCGATTGTTATCAGTAAAATTTACGACATGGAATGTGTGGGGGCTTGAGTTAGGTTTTACGACTGTTAGGCCTGCCTTTGTCTTCTATCTGAATACATGAGGCCCAACATAAAGAAAAATTCTTGTTTAAGACACTGACTGAAATTGAACTTTTATAGTGCATGTATTGTAAATGTACTGATTGGCTTAACCAGTGGCATTATTTTTTGTGAGGGACTATCGGGGGTGTTTGAAAACTGTTTATTTGCAATTCGTTTTTGTGGCGCTTGTGCCGCAGAAATGACACACTTCAGCTTTAAGAGAAAATTTTATTTTATTTCATTAAATACTTTTTATATACTTTATTTTATGGATATACTACTAATGTCACTTGACCAAGTGTTGAAATGGTCTAATTTTCGGTCTTCCCAGTGAACCTGCGGTATCTTTTGTATTTCTAAATTGGCCCTCAAGCGTTATTGCATAGGATTATGTGAAATGAATTTCGTCTGTGCAACATTTCCTGATGTAGCTGAAGTGAGATGAATGCTGCACAATGAAGTGGAGATTGAGTTTTGCAGCATTCAGGTGACAGGTGGTTTATCCCTTGTTTCTCTGACTTAAGATCCAAAATATTTTCCAAAAGCGAGTGAAATGATGTCATCACGAGATGAGGTTTTTAAGGTATATATATTGTTTTTCAAATGATGAGTTAGAGTAAAAGTGTTTGATATCATAACATAGTGTGTGAATAATAGTGCAAAAAATAAGTGTTTATAAAGTCATAATCAGCCATTGTAGTCGTGATTTGTGTAAAAGTGTTGTTATAGCATCTCTAGTGATAATTTCACCAGGAAACTATAGCAAAATGTGGAATGCAGCATGTAAAAGTCAGTTTGCAAAAATGTAGTTATTGGAACTTTCATTCTAACACGTTATTTCATATAATTAATTGCACTAAATCAACAGCCCTAGTTGCTGCATAACCTGCTTACAAACAAACATGACACATCACAGTCTTTTTTTACTAGTCTCACCAGTTTTGATTACATTTTTGACATCCAGAGTAATTTAATTCCTTCTCTTTATGCTATCATGAGCTGGCTTTGATGTGTAGACTATTTCATTGATTATAATAGGATCAATCTAGTCATATGCAATCTAGTTAGCCAGACTGAGTCATTGTTGTTTTAAAAAATGTGGAAGCCACATTTTCTGGCCCAGAACCCCCTTTTTTCAGTGTAAATGTATAGAACAGGGCCAGATTGGACACTGGCTCTGTGACCTGTATTTGTAGCACAACCCACTCTCCCTCTTCCATAGCTTTGTTAAAGAAAAGTGAGACACCTTTCATGTCTAGTCAAAGAAGCACTTCTCCAGCCCTTCTCATTATTAAGTGTTTCTGTGGTCTTGTTTCAGCACCGGCCTTTGGAGAATTCCCAAACAGATCAATGTCAAATCCAGTGGAGGATATCTGTAACAGAAGTGAGGAAGCTCTATTAATTTAATACCAACACCTTCTTGATTTCACTTTCACCAATGTGAAACGTGAGACCAAACATTGCTTAACCACAGTAGTAAATCAGTCAAGAGGCTGGTCCTCTGTGGTGTGAAGTGATTTATATGTAGAGGATCCTGGCTTTTAAATCAGAGCACTTTCACTTTAATACTAAGTGGAAGCATCTTAGTGTTCCATGCATTCCATTTGTTCAATATTTTTTTAATGGTCAGTGATGTAGCCTTCTCATAATGTTTAGGCTACTCTAAACTCTACAGCATCCCACTCAGTTTATGTGTTAGCCACAATTGAGATCTGTCTCTTCTGCATGGAATAAATTAGATTGGGTCTCTAACGAATGAACATTTATGAGTGAGCTAACACGAAGCAAACAGGGAAGAGGATGAAATCATGACTCATCCTTTGACACATTTCAGCGAAGATGCTCCTGAACAACATTGCCTCCTCCTGTGTGGAGCCTCATCCATTACACTGAGGATACTGGGTTTGGAATTTCTGTTTACCATCTTGTCAGCACTAACAGCCTTTGGCCAAGAAATCCATCACAAACAAGGCCCCTCTCCATCAAAGTAAATCCATGCCTTGAAAGAGAGCTTTAGGTTCCTCGCACTTATCAGAGGTGGCTGACATGTTCTAAAGATGTCACTGTTTAACAAGGGCAGCTTTGACGTTTATCCCAGTGTATGATTAATACCATAAGATAGATGTCAAGAATATAACATCATGTGATTCAGCACCTCTTTTTTTTTCACGGGGTTTATTTATTTTACAAATAAAGGCAGAGAAAGAACTGACTAACTGTATAATGTGTGTCTACTTTTGTTTTTTTGATAAATGTTGGAAGGAATTTGGACCATGGAAAAAAGATGCAATAAAAGTGAATGATGACTGACTAGCACTCTGCCTAACATCTTTTGTTTTTCATATAGTGCATTTTAGCATGACTTGAACACCGTATTTTGACCAGTCAGCACACAGGAATGGAACTATCTGTTTTATAATGGAAACCATAGTCTTTGTGATCAATATTTGTTCCCTTCAGCCTCAGTACTATTTTCAATGCCATATGAATCTGGTTGGGTGACTGTCTGTATGCATAAGTGCCTGTGGGTTAGTATTTAGGTCCATCAGTATAGAAGATTCTCTTTTCATGTAATTTAGGTTGCAGGGTAATGCAATATCAGTTTCTAAGAATTTCTTGACAGGAATGAATGATGATGATCATCAATAATCTCCTTTATATGGACATACATGAAGAGCTGTGTCAATTATGGGTCACTTTACCAGCTTGAGCTTCCTAGAATAGAAGAATCCCAGTGGTGTCAAGCTCAGGTGTCTTAAACGTTATTGACCGGACTCCCAGGTTGGTCATTGTGGTTACTAGCCTAGTTTGGATTGGTTGAGAGATGGTTCAACGCCTGTGAATGTGGACTACTCTGAGGGAAATGGCTTAAGACTCAGTGGGAGCTATGGATGATCTAATGAAAACTGTGGCTGAACTTGTGTTTAAAATGTCTTTGATCTGTCATGGGAATAGGGCTGAAACGATTAGTCGACGAATTTTCGTGGTCGAATAGTCGTTTGATCTTAAAGTAACATAAGATCATATGAAACTGTAATGATTGCACACAAGAGCAGCACTGCAGCTCGCGCCTGACTGAGGAGAGGAAGAAAACACATCTCACAGTCCAGACGCACTCTAAACTTTCCAAACAGCTTCAGGTGATGTAGATCGCAAAGTATGAGGGAATTATAATGCAAAAATACAAAATAAATAAATACAGAAGCACTCTTGTTGTGGAATAAGCAGAGCCGGAGCTGACGCTCCGCTTAAGCAAAACTTGCGTGTCGAGCGTCTTTAAAGGAAACTCCCCAGCGTTACATCTTTAACGCATTAAATATAACTGCATTATAGCTTTATTAAAGTTAAAATAAGGAAACTGGCATTTCTCTGTGTGGACAGCACCTCTTCTTTGAGTTGCGCGAAGTGTCCCGATCTAAGGGGGAGAGATTGAAACTGCACCCGGCTGAGGCACACTCTGTTGCGGGGACGCTCATCCCTCGACTGCGCGTGCTTAATACAGCCAGATTATAACGTGATAGCTCGTGACTTATTGAATCATAATATGTCACTCTGCATTTCTTATCATGAAGCAAATTGGCAAAACGCAGCTTTATTAATAAGAGAGTTTGTTTTTTTGTGAGTTAAAGATGGATTGAAGTGAACAAAAAGGTGAGAGAGGGTAGTCTTCGCCCCATTATGCACTGCAAAAAAAAAAAAAAAAATTTGTTTTTGTTTTGGCTTGTTTTCCAGTATAAATATTTAAAACTCCTTTAAAGC
Source organism: Myxocyprinus asiaticus (assembly GCF_019703515.2). NCBI lineage: Eukaryota > Metazoa > Chordata > Actinopteri > Cypriniformes > Catostomidae > Myxocyprinus > Myxocyprinus asiaticus. The sequence goes on along the minus strand of NC_059374.1, from coordinate 22,100,973 downwards.
AATGCACATTTACTTTAGCAGCTATACTGCAGAAGATTTTTATTTGTTTTATCTGAGAATGTTGAATATAATATTAAAAATCAAATTTTAAAATATCTAAAAATCCTTTAAAAAAAAAAGATGCATTCACCTGAGAAGCAGCATAAAAGATATTTAGACTTGCTTTTAGAGAATAGATCTTGAATATAAGTGTATTTTGTCTTTACTGCACTCACAGAAGTATAACCAAGTGAAAAAAATACACTTATATACAAAATACACTTATATTCTCTTAAAGCAAGTCTAAATATCTTATATGTTGCTTCTCAAGTAAATGTATCTTGTTTTAAGGATTTTTAGACAATTTTAAATGGAAAAAAAGACAAATACACTTGATAACAATAGGATTTTTTTGTAGTGAAATTTTTACTGAATTAAACTTAATAAAAGTATTTTTTCTTTAATCCAGTGAATGTCATTTAGAGGTATTTTTAAAAGATGATTTTGTCCTCTTTATTGTTAGCAAGCACGTTTAATACAACCTTTTAAGTCGGGGCACAAGCTGAATAGTCGGTTTAGAGCTAATGATTGATCGTTGCAATTATCGCCCGAATAGTCGAATAATCGTTAGATTAGTCGATTATCAAAATAATCGTTCGTTGCAGCCCTACATGGGAATTAATCCATTTGTGTTCAAGTATTTGACAATTATAATATAATTTTTTATTGGCAGCAAAATAGGTAGAGTTAACGATCAAAAAAATATTTTACAGCTCTCTTGACTTTTTTTGTCAAATTCATCAAAACTCCGGTGTATGTTTTACTTGGAAATAGTGCTTGGAAACAGTGCATTGCCAAGACATTCATTGGTGGTGCTGGCTAATGCAAGGGGAAGTGGTGGCTCAGCAGTTAAGGCTCTGGGTTACTGATCAGAAGGTCAGGGGTTCAAGTCCCAGCACCACCAAGATGCCACTGTTGGGCCCTTGAGCAAGGCCCTTGACCCTATCTGCTCCAGGGGCACTGTATCATGGCTGACCCTGCACTCTGACCCCAGTTTAGCTGGGATATGTGAAAAAAAGATTTTACTGTATATGTGCAAAATGTATAATGTGTGATAAATTAAATAATAAAATAAAAAAAAATAATTAAGCATCACTATTTCTATTCTTCATAAAAAGCCTAAGTATTAAACTTTTGTGCATTACTCATCTTGCACCGTTTGTGCTACAGACATGAACGATACCTCAAATTGTGTGGCTTTAGAGATGTTTTACTATTCTAAGCAATTCATCTTGCGGTCAATAAAACAGGTGAAGAAATAACTCCATAGGCCTTCATTGAAGGAGGTACCTGAGCCATATCTAAGGACCAGAATATCATAGAGACTTCAGGGGTGGGCCAGTAAGCAACCGCCCAAAACAACCTACAGAGTTCCCATGGCTGTGGAAATATATGGAAATGTTTAAATTGTTATTTCCAGTCATGAAAATTGATAAAATCTCAGAAATCTTAGATCATGTCATGACAATTTCCATAGAGAATGTAGGTTATATTTTTCAAATTTTCCTCTGCCTAAAATTATGTAATCAGCTAAATTTTGCTCTTGTGTAGAGTAAAACTTGCTTGCACACCATGATTTCTGATTTGTGAGCAAATCATTTTTTTGAATCAGTGAATGGGTCAGAATGATTCACAAATCGGTCTGAATGATTCATTAGCGAATTGGTCTGAATCTAAATGCTTTTTAAAAAATCAGCAATTACAAATGACTTGAAAGGTCATGAGGAAAAAAAGGGTGGGAACCTCAAACCTAGGAACCACCTAGAACACCTTCGCAACTGCATAGCAAAATACCTAAAACCACTCCATAGCAGTGTTCTGGGAAACACCCGTAACACCTGAGCATTGTGGCAGCCACCATTTACATTTGCTTCAGAAAATGAAAAAAATCTAATTTACATAATGATCTCTGCAGGGATTCTCTATTTAAGCACAGTGCTGACACAGACCAATATGTGCTATACTGATAAGTACTTTGCTCCAGGGAATAGCACAGGAAAAACCTTGTAACAAACCCAACATGCCAAAGCCAAAACAGTGTGGTCAAGTTTTATACGCACTGCTTGTTGTGTTGAGTTGGCCACCCACTCCTTAAGATTGTGTACCACGTTGTGCAAATTAAAGACTGCAAGGTCATAAATCTTGCTGGTAAAGAGGAGTTTTCTGTACAAAGAGAGTGGGAGGAAACATGAGTCAAACTCAAGATATGTGACCAGATAGGTCTCTGATTTCACACTGGTATTTCTTCTGTTAGTCCCTCGCTCTAAAATCCAATTGTGCTTATCATCCAATATGTTGAAGTCTGATACGTTTTTGTCCTTGCTGGCATTTTTTTTTTGTTTTTTTTTTTTTAAGTCCATTTGCTTAATGTCTATAGCTTTTTTCAGTTACATTTCATTTGAGACTATTTTTTGGTTCAACAGAGCAGGTTATAATTTTCGTATAGCTTTTTTAAAGTCAACATGCAGCAGAATTCGCAATTAATTTTACTTACATAATCTGACTTATTTCCTTATTCCTGACTTCTTTGAAACTGGAAATTAATAAAAATTAGAAAAAACGTTTGATGGGTCATTATTGGATTGTAAAAAGTGGCCGTTACATGCCAGAATGGAGCCAAGTGGTTGAAGCAAAGAGTGATTGGTGATGTCAAAAAGACAAAAAGGTACTACATTTTGATTAAGGATTATGAAGACTTTCCTCAATGCCCATTATTTGGTTTAGAGTATACCAATAAACTGTGCGCAATAAGAACAGGAATGTATTAAGTTAATAGGGTAATTTTTGGTTTCATTTTGACGTAAATCATGTTGACTCTATGATTGCTGTGTTTTGATCAATAATTGAATGAAATGGGCTTTTAGAGATGGTTTAATTATATGATGTTGAGTGGATGATGGAGTTCTGTTCTGTTCTATGTGTTTTAGGCCTGATGGAGCCAGGTACTCAACGAGAACTGCGTACAGCAGATCCCAACCTCCGCTTGCTCTGTCAAGGCCAGTCCTGAGTATCGGGTGTTCAACTCAACCCGCAACTCACCCAACATTACCCCACCCTCCCCTTTTCTACTCCCTCCACCCATCTCAGCCCACCCCTGGCTCCTCTACCGGCCCTCCCGCTCGCTCCCGAGATGATCGGCAAGCTGAAGCAGAATTTACTAGTGGCCTGCCTGGTCATCAGCTCCGTCACGGTCTTCTACTTGGGGAGGCACGCTATGGAGTGCCACCACCGGATTGAGGAGCGCACCCAGCCTCTGGTTAGCAGCTTGCGCACCACCCTACACACGGGCCAGAACCTCAGCAACCCCTTCATCTACAATAAAGACATGCCTCTTGTATTTATTGGTGGCGTTCCTCGCAGTGGTACCACTCTAATGCGGGCCATGCTGGACGCTCACCCTGAAGTACGCTGTGGGGAAGAGACCCGCGTCATTCCTCGCATTCTGGCTATGAAGCAGATGTGGAGTCGCTCTGGGCGGGAGAAGATGCGTCTAGATGAAGCCGGAGTAACGGACGAGGTCTTGGACTCAGCAATGCAGGCTTTCCTGCTGGAGATCATTGTAAAGCATGGGGAGCCAGCCGCCTACCTGTGCAATAAAGACCCTTTTGCCCTTAAATCCCTCACCTACCTTGCTAAGATTTTCCCCCATGCTAAGTTCATCCTTATGATCCGTGACGGCAGGGCCTCCGTCCACTCCATGATCTCCCGCAAAGTCACAATCGCCGGGTTTGACTTGAGCAGCTACAGGGATTGCCTAACAAAGTGGAACCGGGCCATAGAGACAATGTATACACAGTGCCTAGAGGCAGCAGACAAGTGCCTGCCTGTGCACTATGAACAGCTTGTCCTGCACCCAGAAAAGTGGATGAGGACACTTCTGAAATTTCTTAACATTCCTTGGAATGAGGCAGTTCTGCATCATGAGGATCTCATTGGGAAAGTAGGAGGCGTTTCACTCTCCAAGTAAGTGGCTTTCACCTAGTGTTATGTGTCTGTGGTTTAGGGTCCGGAATGCTCCAAGAGTGAAAGATTTCGCTTCAGTGCTGGTATGTCATCAGGAGCAGAGACTTAATTATTCTTTTATTTAAAGGTAAAGTGTGTAATTTCTATGCCACTAGCAGCACCGTAGTGAATTGCAAAAATAACGATTGAAAATCCACACCATTTGCCATTGGTCAAACAAACAGATAGGCCCACCCCAAATTCGGGATGGGATGCTCAAGCAAACAGAGCAATGTTTTGATAGCACCACAGTGTTTACACTCTTCGGGGAACTCAACCTACAAATGCCTTTATCAGGGTGCACACTGTATAATTTTTACGTTCCTTTGCTATTGTTGCTTGTAAGACTGAATGATGTGATCCCAGTGACATCTTTGGTAAAAGCCATTGCACGCTGTATGACATTATATCAGACTGTATGATACACACCGTAGCCAAAAGTTTGGTCCCAATCGTCCCGATTGACAGCGTTTATTGGGTGTTTCTCATCTGGCTGTCATAAGAGCAGTAACACTGCACAACTGCGACACATTATTTCAGACACTGCCAGAACTTTGTCGGAGGCTAAGATTTATTGCATCGGTCAAGCAATCAAAGACAGACGAATTTGCCCTACATCAAGAGAAATCTTTACAATTCCAGAAATTAATCTCAGATGGCAAAATCGTGGCCAAAGTCTTATAATGTGAACCAGAATTTACTTGTAGTTGTCTATCCACATTATGCTAGGAAAAGGAAAAAGTATTTTAAAATTGAAAAAAATTACACACAATAGGTTTAAGCAAAAAGCTATAACTGTTTTCTTTCAGACACCAAAGCAAAACTCTAAAAATTTCCAACATGAATATCCCGGGTTTAGGAGCCACCTGGGTCATTTAAGCTCTGTTCACTTGTCTTATCTAGTTAATGTCACCAGCCAAATTTGTCACACACAGCCTGTAAAGTACAGGCTTATGTTCTTTACTCTGTACTGCACAGTAAATTCTGTGTGTCCTATTATTCTTTTAAAATGGGTAAAAAAAAATTATGCAATATGGAATGGGAAAATGTTTCAAACAGTAGTACGCTACGTTGTTTAATTCAGCGATAGGAGTCAAGTTTTCATCTTTGAAATAAAATTGTTTTTGCATTTTCAACCACATTTTTTCATTTGTCTGAACTTGGCAGTTAGAAAATCAAAAATCGTGGTTGACATTTCTTCCTGTGTATAGGTCACACTGGAAATAGAAGATTAAATTGATCATATTGCATTGAGGAATGCGGTATTCTGCTTGTATGCACTACTTGTATGCTGTACATGTAGTAGGCCAACCAGGTATTCAATGCCTAAATGCACAGTATACTTGCTTTATACTGCTGAAATTGTACAAGTAGCATGGTAGCATGATATTCTGAACATAGCAACAGCTTTTGTGTCCTTACACATCCCTTTTGCCACAGCTAAGTGTATTTATGAACATTTATGTACATGTGCAGATGTGTGTGGGTGTTTCTCACTCTGTCAGTCTATAACTGTACATGTGTTAAAATTCTCACTGTCCAGTGATACATTCCTTCCAGTTCTGGCAGATAACAACTTGATAATCCCTGGAGTGCAGTTGTGTTTACAAGGTCGGTTTTACCACAATGTGTTGTATTTCATATGTTACAGTCTAATGATTACTTTACTCAATGTGCACTGAATAGACCAAATGAAGGGTGGAAGTTAACTGGCAGCATTCCTTCTGATATAAAACATGTTGTTACAAGTTGGAACCTGAGTGATGTTTTTTTTTTTTCCATAAGGAAAAATAGATGTATAATATCCAAAGACGTCCACATGAGCTCATATTTTCTTGGATTATTAAATTTACTTTTTCTCTTTTGTAAGTGCAACCCTGTTTTGTCAAACGCTTACCACCCTTAATTTGTTTCTGCTCTTTAGGGAGCTACTACATGTTCAAGAACAGAGCAAGGGCAGTGGCTATTGCAATAACTTTGAGTCAAGAAATATCACAACTTCTAAGTGCTGGTCACATGTTGTATGGCAGCACATTAGATATCCTGACGCATGGCCTGTAGAAGTCATTGAAGTCTCCAAAATCCAACGGGGTCACATCTACTGGCAAATTAAATAGCACCTCCATGTTCCCTTAATATATATGGCTTCTGTCTAGTTGCCATTTTTAGAATTTAACTTACACATTTTTAATTAAAAGCTTATGCTCTGAGAGAGGCCATAGTTTTTTCTTTTTTCTTTGTCTTGGATCCTGTCGTATATCTCCCATTTCTCCTTTTCCTTCTCAAAGTGTGTCTCGTCTGTCTTTCATCTTTTTAAATGTGTTAGCTGCGTGCATGCATACTTGCTCTGATCTTCCACTGCCTTTATTCTCTCCCTTCTTTTCAGTACCTTTTACTTCCTTTATATTAGGGTGATATAGCAATCTTTTTAAGCCCTCTAAAAATATTTGATATACTCTCAATATTTAGATCCTGTAATTGCTCTAAATTGACTTAATGTTGATTCAAAATGTATAGTTGGATTCAAAATGTTTAATGCAAAAATTAAAACACAGTAGGGCTGTCAGCAGGGCTAAGACACTAAATTAGAATTTTTCTCTGAAATATTACCAAAATTCAAATTAGATTCTAATTTTAATGACATTATTTCAGGTAGGGGAAATAATCTGCAAAACTCGCAAGAAGGCGTAACAAATCAATATAAACCAATTAGCACCGTGTTCTAGTGATTGTTTATTGCAAAGAACATATCTGGCTGTTATAATGATAAAGTCAGAAGATTTTGCCAGTTCATATTCTCAAAAATTGAGTAAAGTAAAATGAGAAAAGAAACGCTTCAAAAGACGGTTCTGTGTTAACTTAGTGTTGCACAGTAGCCTATACCGGTGCCATAGTACTCTAGCATTCATAACACCAACAGTACCACAGTGTTTTTTCAGTAAATACAGTTGTATGTACGTACCTAATGCTTATGCAGCGAGATGCTGATAAGACAGCATAGCATAGTGAAGACACAACTGGCAAAGTCCTCCACCTTTGGGAGCCGTTCACTCCAAATGTGTCCGTCTTGTCCTATGTAAGCATGCGCTGTTTTTTCAGCATCTTTTGCAGTAACAATGTATTTTTTTTAGACACTGTGTGAATTAAAATGGAAATGTAACTTTTAAAACATGTCTCAAGACACCTACCTTTTGTTTTATTTGTTGCGCTATGACTGTTTTAGCCTAAGAATGTAAGTCATCATCAGTGCTTGGCACAAATCCAAAATTTGAATGCTCATTTTTATCTTAAGTTAGAATTTTAATTAACAGCCTTAAAACACAGTAAAAAAATCTTCTCAAAAGCAAGCAAGGCTTGTTTTAAAACTGTTTTTCACTAAATTAACACAATGTAATGTAATTAGTTATTTTTATGGATCAGTATAACAATTCATAATTGACTGCAATATTTACCTACAATGCATTATTACTAAAATGTTTTTAAGCAAATAAAATTCCACGCAAAGACTTCCGTGGACATTTCTGTGTGATAACACAAGTGGGTTCTTGAACCAGTATGGTAAATCATAAAAAAAAAAAAAAAAAAAAAAAAAAAAGATTTACAGAAATAAATCAGACTTATCAAATATATACAGTTGTGCTCAAAAGTTTGCATACCCTTGGAGAATTGGTAATATATGTACCATTTTTAAAGAAAACATGAGTGAGCAGGCAAAACACATTTCTTTTATTTCTTATGGGATTCATATTCAACTGTAGATTATAACAGAATGGCACAATCATAAAACAAAACATGGCAACAAAGAAAAAAAGCATCCACACCGTCTTTTTCCAGAGCAGCCTGTATTTCTCCTGAGGTTACCTGTGGGTTTTTCTTTGTGTCCTGAACAATTCTTCTGGCAGTTGTGGCTGAAATCTTTCTTGGTCTACCTGACCTTGGCTTGATATCAAGAGATCCCCGAATTTTCCACTTCTTAATAAGTGATTGAACAGTACTGACTGGCATTTTCAAGGCTTTGGATATCTTTTTATATCCTTTTTCATCTTTATAAAGTTCCATTACCTTGTTACACAAGTCTTTTGACAGTTCTTTTCTGCTCCCCATGGCTCAGTATCTAGCCTGCTCAGTGCATCCACGTGAGAGCTAACAAACTCATTGACTATTTATACACAGACACTAATTGCAATTTAAAAAGCCACAGGTATGGGAAATTACCCTTTAATTGCCATTTAAACCTGTGTGTGTCACCTTGTATGTCTGTAACAAGGCCAAACATTCAAGGGTATGTAAACTTTTGATCAGGGCCATTTGGGTGATTTCAGTTATCATTATGATTTAAAAAGGAGCCAGACAACTATGTGATAATAAATGGCTTCATGTGATCACTATCCTTAAATAAAAGACAGTTTTTTTGCATGATAAGTCATATTTTCAAAATCAATGCCAAAATTTCACAATTTCTGCCAGGGTATGCAAACTTTTGAGCACAACAGTATCTGCATTTTTGCTACTGAGGTGTAGATGAAAGGCGCTACTAAAGTACTGTTTCTCTCTAAGCTCTCTGAAACTCGGCAAATGAGGGAGGGCAAAATTGGCCTCCTGTCATGGTTTCGAGTAAACGTAATGTCCAAAAAAGTGTGATATGATATTTGCGATATTAGTTAATTTTACATTGTCAACATAAAACTATTTATCAGATATTTCCAAGTTCTAATTTAAAGCTGAAGTATGAAATGTTTGCAGCGCCGAACAGAATTGCAAACATAAACATGTTTTTAAACAGCCTTTCAAATACACTGTTAATCTAACAAACAGATAGTCACGCTGAGTCAAAGTTGTTATGTCGGCCTGGATGTGTCGCTTAATTTGTATAGTGCCTAGATACACAGTGTTTTTGTTTTTGAGAAAATTAACCTACAAATGGCTTACTTGTAGTCTTCTCTGCATATTAAGCTGGGATAGGAGAAAGTATTTAAACAACGAAAAAGTTACACACTTCACACTAAACAACATGAATTTAAGGACACATAGGATGAAAGTATCATTATTTGAGCAGGTATTTTTGTTGTTGTATTATGAACCGACTACATGAAGACATGAGGTCTGAATCTACTTTCCATATGTTCAGCTGGGAGTGCTTTGAGCATTTTAAAAGTCCTAACAGTAATGTAGCATGTTATTGCTGGCTGCTGTTTTTATGCTCTGTTGTTGCTCTTCTGAAGAACATTTGGAGCTAAAACTAAGCAATTCGTAGATTGTTTTCCCTGAAAAGTGTAAACACTGTGGCTCTGTAGCTCTTTTAAATTTTGGGGAAAGCTGTTTAAAAATGCATCATTTTTGTAACATTTTTCTTTTTTTTTTCTTTTCCATTGTTACAGCTTCTCTGCTCTGCTTTTGGCTCCTCTTACACAGCAGCCACTGAAATACTGAAATGATAATGCTTCTTGCTGTCAACTGTTTGAACAGGCTTTTGAGCTTTAATGGGGATTTATGCTGTGCTGTACAGATCAGTCAAAAGAATCCCACAGCAGGATCTGTGGTGACTTTACTGTTGTAGCTCTACACCCATTTCCCCAGTGTCCTGAGACAGGATTTAAGTGCTGCTTGTGTCTATGGTGTCTGCTCCAATAAGCAGTCGAGTTCAAACCAGGCTCTGTTAAATTAGTGAGAGCCCTTCAAGTGACCAGGTCCCTATTCCTCTCCTTTTGTAGTGTCTGTGAAGGGTTGGCTGGCTGCTTTGGTTATTCATAAAAATACCTAGACTTTACACTGGACATCAGGTGATGACCCAGCACATGGAAGGTATTTTGTATTGTCATGAACTGCCCAATACTATGCAACAGCAACAGCAGATGTGTGATTTACCAGCCTAATACATGGAACAAACACTGGGCTAAATATTAAATATATCAGAATTAGCCATAATATTAAGATGAATTTGCACCAAATACCAGCGAGTTTGAACATGGCCATTGATGTCAACAACAAAAGATATGGGAAATATATTTTTTTTTTTTTTTAGTAAATCTTCAATTTAGGGACTATTTAAGCTCTGAAGGTGTTTTTAAAGATTTCCTGTTTCAGTGGCATACCCAAAATTAAAGGCTTATAACTAAAAAAAAAAAAAAAAAAAAAAAAAAAAGGTCGTGTTTAGTATCATTGAAAAGAAATGTTTTGATTTTTTTTAATGATATGGATTGATACATTCTGAGACAGCATAAGAAACTGCTGAAAAAAACAAAAAAACAATTGAGCCAAAAAATTTACTTTTTCCCCTTATTTTTCTGATTTTACATTATATATCTCTGGGTGTAAATAACACCAACATAATTGTCAAAGAAATACTTAGCTATTACTTGCTATATTTTTGTCTGTGAGTAAAACAAATAGGCTGGTTGGATTATGCTCTTTAAGAGCTTTCCAACAACATATGACACATGGCTATTTGATTAGATTGATGATTTTATTTATTGCAATAATATGCACAGTGCCATTTGTTTATTTATCAAAACGGAACACTTCTGATATGTCTGCAAATTTCAAAGCACTTGTTCAGTTTTGGTCATAATGCCTATATGCAATGGAAAGTATAGCTTCTAAACTTTCAAACAATACCTATTTTGTGTTGGTCAAGACTTTAGTTGTTAATATTTTGACGATTACTTTTTTCTTGCGGGCCCGCCGGCAAAAAATTGAGCTTAAAGTGTCATGGGGTGATAACATGAGGAATACAATTTTCTTTTAATCTTCTGACATGTAAGAGTTAATTTTACTATAAAAACATACTGTAAGTTTCAGAACTTAAAACTTCCTCAATACAAAAAGAACATTTATTTAAACTAAGCTGCAAAAACAGCTCTTTTGGATATTCCCTATTTTGTGACATCACACATGACTGCCTCTACAGCAAGACATCAATGCCTAATTTGACATCATAGCACCCTTGGCCCGCCCACTGGCGTTCTGTCAGAAAGGTGAAGAGGAGAGAACATGATGGGCTTCTATTCCTCTACGACAAAGTGTACTTACACAGGATACCATCTTGTGCCCATCTCTACATAAACATGCAATAGATTAACTGCTTTGACCATTTTCATGCATCTCATGTCCTTTTTAAAAGTTATAACTAGGACTGGGCAATAAAACTATATCGATATTTATTGAGAAAAAAATTATTATCTATATCGATGAGAAACATTTGAGTAATTTTTTATATTTAGCCCATGTTCTACATAGACAATCGGATCAGGTGTGTGTTGCTGTTCAGCAAAGTTATACACACAACTAACTAACTGCATCACAGTCTTGATGTTGATCTTGGACTTGTTGGTGTGTTCAGTCATTAGCTGTATTGCATTGTCATTGCTGTCTCGTTCGGTATACAGCGATATCATATTAGCCGGATAGCTAGGTTCTAGCTACAGGCTACCTATCCTCCTTACTGTTTTATATGACAGCAGGGCCATGTAGCTGCTGGCCAGCTAATAATCTCTTCTTGTGATGTTTATTGGCAGTTGGCAATCTATTTTATGGTGCATTACCGCCACCTACCATACCCATCTGTGCTATTTTTAATTGTTGGTCTTTGTAAACATGCTAGATGGAAGTCTTTGGCTGTTTTGATGCATTTCCGACGATGAGCGCAGCGTTTTAACAGTTCAACTTTTAAAACTGCATCTGTTCTGCTCTATTCCACTGCTGTCATTGGCTGGGAGAGCTGTGTCTCGTCCAGAGTAAACAGACGATGGAAGATGTGAGATGTAGTGTCTGTGAAGACCAGCGTCTCTGCTTTGGCCTCTGTTGAAGCATCCCAACATCAGGAAATAGTGACTAAAGGTTTTTTTTCTCCCCAATTTGGAATGCCCAATTCCCAATGTGGCATAGTGACTCACCTCAATCTGGGTGGTGGAGGACGAATCTCAGTTCTCTTCATGTCTGAGACAGTCAATCCATGCATCTTATCACGTGGCTTGTTGAGTGCGTTACCGTGGAGACATAGTGCGTGTGGAGGCCCATGCTATTCTCCGTGACATCCGCGCACAACTCCCCATGTGCCCCACCAAGAGCGAACCACATTATGGCGACCACGAGGAGGTTACCCCATCTGACTCTACTCTCCCTAGCAACCGGGCCAATTTGGTTGCTTAGAAGACCTGGCTGGAGTCACTCAGCACACCTTGGATTCGAACTCACGACTCCTGGGGTGGTTGTCAGCATCTTTACTCGCTGAGCTACCCAGGCCCCCAGTAGTGACTAAAGTTTAACAAAGTTTCTGAACGCATCAGTGCAGGATGATATGTATGTGCATCATGTTTCACCGTGCATTGGATAATATACTGTACTGTGCAAAAGTTTTAGGCACTTGTGAAAAATGTTGCATAGTGAAGATTTCTTCAAAAATAGTGCCATAATTAGTTTTCATTTTTCAATTAACATCATCCAAAGTCTATTAAAAATAAAAAAAAAAGCTAAATCAATATTTGGTGTGACCACCTTTGTATTCAAAACAGCACCAATTCTCCTAGGGACACCTGGACACAGTTTTTCTTGGTTGTTGGCAGATAGGACGTTACAAGCTTCTTGGAGAATTTGCCACAGTTCTTCTATATATTTAGGCTGTCTCAACTGCTTCTGTCTCTTCATGTAATCCCAGACTGACCCGATGTTCAGTGGGGGTCTCTGTTGGGATCATGCCATCTGTTGCATGGCTACATGTTCTTCTATTCTGTTTGCAGAAGGAATGTTTGGGAGTCTAAAATGTGTATTACCTATTGACACACTACAGCTAAAGATATAAATAACCATCTTAAGACAAATGTTTTTGTTAAACATCTTAGGTGTCTAAGACTTTTGCACAGTACTGTATGTGCGTGATGTTTCACCGTGGATTGTATTATGGGTATTTGGTTTTTCAGCATGTATTATTTGTGTGTTCGGCTCATATCAGCGTATATTGCTTGTGAATCAGTCACAATATGATTCAAGTTTTGCAAAGGAACTGTTATTGAAAGATGGGGCAGTTAAAAACTCTATTGGACCCAGCCACAAAACTAAGAAACCAATTCCATTCATGAATGTTTAATATGTCATGACTGTTTGATATTTATAGTTCATGGTGCTGCTGTGCTTGAGAGAACAGTTTAATATATTCAGATGCAATGTGTTGGATATGCGTTATGGGTAAAGCTTGACATTTTTATTTTATTTTATTTTTTTTTTGTGTAGCTGGTTAATTTTCTTCCGTTTGTGTTTCAAATATATATATGGCTGTTTTCGAGGGGCTGCTAGAGGGGCAGTCAACACAAATTTAGTTAGACAGAACATCAAACACAGCAACATAAACACACGCGTCTCTCTCTCTCTCTCTCTCTCTCTCTCTCTCTCTCTCTCTCTCTCTGGCATCCCCGGCTCTTCCCTTATCTCCCTCCAGCTGATTAGGCAACTCAGCGCCGGACATGCATCTTCACGGCCCGGCCACGCCCTCCTCATCGTCACAATGACATGACCCCTTTAACTACAATTAAAAATGTCACTGTTAATTTAACCATAAGAATTTAGAATCTATGGATACACTGTGAAATTTTGTATTTACACATGGTTAAAAATATTTTATATATACACCCACCGACCACTTTATTAGGTACACCTGTACATCTGCTTATTCATGCAATTATCTAAACAGCCAATCGTGTGGCTGCAGTGCATAAAATCAGGCAGATATGGGCCAGGAGCTTCAGTTAATGTTCACATCAACCATCAAAATAGGGAAAATATTTAATCGATCGTTTAAGTGATTTTGATCGTGGCATGATTTGTTGTGCCAGAGTATTTCTGTAACTGCTGATCTCATGGGATTTTTACACACAACAGCCTCTAGAGTTTATTCAGAATGGTGCCAAAAACAAAAAACATACAGTGAGCAGCAGTTCTGCTGATGAAGAATGGCCAGAATGGTTCGAGCTGACAGAAAGGCTATGGTAACTCAGATAACCCCTCTGTACAATTGTAGTAAGCAGAATGCACACCACGTCGAACCTTGAGGCAGATGGGCTACACCAGCAGAAGACCATGCCGGGCACTTTATTAGGACCATAGTGTTCCTAATAAAAAAAAAATATATATATATATATATATATATATATATATATATATATATATATATATATAATATAATATAATATAATATAATATAATATAATGTACAAGCCTAAATGTGAAAATTTATTGTGCTTGTGCCTGGGTGGTAAGTGCAGCTGTTACTTTGGTTTCTTACAGTGTCCGTGTGATGCGTGGCCAGGTATTGTGGACTGAACGTGAACTTTTAATTCATGTGATATTTTGGAGTTTGTGTTTAGCCTCAGAGGAAATCGAAATGCCAGACTCCTATCCACCAAAAAAGCGACTTAAATTGTCTGTTAGGGAGCTTTTGAATTAATAAGGGTTACTGAAGCAGAGGGATGTAAAACATGCAGACAGAAGTCACATAGAGGTACACATCCTTCAAATGGAACAGGATGTTTCACTAGTCGTCCAACAGCCAACTAGTGAGTTTAATGTTTTTTAGCTGTGGTGCACTCTGGTTACATTAAAGCGCTTCATTCTGTTGTGAATTTATCAGTATTCCTGTTGTACGGCTGCGCTTAGCATCCATATATTCCTAAGGAACGTGTCCACTAACACGTTCAGTTGTAATATTACTTTTTTCCTCAGTGCTGTTTCATATAAGAAAATTAGCAAATTATTGTAAAACTGGTTAACGTTTTTTTTTTTTTTTTTGCAGACTATAATTTATCAGTCAAAAACTCTCACCTTGGCATCCCTACTGTCTACACCACACCACCACATTACATATTGTGGTTATAAATTAAATAGTTTATGCCAGTAACAGTAATTAAATAGGTTTATACCTTATTTTAACATAACGGAACCTAATGACCTACATAACCTAACCCTAACATGGGTTAAAAGTTATGTAACCGATATAAGCATTGTGCATGGAGCAATATTTCAGCGCTCAAATACAAGAACACCTCTCAATCTTGATACTGAGCAGTAATTCTTGTCAACTGCAGTCCAGCAGATGAGCTCCTGTTAAAGGCAGTCAAAAAAAATGCTGGCTCTAGCCTTCATCATTATGCAGTCCTTGAGGGGAATGAAACCATCATAGCTCATTTCAGAGAAGGCTCTGATATGATTTTAGAAAGAGGGTTGCCTGTAGGGCCCTAATGGCTGGTGATAAACACAGAACCCCATAGGGGACGTACAGATGCAGGTCCATTAAATTTAGCCCACAACACCTGCCAGGGGAGAAGCTCACTCCACTTAAGTCTGTTAGCGGCAGGTCCCTATCTGTCCCCCCCCCCCCAATCGATCAGTGGTTCACCACTATGGTTTGCCCTGACTCTCTGACCAGAGCATGGGCCAACATATATGGGTCTGACCTTTAACATCAGTTCTGAATGCATGATTTAAGCAGCTATTGGAACAGACCTGGCCATTAACATGAGCAAGCCATGTAGCTGAGCGCTCTGTTATCTGGCTTTAGTAGTACACCGCAGGCAAAAAGCTCTAGCACCCACCATGAATAATTGACAAACAGCCAGAGACCATTAAGCTGCTCTTCCAGCAGAAGTGTGTGTGCGTTTGTCTCCCTGCATCAACGGGTAAGAAGGGTTATGTATTTGTATTAGGGATGCGTACAGTTTTTTCAAAACCAACTAGTCGGTGGGTTGCTGGACAATGACAATGCGACTTATCAGTTGTAAGAAAGCGCAAAATGAAGTAGGTTGGTTTCAGCAGCTAGACGGAGTGCAGTGGAATAGATCAAAATGCAGGGGTCTTGATGTGTTTTTAAAAGTCGCACTGTTTTTTGACTGGTTTTGCAGCTAAATGCAATGCAGCAGCCAAAGACGTTCATTCTGAATGTGTATGGCAATGGCAGTGGTGCTTTAAAGGGGATTAAGATAAGGCAGATGCTGTTTGCACCCTGCTGCAAATAATTGTGGATGCAATTTACACCACGGTGTAAATCGTGGCAGATATTATTTGTACCCCAATTTAAATACTAACATACAGTATAGGGCCACCACTGCAGCGTGTTTTTTGTGTGTTCAATGTATTTGGAGTTAGGGTTAGGTTAAACCATGAAAATTAACCATGGTTTTACTACAGTAACCATAGATTAACCATGGCATTTGTTGTAAAACCATAGTAACCACAAATAGTGGTTAATACAGTCATGGTTAGAATTTCCGTTAGGGCTTAACCCAACCTTCAATCAAATGAGTGGTACAATCTAGACACGACTGATGCAAGCCACGGAACAAAGCCATTAGCCCTCATGCCTCGGACCAGAAAGGGAAGGCGTGTGACTGATACCAATTTCTATGGTTCAACCTGGGTGCAAATAATCACTTCGTTAATGTAAAGGTTTTACCATGCATACTGTCTAACAGCGACAGCACACTTATTAAAGCACTGGCACTAAAAATTACAAAACTTAAAAATATATAAATGTGTACATACTGCGTACATGAAAACCACTGATCATCATAACCCATCCCTAGTTTGTACGAATGCAGTAAAAATCAAGTATATCACCACCGTCAGCGATAGAGCACTGAGTGTCACTCGCTGTGCTACATATGCAGCGTCTGCTGTCATATAGCTCTTGCCTTCAGTAATGGATGTCTCAAGCAGTGGCTGAGTTAAATTATCCCTTTCATCTCTGTAACCCGGCCGCTTATAGACAGCATGGTGATTTGTGTTGATTTTGGAGCGATCACTGTACATATAGGATGTGGGTGGTGAAGATAGACTTGAGATACTCACCTTTTATTGGAAATAGGCAGGGTTGGGAGGGTTACTTTTGAAATGTATTCCACTACAGATTACAGAATACATGCTGTAAAATGTAATTTGTAACGTATTCCGTTAGATTACTCAAGATCAGTAACGTATTCAAAATACTTTGGATTACTTTTTCAGCACTGGTAGATTTTTTTCACTTGTTTTGACTATAAAAACTCTGCTAGTACAGTAAGACAAAATACACATGTTAAAAATACATTCTCTGAAAAACCTAAATATCTTATGCAGTGTTGTTTCTAAAACAAGATCAATAAAATTGATCTTGTTTTAAGGATTTTTAGATATTTTTACAGGAAAACAATAAAAAAATTATCATCAAGAATAAGATTTTTGCCCTAATATCAAAGGTCTTACTAGAAATAAATAATGATCCAACGTGAATTTTCTTGATAAACAATATGATCGTGTCTGGTAACGTGTATGTAAAATGGCTAGAAATAGCATTTTAGCTTAGCGTAAAGCTGACAATTTACACAAGGTTTATTTCTATTTCTTCTGCTCCAAACTTACTTCAGACTTACTTCTCTGTCTGCTCGTATGAATGTAACACATCATAAGAAAGTGTTTCACCGCTGTTCAAATGCACTTTGGATCGCATCATTTATATGTATAAATATTTTCCATCTGAAAGGACTAAATATTAAATAAAACAAATGACAATAAAATGCAAAGTAATCTCTTCAGTAATCAGAATACTTTTTGAATGTAACTGTATTCTAATTACCAATGATTTAAATTGTAACTGTAGTGGAATACAGTTAATTATATTTTGTATTTTAAATACGTAATCCCGTTACATGTTTTCCATTACTCCCCAACCCTGGAAATAAGGTAATAGGGCTGAACGATTTGGACAAATGGAATTGCAGTTATTTAAAAATAAAATATTTCGATTGCAATTTGAACTGCAATATGATAAACATATAAAAAAATGCATAAGTGATCCCTTTTAACCAAAATTAAACCATGTTTTGTCCTTGCTCTACTACCGACCGGAAATACTGTTCTAGACGGGGTATTCACACTTGAGTGCTCTTAAACCAAACCAAGAACCAAACTAAATGAAGAAATAAAACAGTGAAACAGAGGAAACAATATCACAAACACATTGCATCTGTCCGCTGTTCACATTTTTTTTTTGTCAATTTTAAAAGGGTCAGATCGTTTTCTTTTTTTAACCCAGTCAACTTGAATGGATTATTGTCATATAATAAAAATAATAATGTTAAGTTAAATAATTATTATAGAAATACATTATTATTGCATATTATTATTATTATTATTATTATTATTATTGTTATTATTATTAAGTGCTTATCGAGCACAGAACCACTCATAAACAACTTAAAACCCATGTGCAATACATTGACCCCGTTTACATGCATTTAAGAAAACACTACAGTCAAAACAGCTGCGCACATAAGCGCAGCACAGTGGACAGCGTATTCAGACTATTTATTTATTTAATTAAATTGCAGCTCTCACGGTTTGATAATTGCACTGGGCCATACTGCAATTTCGATTTTATTTCGATTAACTGTTCAGCCCATTATTTGAACAAAAAAAGCTTCTCAGAATTAAATGTTTCTGATTTGTCTGAGCTGTGGTCTAGTGGCTTGCACACATACTCCAACACATTGCGCTATGATGCTTATGTGGGTGATGCGAGTTCAAATCTGGGTATATACATCCCAAGCCCGCTCTGTCTCTTCCAACTGTTTCCATTCCTCTCTATGCTTTCATCTAAAATATACAGTGACCCCCTAAATGTATTGGGACAGTTTTGGACAACTGAAGCTACACCTTAAAATGTATGTATGTATATTGAATAAAATGTCCTTTTATAAGAAACTAAATATCAGACCAAGTGGCATCTGCAAACAAATAATGCTAGACCTTTTCATAGAACTAACTACAGTTAGGATTTGCTTCTGTAGTATGAATTTGTGAAAAATCTTAACTTGACTGATCAGATCTTAACTTAAAATAGGACGTTTTCTGTAATACGCCCCCTGGTCTCTAAGACAGTTTTAGTGGATGTATGAAGTCCACTAGTAGAGCAGTCACATGTGGAGTTCATCACATTAACTATGGACATGTTCCACAAAGTTTCACAACCAAAAAGTGTCAGTGTTATTTTTCTTAATTTAAAAAAATATACGTATCTATTGTTTTATCATTTGAAACCTTACAAATGTAATTTTGTGAAATTTGAAGTGTGTTTGGGCTATATTTCTTTAAAAAAAAAAAAAAAAAAAAAAATTTAAAAAAAAGCCACTTGATTTGATATTTTTATCATGCATGTTTAATTGTGGCTTAAAGGGATAGTTCACCCAAAAATGAACCGGAAGTTTTTTTTTTTTTTTTTTTAATAGTTAAAAAGTACTTTAAATATTGATCTTTTTTACACCAAAAGTGATCGTTTCGCTTTAGAAGACATTAATTTAACCAGTGGAGTTGTATGGATGCCGTTTATGCTGACTGTCGGTTCTCTTTGGAGCTTCAAAGGTCGGATCACCATCCACTTGCATTTTAAGGACCTACTGAGCTAAGATATTTTTCTATTTTTCTTCAAATGTGTTCAGCAGAAGAAAGAAAGTCATACACACTTGGGATGGCATGAGAGTAAGTAAATGATGATAGAATTTTCATTTTTGGGTGAACTAACCCTTTAAGTGTCCAAATACGTTGAGACCATTGTATAAAGTGGCAAAAGGCCAAAAAGAAAATATAAAGGATCTCATTTCAAATTAATTTTGTTTTCAATAAAAAATAGACTGTTGTAGTCGAACAGAAATATGCTGTGCACTAATTTGCACAGCATATTTCTAAGCAATTTCTCCTAATTTAAAGTTAGTATCACGATATTAAATAATTAATTTAAACAGATGCCATACCTAACATTGTAATAGAAATGCTAATACTTTTCTGTGTTCTTATTTTATTGCTACTGCCGCCACATCCAGGCTGTTGCCATTCATCTTATGTTTGTGCTTTTAAACCTTACAGATGCAAATCTTACCTCAAAGGGTGTCAATGTATCATAAAAAGATTCATACCAATTAGCGTCAGTGCAGGCCGAGTCCTTGTTTGGAATGTGTTGGCCATAGCAACAGCAGAACAGAGGATGCTATTTTTTTAGAGAATGGCATGACGCATCAGCGGCAAAATTGCTTTTCCTCCTGTCCATGCTTACGTGTGCTTTCTTTTTCTGTTTTTTTTTTTAATGAATGATTTTGAGTTTTCCACTGAGGAAAATACTGGAGCAAAGACAAGAAAACAGTTCTCTCTGTCCTGGGAAGGAGTAAATCTATTAATCACGTAAGAGAAGAAGTGCAATTCCAGTGTAAATGGATTATTGAAGTGGAGCACTGCGTTGGCCAGGGACTTGAACAATGAAATGTACAGAAGAGCTGCTTTCCAGTAGAAATGGACTTTGTGGTGCCTGGGGAGAGAGGCAGGTCTCTAACGCTGCTGAGGTTGGGGAGGGTGCGATGGGAAGGTGAACACAATAAGTCAAACACAGCTGCGTTCCTGCATTCCAGGAATAAGAGTAAAAAGAAAAGTCCTGGAATGCATAATGTTTCGAATGTTTATTTAGAATCTTTATAATATTCTGTGACCACACAATGGAACACATTTAAACCGATTCGGAATGTTTCATGAATGACCTTGCTTTAAAGGTTCACCCCAAAATGAAAATTCTGTCATTTCCTCACCCTCATCAAACCCATAAGTTGAAACGCAAAAAGAGTAAATGATGACAGAATTTTTATATTGAACTGTTCCTTTAAGCGCATTTCATTAAGTTAAAAAAAGTTAGCGATTTCAGAGTATGTACTCATAAAGAGTGTGCCAGCACAGAATGAGGTCCAGCTTACTCACTTCTCTCAGCTGTCTACAGTCACGGCTCAGGCTGGGCAGCCCTAGTGATGTTTGAGGAGGCATGATGAGACAGGTTGTCACACTGCCTCCTGGGTTGTACACATGGTTTAACATGCACACACAAACACACACTATTAATGTGTGCCAGCCTGAGTCTTGCTACTGACTTTGACTCATTGTTTGCTCCTATATGGAACTGCAGGGAAGATATCCATGAAAATAAAACACTATATGCCTCTTATAGATAGATAGAGAGAGAGAGAGAGAAAACGCAATATGCTTGTGGAGTCAAACAGTATGCTTGTGGAGTCTTGGGCTGGTTTTCACTTGATTCACACAACACTCTGATGTTGGGCGGGAGTGGAGCTGGCAATCCCCTGTGTCTTGGCTGCAGATAGGGATGTAGTATAGTAATTTGTTTCCCATCTGGAAACAGTCCTTTCTATGGGGGAAGAAATTATAAAAATGGGGGTAATATGGCCTCTGACTCCGACTACAGTTATTTCATTCCAAACAAGAGAACAAGACCTATTGATTTTGGAAACAAAAAAAGAAAAGCGAGTGCATTCCACATAGGGTGAAGCTCACAAAGAACATGTCCAGGTCTCATTTCATACTTTTCATAAACAAAATTGAGCCTGTTTTTAGGACCATTAAGATTTTAAGAGTTGTGACGTTCTTTTCATGATAAAATCAAGCATATTTCCTCCCCAACATTAAAAGAAAAAAATAAGAAATTATATTCTGCATATTTTATTTTCCTGACTATTAAGCACATTTCCCCCCCCAAATTCTCATTACTGTAATGCGAGAAAAATCTCAATCTCACTATAGTGATGAAAACTATCCTTATCAGAAACCAAAATTTTTATATTAATATAAGCATAAATAAAAAGGCAGTATAAGAAATACTACCATTATTTATACAAATACTTTGCATAATTTAAATGTAAATAAAATTATTGTTTTGCATTACTATAATAATAGTGATGTGCTTTATGCTTTCATTTTGTCATAAAAATTACAATGCAATAAATAATTAAATTTAAAAAATGGTCCTAAAGTTCTGTAAATATGTTTTATGCAAAATATAATTTCTTATTTTTTTCTTTAAATTTTTGGTGTAAAATATTACCCGTGCATGTTCTTGTCAGGTTTTGTGATATTCCTCCAATATTTGCTATTCCCATCTCACAGGGTAACAGTGACGGGTGACAAGCTGATTTTTCCGGAAAAAGGGTTAATTTCTTCTTAAAGCAAATATTGGTGAATTGTAAACTAACATGTAAGCCACTCCTATGTTTTATTGTATAAGCAAACACCTGACCAACACTGCTTTAGCCCTTGCTTTGCAAATAATTCATTTCTGAGTCAGACATATGAATAATTTACCCAGGGTGTGACATAATGCCTGCTTAATTTTTAATATCTCCACAAATTTCAATCCAAGCATTTTATGGTGGGGTAATACTAAGGGAAGCAGCTTATTTAGCAGGTTGTGCTGTTAGTAAATTGGGACAGGCTCCCTACGAAGCATAAAACTAGACTGAAATGTATTTGATCATGTAGGTGTTCAGTAATATGCACATCGGTAATAAATCTACTCGTAATTAATTCTATATCAACACGGTCAGGATAAAGCTACTTAACTCTGCCAGTTCATGCAGTAATTTGTACATCTGGACAAGCAGATCAAGAATCATTCATCTCCATCACTGCCATCTTATCTTAATCAAATATGAGTATAGTGTTGAATGTGAAGTGTGATGCATGGCAGCCTGGGAGATGATCCTGGAGAGTGAAAGGCCATTCATTTAAAGCATTTACACAGTCTGAAGTGAAGGGATGCCTGGAGCATTCTTTAATTGTTTTTCTTGAATAAGGCCTAATTAGTGGACTGTAGTAAGAAGACTGTTAAGTGTCTGGAAACATATTCCTGCTCTCCAGAGCTCCATTGACACCAAGACTTTACACTTTCTTTTTTACCACAGATGATAGTGGGCTTAAAAAAGTACATTGTACATTTTTCTAATTTCAAATATATTTGAGTGAACCTTGGGTAAATATTGTTTAAAATAGTTGTCTCAGCCTTTTAAAAAAACACATATTGGTTAACCACTAATTACTAATTGACAACTTTCTTGCCTGGCAAACTGATAAAAACCTGTGCACCTGCTACTTTGAAAAAAGTTACATTGCATCCAGCCAATCAGAATGGAACTGGTGATTTTCGTGTACAATATGCATAGCAGGTGGTGTTTGCAGATTTTCAAGTGCTTGACACACACACGTGAATGGGTACAAATTTGCCATCGCAAAGAAAACTGTTGCCCTGTACAGCCCTGATTGACACCCCTCTTTTTCTGTTCCGCAGGGTAGAGAGATCCACAGACCAAGTGATCAAGCCTGTCAATGTGGAAGCCTTATCCAAGTGGGTGGGTAAAATCCCCCCGGATGTGCTGCGGGACATGCCCGTTATCGCCCCCATGCTGGCCAGGCTTGGCTATGATCCTCACGCCAACCCCCCCAACTACGGCCGGCCCGACCCCCTTGTCCTGGACAATACTAGAAGGGTGAGTGTGCATCTACAGCACAAAAAAAAATCAGTGCCCAGTTGCAACAAACCCCTCAAGTTAAAAAAGAATTTCGTACAGGTTTGGAACAACACAAGGGTGAGCAAAAGATGACAGAATTTTAATATTTGGGTGAACTGTCTCTAATGTAAGGGCTTTGTTGCAGCTGGGTGGAGACCTTCTGTGGCAAGTTTTTTATTTTTTATTTAACTCTAGTTTTACCTGAAATCACCTCACTAAGTCAACCCTGTTTTCCTCCATCTGCTTCCAAGTGATGTCACTATTAAAAGATCTGACATATCTGCAAAGTATGCTTTTTAAAAATTGTTCCTCAAGCTAGGCTGTATCAGAAGGCATGTTATGAGACTGGGATCAGAGGATTTCGTATCGCTCAGCCTCTGCACTTAGTTCTTATTCTTACCCCTTTTAATCCATGTATTAAAACCCATAACATTCCAGACAGCCTGCAAGGGAAAACAGCTCCATGTGCTGAAATGGGCACTTAAGTGTGAGTTGCGCATTTGGGATTAGCAGTTATGCAGATTGGAAAGTCTGTATGTGAGCCATTACATCTCCACTTAGTTCTTCTGTGTCCTTAGTTGATTTTCAAGCAGTGACTACATTTACATGAACACCAGAAAGTGGGTTATTGCGAGAAAGCAGGTTATTGTGAGAAAGCAGCATTCCGTTTTACATGCACTGTATTAGCGACATACTCTTTACCCCTGTATACATGCGGATCGATCAGTAAGCAGCTTTCTCCACAGCAACGTAATTTCCCCATGACGTTTGTGTAAATAACAAACATGGTATCCGTGGAAGAATTTTATTCTGTTGCTTCGCTTTATTTCCAGATATTCCAGAGTAGTTGCAGTGTTTGTTACCTTACCTTTCTATCGTGACCTGCAGTGGAACTGCGCTTCAATAATGGGGTTACCCTTTACGTAAAACTCCAGGATTCCCTCAATGTACGAGCGCATATACGCAAACGTGAGGGGCCGTTGATATTTTACAGTGGTGTTTATAAATTGGAATAGTTTATAGTGTATGTGCTTTTCCCACTGTTCTCCCAGAAATGTTTTGTTGACTCATTATTGGGCTCCATCCTATGACGTTTGTTATTTGGTCTGTTCCACGCACATGCGCACTCCCCAAAAACCTGTTAGAATGCCGTTTATGTGTTAACATGGCCACATAAGCAGCTTTCTCCAGGAGAAACCTAGGTGTTAAACCGCTTTCTCTTAATCCCTTAAATGGCGTAAGGTAATCTGCGTTATCGTTTACATGACGTTTTAGAATGCCACTTTCTGCAAAAACCCTGGAATAAACAGTTTTCTTAAGTGCATGTAAACATGGTCAATGCTTATTAAAAGACCTTCTGTTCATTGGTTTGAGATGTTTTTTATTATTCGGAAGGGGCTTAAAATGGTTTGGATTAACCAAGAGAAAAACACCTATCTTTCATTGCATTTGAGAGACCAATAATAAAGATGAAATGGTTGTTCTTTATAAAGAAGCATACATTCATTAATTGACACTCCACTGAATCTATCTTACTATCATATTTTCTATAGCTTTAACCAGTTGTTTATGCAAAACAATGGGGAGGATGGTCAATGATCGCCTGGTCTGGATACTGGAATCTAAACACCACATAAGTAACGCCCAATGTGGTTTCAGGAAAGGTCGAAGCACTACAGATCACCTTATTTGTCTTGAAAGCTATATTCGTGATGCCTTTACCAGAAAAGAACACATTGTAGCTGTCTTCTTTGATATGGAGAAAGCCAATGACACGACATGGAAACATGGAATTTTAAAAGAATTGTACCAAATGAATTTTAGAGGACGACTGCCAATCTTCATTGAAAGTTTTTTATCGAACAGACTTTTTAGAGTTAAAATGGCAAACACCTTGTCTGACCTACATAAACAAGGACTTGGAGTACCTCAAGGAAGTATCCTATCAGTAACCCTCTTCAGTATTAAAATAAATAGCATTGCAAAAGTCATTGGCTCTGATGTCCTCTGTAGTTTATATGTAGATGATATCTGCATTTGATACAAGAGCAAGTACATGAATACTATCGAGCAAAAAATCCAATTGAAGATAAACAAAATGCACTCCTGGTCAACACAGAACGGTTTCAAGTTCTCACAAACAAAAACAATCTGTATGCATTTCTGTCAGCTTCGTTCGCTGCACAATGAACCAGAGCTGTTTATGGATGGAGTCCCCATTAAAGTTGTTAAAGAGAACAGGTTTCTTGGTATCACTTTTGACAACAAACTGTCTTTTATTCCTCACATTAAATCACTAAAAAAAGAAATGTTTTATAGCTATGAATGTTTTAAAGGTTTTATCCAAAACCGACAGCTCAACTCTCATGAACTTGTACAGAACCATGGTACGCTCAAAGCTGGACTATGGAGTATCATTTATGGATCAGCTAGGAAGTCATACATACGACTTTTGGACACTGTACACCACCAAGGTATACGACTAGCTTTGGGAGCCTACAGAACATCACCAATCCAAAGTCTCTATGCGGAAGCCAATGAACCTTCCTTGGAAATCAGATGCCTAAAGTTGGCCATACAATATGCAACCAAACTTAAAACAAATAAAGAAAACCCAGCCTATTCAGCAGTTTTCCCACTTCAGCATTCAACAATATTTGAAAAAAAACAACAAAAAAAAACAAGTTTCATTCATCCATTTGGCCTACGTATAAAAACCCATCTGGAGAATCTGAAAGTGGATCTAATCAGTGTGGAACAGACACATTTCTGCAAAATTCCTCCACTGGATCTCAAAAAGCCTAAAATCCATCTGGATTTAACAAGGAGCCAAAAATCCAAAACGCATCCGAATGATTTCCATCAACAATTTCTGGATATAAGAGCAGTATACCTACAACATATCCCAATATACACAGATG
Organism: Myxocyprinus asiaticus; assembly: GCF_019703515.2. Lineage (NCBI taxonomy): Eukaryota > Metazoa > Chordata > Actinopteri > Cypriniformes > Catostomidae > Myxocyprinus > Myxocyprinus asiaticus. Next base: position 22,074,662 of record NC_059374.1, on the reverse strand, counting down.
GATCTAAATCTGGAAAAATCTTTGCAACAAACCGTGTCAGGGTATCCTCATCCCTGACCAAAGTTCAGTTTTCACTGCAGAGGCAAACGCTCTACTGCTGGCACTGAAGTTTATTGAGACTGCTCCACAACTTTTTTTTTTTTTTTTAATAACAACTCATTCAAAATCATGTCTTGAAGCATTGGAAGCTACTAAAACATATCACCCAACAATCGTGAAGATTTTAATCAAACTGTCATCTCTTGAAGCAAAGAGTTTTCATATTATTTTCTGCTGGGTACCTGGACACTCAGGAATCTCCGGTAATGAACAAGCAGACAGAGCTGCCAGAGAAGCACTATCTACTGAACCAGTAAAATGCCCTATACCTTCCACAGATCTGAAACCAACTCTGAATGTATATATCAAAAACAAATGGCAGTCGGAGTGGGATCGATGTTTAAACAACAAATTACGAGAAATACAGGTGCATCTCAATAAATTAGAATGTCGTGGAAAAGTTCATTTATTTCAGTAATTCAACTCAAATTGTGAAACTTGTGTATTAAATAAATTCAGTGCACACAGACTGAAGTAGTTTAAGTCTTTGGTTCTTTTAATTGTGATGATTTTGGCTCACATTTAACAAAAACCCACCAATTCACTATCTCAAAAAATTAGAATACATCATAAGACCAATAAAAAAAACATTTTTAGTGAATTGTTGGCCTTCTGGAAAGTATGTTCATTTACTGTATATGTACTCAATACTTGGTAGGGGCTCCTTTTGCTTTAATTACTGCCTCCATTCGGCGTGGCATGGAGGTGATCAGTTTGTGGCACTGCTAAGGTGGTATGGAAGCCCAGGTTTCTTTGACAGTGGCCTTCAGCTCATCTGCATTTTTTGGTCTCTTGTTTCTCATTTTCCTCTTGACAATACCCCATAGATTCTCTATGGGGTTCAGGTCTGGTGAGTTTGCTGGCCAGTCAAGCACACCAACACCATGGTCATTTAACCAACTTTTGGTGCTTTTGGCAGTGTGGGCAGGTGCCAAATCCTGCTGGAAAATGAAATCAGCATCTTTAAAAAGCTGGTCAGCAGAAGGAAGCATGAAGTGCTCCAAAATTTCTTGGTAAACGGGTGCAGTGACTTTGGTTTTCAAAAAACACAATGGACCAACACCAGCAGATGACATTGCACCCCAAATCATCACAGACTGTGGAAACTTAACACTGGACTTCAAGCAAATTGGGCTATGAGCTTCTCCACCCTTCCTCCAGACTCTAGGACCTTGGTTTCCAAATGAAATACAAAACTTGCTCTCATCTGAAAAGAGGACTTTGGACCACTGGGCAACAGTCCAGTTCTTCTTCTCCTTAGCCCAGGTAAGACGCCTCTGACGTTGTCTGTGGTTCAGGAGTGGCTTAACAAGAGGAATACGACAACTGTAGCCAAATTCCTTGACACGTCTGTGTATGGTGGCTCTTGATGCCTTGACCCCAGCCTCAGTCCATTCCTTGTGAAGTTCACCCAAATTCTTGAACCGATTTTGCTTGACAATCCTCATAAGGCTGTGGTTCTCTCGGTTGGTTGTGCATCTTTTTCTTCCACACTTTTTCCTTCCACTCAACTTTCTGTTAACATGCTTGGATACAGCACTCTGTGAACAGCCAGTTTCTTTGGCAATGAATGTTTGTGGCTTACCCTCCTTGTGAAGGGTGTCAGTGATTGTCTTCTGGACAACTGTCAGATCAGCAGTCTTCCCCATGATTATGTAGCCTAGTGAACCAAACTGAGAGACCATTTTGAAGGCTCAGGAAACCTTTGCAGGTGTTTTGAGTTGATTAGCTGATTGGCATGTCACCATATTCTAATTTTTTGAGATAGTGAATTGGTGGGTTTTTGTTAAATGTGAGCCAAAATCATCACAATTAAAATAACCAAAGACTTAAACTACTTCAGTCTGTGTGCACTGAATTTATGTAATATACGAGTTTCACAATTTGAGTTGAATTACTGAAATAAATGAACTTTTCCACGACATTCTAATTTATTGAGATGCACCTGTAAATCTTGTTGGAACAAGATATGTGTTCCCTTTTAATAATCGCTTATACACGATGCTGAATAGGACATACAAGACTCACACACCAGTTTTTACTATCAGGAGAAAATTCACCAAAGTGCTCATCTTGTCAGAACCCACTATCCATTAAACATATTTTACTGGACTGTCATACCTCTACACATCTGAGGAACCTGTATTATTCAGTTGATTCTTTTGAAAAGGTTTTTAATCAAGTGAATCCAAATTTAGTTTTAAGGTTTTTAGGAAAAATGAATCTTAAACACCTCATTTAACTTAGTTAACTATTTTAAACAACTAAACCTGGTTCCCGCCATGAATATAGCCAGCTGGCATGGCGTAAAAAATGAAAGAAACAAACTATCATAATTTCTCTGGTGTTATTGATTGCCGATGATTCATGGTGCACTGGTGGATATAGATCCAGCCTGTTGCTGTCAGAGCTTAATAAATGTGCATTCTATTCCTAAGCAAGTTGGTTGATTGATCAGCCGTTCTGACATTAGCATTATTCCCCATTAATCTCACTTTGTTACAGGTAATTCCTCTCTAATGAGAAGCTTACAGAATGCTGATTACTTCATGTTCTGAACTGTTCCTTCTCCATGATTCCTTGCACTTCTTCACTAATGTTTACTGAGATAAAGGATCAATTTTGAGGCTAATTTGGTCAGTTTACAATGATTGTTTCAGAAACGTTTCAGTGTTATGATTACTTGCGCAAACTATCATTGATTGCTCAAAATCAATACATTTACATGCGAAGTCATAACCAAGCTTCAGCTTTTTTTTCTTTATCGGTCTATCCAAGAATACATGACATAATGCATAATCAAATATTTGAAAGAAGGACGTTAAGTACAACAGGTTAAATATAAGTCGCGTGGCACCTCTGTCTTTTCAGAACATGCATGTGCACAATGCCGAGGCCAATTGCAGTCTGATTAACATGAACATGCTGCAGGAAGCCAAGCTACATTTTCATTATCTAGGTCTGTTAGTCCGACTTCGCAAAAATCAAACTGATGCGATTTCCGTTGGATTAAAGCATTTACATTTTTAAAAAGACAAATTATTGTTCTACTCCGACTGAAATTGAACTTTTATAGTGCACATAAACGTACTGATTGATACATATTGATTGTCAACCGATATGGGTTTTTCAATGGCCGATACCAATAATTAGAGAGCTGGGAGGCCAATGGCTTAGATGTGATATAGGTAATATGATTTAATTAAGGCAACTGAAATGAATAGAATTTTTCTTTTACAGAATATTTCCTCCTTTCAATAAAACTTTTCTAAATCTTCTGTTAATTGGCCAAGCGGACATAATTTCAAGATGCCCAAGTATTAGGCGATTTATTAGCTTGGCCAATTTATCAGTCTATCACTAATACGTGCATGAGGAAACCTTGGCACAAATAATACCTCAGCGTGTCCCCTTTTCACTCAGACTGGAAGTCTCAGTGTCCATGTGAAGGGAATTTGTGATCTATTCTTACATCAGCAGTATTACACCACATTTGCTCACAGCTGCACTCCATTTGCAACAGTTAATGATGAAATCATATGCTAAACTGTGGAAGAAAGGAGTATAAAAGCTGTTTAATGTCCCACAAGAGCCTTTAAGATGAATCAAAATGGCTCCAGGCTCTCCATATTCCTTTTGAGCAGACAAGTTTCGTGTTGCTGTGATTGCGAGTGCACAGTTGTGCCTGAGGGAAGCATTTTTGGATGTAGCACTGTCAACCTACCCTACCGTATAATGGATATCGTGTCACTCAGGTTCCTTTCTCTATTCAGCCTAAAATTTTGGTGGATAGTGTTCAGCACACAGGCTAGGTGGTTTTGTCATTCACTATGACATGATTGACATCAAATCTCACTTGTTGGTGTTTTTCCATGCTGAACAAAACACAATACTGAAGAAAATGTTAAAAGTGCTTAATTTTTATTTTATTTTTTTATGCTACTTGAGCAGTGTACCACAGCCACAGTGAAGAGTATGTCTATTTACCCCTGAAGATACATTTGTAAGGTTGGGAAAAGGACCTATCATGGTGTCTGTCTGACTTGGAGGGCTTTAGAGAAAAGCTATGTCAGTAGTTCTGTTCCAAAACCTAGTAAGCTGTCCACTGCCTACATTCTTTTTTACACTGGACTCATTTTGCGGAAGACACAATGCATTCTAACAGCTGTTATAAACAATTGTTTTCTATGAATGTATGCACACCACCAGCTGCAACTCCAGAGGCTGATTAAAATTCTACAGCGCCACGTAGCGCCACTCACATAGTTTTACATGAAATTCTATCTAAACCGTTATCAAGTGGCAGATTATTTAATTAAGCCATGGCTAAAATATGCATTGTGTGTATGTGTATCTTTCATATAGCCTACATAATGTATTTTCAGTTACAAGTACGTCTTTTCATTGACGGCTTGAATGAAGCCTATTCAAGGCTACATATAGAGAAATTGCATAACAAACATCGGCATTTTGCTAAATTGCACTGGGTTTATACAATAATCTGATGACTCCTCAACGTCACTTTGTTCATTCTTTAAGAGGTGCAAAAAACTTTGTAACTTTTGTTTGTACGGTAACTAGATTTACAGCTTTAGACCACTACCTGCACTGCATCAGCACATCCTGTGTGCAATATCTGTGCTTGTCCTACCCACAACACGACGTCTGGTGTTCGACTCGCTTAAGGCATCATACCAACCATCATAGATTCCCAATATATTGGATGGAGTGGTGGTGGCGTAGTGGACTAAAGCACTGAACTGGTAAGCAAAAGGTTGTTGGTTCAATCCCCATTGCTTGAGCAAGGCACTTAACTCCAGGTTGCTCCAGGGGGATTGTCCCTGTAATAAGTGCACTGTAAGACACTTTGGATAAAAGCATCTGCCAAATGCATGAATGTAAATGTAATTATCAACTGATTTGGAACACTACAAAGGCAACAACTTTGCAAACCAGACAAATAGGGAGACTTGACTCACGATTGATATCAATTTTGATGTTAGCATGTTGCTAAGCTTACGGTGCAATACTCTAATAAGCATTAAAAATACATAGCACCCACAAATATTCGGTAATATAATCCACTTTTAATTACACTGAGCAAATTTTTTTGTTGGTACTTTTCATTATTAAATGAAATAGGCTCAAGTTAATTTACAGTCAGCATTTCTCTCCCCTTGTCCACCATGTTGGATTAAAGGAACATTCTGGGTTCAGTACAAGTTAAGCACAATCGACAGCATTTGTGGCATAAAGTTAATTACCACAAAAAACGTATTTAGACTCATCCCTCGTTTATTTAAATTCTAAAATTTTCAGAACTCAAAACTTCCTCCTCACTACAAAAAGAGCATTTGTTAAAACAAAATGGCTTGTTCTCTAGTTCCTCCACATTATGATGTCACACTGGTAGAAATTTGCATCTGACTTGCCTTCACAACAGATCAATGCCTACTTTACCTTTAATAACTTCCATGGCATGAAAAGAGCAGGTCAGTCAAGAGCAGAGAGCCAATCAAAATTAGTGGGCGTTTACTGTCAAGTTTTAAAGGAGAAGCAGCACCAGAACTGAATATTTCCGACAGAGGGTCAGAACGAGGGTGGAAAATAATTATGTTTTACAAATATATGAATATTTACTAATTTTTTTATATTTTTTTTATATTTACTAATATTATAAGTGAACCTCAAGGAATCTATTAAAATAATAAATAAATTGACGAGTCTAATTTTTTTAAATAATCAACACTATGCTGCAAATGCTGTCAAATGAGCTTCATTTGTACTAAACCCGGAACATTCCTTTAATTTTTTCACTGAACTCATCGCAATGCATTCTTGGATTGCCTTCTCAGTAAAGGATACATGCAGTGCTGCCTTAGAATTTGGTCAAAACAAGGTATTTGAAGGCCCGGGTATACTTTGTTTTTCCGCATTTCAATTGGAGTGCGCCCAGTCGACCGCATTGCCTTTTGAAGTATACTCCATTGACCCGGAGTGCAGATGGACGCATTTGACGCATGTATACTACGACTGCTTTGTGGTACTCCACCTGACCTGTAGAGGACAGCACAGAGTTGTATCCTCTACAGAACTTCTGCTCTTAAGGACATAGAAGAAGGACAATAAATTGTCCATGAATTCCTACAACGAAAGACGTCTTTATACTCCTTAAGACTGGAGTTGTATAAATGGGGATATCTTCTCAACTCCTCACAAAAACACTCATCAATGTGCCTATTCATTGTTGTTACTACTACTACTTTGTTGTTTTATTGGAAGTGTCCACCCTCTTCTTCGACTATGCAATGACCCGAATGTTAATGTTGCCACCCAATGAACTCACATATTATTGCAGCCAATCACATGCACATGCGCAGAAGATGCGCATAGACAAAGACTGTCCGCATGTCGAGAAAATCTGAGCCACACCTGGACAGTCCATGCAGACTCTGCTGATGACAACATTTTGATCATACATACTGTGCATGTTCCGATCAGCAACACGGAAAATTGACGTATACTTTGGCCTTTAGGGGGCAACATGCTTAAATTTGAACAGACTTTGTGTTGAGAGAGCACCTAAGAAGCTCACAAGGTTTTGGAACCAAACAAGTGTCTAGGATGGATTTTTATCCTTGGAAAATAAATAGTACATCATCAGTTGCATTGACATAGTTGGGCAGTGTTCGCTGACCACATCTTTATCCTGGTTGCCCTACTTTCTACGGCAAGAAGTTGATTGTAACGGAATGTCTTAAAATCCAATCCAAAATCCAGTTTCGCAATACTGCATCTCTGCTATGACAATGCCAAAGCTTTTCTCCAAACTTTCAGAAATGCATTTGGAGAAGAGTAGATAATGCAAGCTTACTATGGGTTGACGTCAACCTTGAACTAGGGAACCTTGATGAGATTCTACTGTGCAGTCACGCTCTACTTGCTGTGACATTTATTCTCTCTTGCCCGCACAGAGAAGATTCTTTTAAGTGGAGCGATTACTGCTATTTTTGGACATATCACTCTCAGCCATTCAATTGGCACAATATCTCTGTCAGTTGCATATGTTTTTCTTGTAGAATTAAACCCATGCCGTTCTTCTCTTTGAAACTCTTCAAAATCGTGACTAGTTCGAAAAGAATGATTATTAAACGGGCTAATTCTGAGAAGCTGTAAAAGTTTCAGCACACATGGGTTATGAATGTTTGATGTCTTTTTCAAAAATGGAGGAGGGGAGATCTTTTATTGTATTTCATCTTGCATGCATTTGTTTGGATGGTATTAAGTCACACTTTTGCCTACACCCTACAGTCTAGATTCCATTCAGTGTTCTTCAGAAAAGTTAATGTTGTAGTCACTCTCCGTCTACATCAGCCAGATCTTTCTTACTGACTTAAGGCTGTGTGAGAAAGAGAATGAGAAAGCAGCACATCTGCATCGTATTAATGCGTATTTCCCCTGGATCAAACACAGCTGTGTGGATCACTCATAAAGCTTCCCCACTCCCTCCTTCTACATGGAGTACAACACACACACAGCAGCGAAGACCTAAGACCTGCGCACAAGGTGTATGATGCAGACAAGGCGTTACAATGAGCATGTGCAAAAAAAACTGCTGCGCTGTTTTTTATGTCTGAGAAGCGAGCTGAACTTGAGAAGTCAAAGAATACAAACCGTTTTATTATGCCTTGCTTTTGAACATCCATTAAACTCGGGGCTTCTCAGCATATCAAGTATTGCAGGAGTCTTAACCATTTTCAGGCCAAGGACCCCTTGTGGATAGAGAGACGGAGCAGGGACACCCTGTTACATATTGTATAAAACTCAGTGTTGTATTTTAAGCCTGGACTGCAATAACATTTGTGTAATACCATATTATTGTATTTTTACATAATTTGTGATGCTTACATTGCTAAGCCATTCAAATAATCATTAATTTACAGAACTTTAACTTTAGATTTGGATGAAGAGATGTTCTCTGTGTTAGAGGAACATTTAGTTTTGTCCAGAAGTCAAATACTTCATTTCCCCACAGCGACTGTCCATCTTTAATTAAGTCAGCTTTAGATACAGTAGTTTTTTTCCACAAGATGTCCTTGCTGTAAGCAGGCCAGTGTGGAGGTTTTTATACACTCTGAATACACGTCCTCCTTCGATTTCTGTACTGTATCTCGACAGATTTGCAAATTGCTCAGAAGTCACTAGGCTTTCGGTAGCATTCTAAGCAAGGTTTCCTTGGTAACAGGGCTGAACTGCAAGACTGTAGCTCATCAGAGAAAAAGCTGCAATGTTGCTCCGTCATGGCGGTGTTCTGTAAGAGAGTCCTCATGAGTCCAGAGATGGGGGTGCATTTCAGGTCTGGTAATGGCTGATGGCTTTTGCAGCTGGCTGTTCTGCCCTAATGTGTATTACCAAAAGGATTTGCAAGAAAAACAGTAACCTGCACCAAGTAGTGGGGGAAACTTTCAGTCTTAGTATAAGGACCATCCATCCATGTGTATATGCTGTGTGCACAGCTATTAAAGAAACACTGATGCGGTGTAATATCAGGGTTTACATATATGATACATTCCTGATATTCAATAGGCTATTTTGAGCAATCATCTAATCACAATTACATTATGTCCCACATATTTCTCCAGCAACTTTTAATGACCAGCTGAACTCGATTGTCATCTAAAATTAATTTTAGCGTCATAATGCAATTTACATTTTCTGAAGAATCTCAGCAAATGTGATTCGAGGTAAAGAGGGTTAGATTTAAAATATTTAAAAGTTTTAAAATGTTCAAAAGCTCATTTTCTGAAAGTGAACTCAGTATTGGACAAATAGTTCTGATAGTTTATAGTCTTGAAAAAAGTGTAGAACATTCTGAGAATGTAATTCAACTGACTTTTTCGTCTACAGAACAGGGAAAGGCTAATTTAAGTTTGTGTAAAGAAAAGGCAATTATATAGGCCTAACAATATTTTTTCATTTGGTAATTAATTTTTTTAATTCTTTTTTCGTTTGGTAATTTATTTTATTTAATACAGGGAATTTTGCCGGCATTTTTACGAAAGTAAACTAAACAATAATTTCATAGAATTGGGTTATGTTAGTGTTCTAAAAAAGCACACTGAAGCTTTTCTCCTAGTATTGTGTATTTATTTTTAATTTAAACATTTTTGCGCACAGAAATGATATGATTTTTGTATTGTGGGCTAATTGCATGACTGCCGTCTATTATTTTGAACTTTAATAAATAAACGGATGACTACCGTGATTAAATTAATCACAAAAAGTTGCCATTCATTTGTTCTTCATGCACTTGTCGATGACAGGTGCATGATACGAGATATTTGTGTTGGCACTCCTGGAAGTGTCATGACACAGATGTATTTGCAGCATCGGATCTGTGCAGGTATGCCGTTAAGACCAATCCATAACAGTGCAAGTAATGCTTCACATACAATAAATTGGCTTTCAAGGATGTATACCTTGTCGTCATGATTAACACAGGCTAATGATTAGGGTAAATTCTGTCATGTGACACTACATTTTTGCGTTAATGGCAATTTTCTCTACAAAAATTGTTTCCAAACCAGTTTTTTGGGACATTTGAAGTATCGACACAGAGTTTATGAGCTAGAGTTAAAAGGAAAAATATTATGTCGACACGTGAAATTTTAGCAATTATTTGCGTTTCCATCAGCTATATCGGTAAACTTTTTGATGCGCTCCACCTTTTGTTGCAAAAAAAAAAAAAACATTGTATGGAAACATAGTTAATGAATGAAACACAACACAGGTGTTTCGAGATGCGTTTATAAAAATTAAAGTTATTTTTAACTTTAATTGGTGTCTAAAAATGTGGCGATCCTGCTCGAGATGCTGAAAACCCTGAAATTCAGCGCAAAGGCGCCCGTCCAGCACCTGTTAACAGTATATAGGGAAACAGCACAGATGCACGGAAAAGCATGTTTGAACAACTTGATCCATACCTGAAAAATGGAACCAAACCAAACCGGAAAACCTGACGAGTTGAAGACCTCTATTGCACATGTAAAATAATCGAATAGTAATTTTGGTATTCGAATAGTGGCACGTAGAATGGTTAGCCAATTGACGACTATCTGTGCACATCCCTACTCTCAAACTATTTCTATATTTGTATATAACTAAATATTTTGCAATACAGTTTAAATATACTGTTTCTATACTTGTAATCAACAACTTTAAATCAATAGTTTTATATTTTTTATTAATAATTGTTAAATTAATTGTTATTAATTTGACTACGTCAATTGCATTACTTCATGGGATTGTAGTTCAGAAAAATGTTAAGTACATAGCCTTGTATCCTTGTCTTTGTCTAATTTTCCCTGTACCTTTTTGCTTCAAATCAAACTTCAGAGATTTCTCTTCCCTTTTAAGCACTCTTAATAACATGTAATTGCTTGCATAAGGGCCCTTTCAAGAACCCTATTTCTGCATTAAAACTGCACTCCCCAGTTGTTGAAACTACTAGGCTGTTTGTGGCACTGCAGCAACTTTCAAATGAGGCTTTCAAACGAAACACCACCCATTCTCAACGTCAGTGAGAATGCTTATGTCCTTTGATAATTAAACCAATTTCTCCTGGCAGTAATGCGCAATTCTTACAATTAAGTACTGTGGCTTTACTAGATGGTAATATTGATCTGACCACTCCAGACTACTTTGGCATAATGAAGGTAGTACTATTACATGTCTAATTCCTTACTGTTTAGTGTAAATAAGGTGGTTACCAGTATTCAATGATGTCATGGGACAAGGATCACTGAGTTTTGAAATGGGTCATACTGACTCATTGTTTAATGAATCCATAATTTTGTTTGGTTTCATGTTTTACTAGGTCACAGTAATCTTGACCTGTGTGTTTCTGTCATGAGTAAACAAGAAATGCCACACAGAGACAGAAACATCTTCTGTTAAATTTGGTTCCCATCAACTGCTTCCACAATCATGCCATGAATTGTTCTAGTTGTTGGTGGCTTTTTCTTATCACTCTTTTATATGCTTTGTTGATCAGATAAATGTTTTGGTATTAAAGGTGATCCATAAAACTCTTTAGGACAGTTGTAACATGAGGCAGGATGTATATAGTTCAGCGACATTATCTTGTTCAAACATGTGTGAGCTTCAGTTGTGCTTGACAGTTTGGCTCTTTCTGGTGACAATGTTTTTTAGCTGTAGTAGGTCTCTTGTAGGATTTCTCTGTAGTGGGTCTCATGTGAATTAGTAAATTTTTGAATCCTGTCCAAAGCCACAATCGATACCTATTAAGTGGCTTTGCAACTTCATGATTCATGTTGGGAAATTGATATTAAGATCAATATGTTCTCCGTCTCAATAGCGCTGCTAGTGACAATGTGGAAACAGTTGTGCTTAACTGGATTGTAATTTGAGATATATATATATATTATATATATATATTTTTTATCCCCTTAAACAAGAGATCATGTGGATGAATGGTTGGTTCAGTGTTGATTCAGTATTGAAACTTTCAGTAACGACATTAAAAATAACAATAACTATTACATTGTACTTTTAATAGATAATTAGTTAATGCAGATTCAAATAATTGAGCATGCCTTGAAACATGGATTTTGATTATGATTGATTAATGTATTTTCACATTATATTTGTACATGTGCTACTGATATATAAAATATTTTAAAATGTTTATTTTGAAGAATGTCCATGCTGTTATTTTTTATACAACAAAAATGAATCTTGCAAAAGTTGCGCCAGGTTTGACATCAGTGATGTCAAGCGTCAGTGTTTCTTGTATGTCAAACATGTTGCAGTTCGTATTGTTTTTAATTAACCTGCGTGGATGTTGTATTTTGGCTTTGCTATACGCAATGCATAATTTCATTTAATTTAAACTGACTGATCTCAGTTCAGGAGATTCTGGAATGCTGTCAGTAAAGGGTTAAACCTTTGAGGTATGGAGTCATGTGATCAAACAACATGGCGTCGATCACAGATGAGTTTTTCTTTGGGAGAATCAGCAACAAAACTACATCTGGTAAGGAACTTAATTAAGCTTTTATAATGAAACCTGTTTGAGTCAAAAGATTAGAGTCTCTAGTTTCATTCGATATGCCATTTTTCAAATTTGAGCGATTTATTGCGAAACCATACGCTGTTGAACACAATGACCACGTACGTGGACTGTATGCTCAGTTTCAGTTAAAATATCCTATATTCACTGTGAATTATCACATTGAGAATCAATGGATGCATCCAAAAGCTGGAAAATGTTGCTTTATATGGAGTTAAGATGAAAATCAGGTGCAAACTGTTCTGAGACCAATGCAGACAGACAGCACACTGGCGGTTAAGTCATTTACTAAATAGGGAGCAAGGGAGCATCCTATAGCTCTCCATGCTGCTAAGTGCATTCAATTCAAACTTTCTATAAAAAGTTCCGTTTCAGACTGCAGATGATGTTTGGACCACTCAACATGGGTGGCAGACATGGGACAATGGTAATCAGTACATTCAGAATTTTTCATGCAAAATTTTATTTTAACATGGTTGGCAGTGACTGGATGATGCTGTCCAGAATTATGTATGCTAATTTCTGATGTAATGTCTGTAACGTGAATAAATAACCAAAACTCCTGGAAACATAATAATCTAATTTTCCATAACTTAGTGTTATTTAAAATTTCACAACTTCGTCCCGCTGTGTCCACATATGTGGACATCAATTTTTAGGAAAACTATTTGGTATTTTTGTGCATGTTTCTTAGGGGCTACTTGTTACAAATCAAAAAGGGGAATGGAAAATGCCCGCAGCAGTCACGCTCTGGTCTCAGGAGGTTAAATCATGGTTGAATGAGATTTGAGAACTACGATGGAGAGGAATATTTCTAGAATTAAAAACAAAATCCTATCGAATGACATCAGAAGACTTGGAATATATTGCTGTCATTTTGACCACTTTTATGATACTTTTATAGTTCTTTTTTCGTCTTTATGGAGCTTGACTGTCCCAGTCCCCATTTATTGTCATTGCATTGAAAATAGCACTCAAATAGAAAAAAATTTAATATCTTCGTTGGGTTCCTTGAAGAAAGAAAATCACATGGGTTTGAGTGAGAAAATAACTTGTTTCCTAAAGTTGTAGCTAGTCTATAATAATCTGCTATTAATGCCCTTCCCTTCATGCCTTGTGGTAGTACAGAGCTGCTCAAGTTAAGAATAGGTGTGAAAGAGTCATAACTCAGGGGGCTTGATGTGTCTCCTAACACACTGAGTCAGCACTGTCGCCATGCATTAGAAGAGTTTGGGTGTATGACTCTCCTAACACATTTTAATTAATCTTTGATGAATAGCTTTTAGCAGCTTGTGTTATATGGAACAGTGAGCACCAGCTCTTTGGTGGTTTCTGCCATGCTCCGCTGCACCTCTCGTCAGAGGCTACAGCAGATGATGTTGGATGTGGCAGTGCAAAAACCCCCGGTGCTGGGAGATCGGGGCAGCAGCTCACCACTGAGGGAGAGACACAGTGAGCTGCATATATCTGTCAACATAACGGTCTACTCACCACCTCTCTGTAATGCACACTGCTGACAGTACTGTTAACTACTAAAAAGGATTAACCAGATCACCCTACTGTGCCTATACTATTAGCTCTTTAAAAAAAGCAGAAACAATTATTACCACCTTTTACATTGTTAGTAATCCTTAAAGGTGCACTCAGTAATTTATTCCTCGTTAAAAAAGTTTAACTTCTAAAGACATGAATTGTAATTTTGCAATATATGTAAGAAATCATGACCACTCACATTAAAATGCAGACTCCAGTCATTTCAGTAACCTTAAAGCTGTTTTATTCTACATGGAGAGGGTCCCCTCATGGGGGCTGCCATGTAAGAATCACATGACCAGCCGAATGCTACTCGCTTAATCTCAGTAACCGTCCTGTTGACACTTTCATTGATTAAAATAATCATAGCTGACTGTGAATACTACATTTCTACAATAGCATCTGAAACTAAAATCTACTGATTTTAAAAGATGCTGCATCCAAGCCGCTGGTATCAGTGTAAGTTCAAGATGACACAAAGACAAAAGTTACTAAGTGCACCTTTAAGATTAGTGTTGTAACGATACAGTACAGTTTAAAAAAATAGGTAATATGCTATTGAACACCACTTTAGCCTATTAAAATGTAAAATTTCAATGTAAATAATAAATTAAAATAATAGTATGTTTCTTTCGAGTGTTTCTTAATTAAAGGTGCATTAAGCGATTCCTGAGATTGTTGATATTTGAACTCAACAGCCAAACAACACACCCCTCCCTTCAGTGCTCCTTCAGAAGCTCCACCGCCACCCCCCAAATTCATGCACACGCAGTAGTGTTTTGTGGATCAGTCCAATCCACTTAGTTTATTTTCCCATTGTCAGAGCCAGAGCTGTGTACAAACACCAGATTTATTTTCAGTGCGCACACAGAACGGACAGCTAGCAGACCATGAAGAGGTATTCACAGAATTTGACAAAGTGTATTGGATATTTTAATCCAATACACTTTGTCAAATTCTGTTTGACAAAGTGCACCTTTAAATAAACATTGCTTCAAGTTTTAGTTTTTTTTTTCAAATTCCAAATTTTCTGAATTCCATGTTTTGAAGTTTGATTCAATTTAATTTAATTAAAACACTGATGAAAACTTCAGTTCAGTACAACAGCACTCTTGCTTGTGAGATATAGATTCAACATAATAATAATAATAATAATAATAAAATGCATTATACTATGATCTTTCACACTTTTGGATGTTGGTAATACAGTATGTGATTATTATAGTGTGATCATTTAATTGCACAATGCTGCAATTTAATTATATAAATATATAGTCTGCAGGCGCTGCACGCATCACAGTGAATGAGCGCTCTGTTAGTACTATAATAATCACAGAGCACGATGCTCATAAAATGTGTTTTGAGCATATGAGCGGCTTCATACATTCACTTTGCAGCGCGCAGTACATGCAGACTGTATATTTATTTAATTAAATCGCATACATTTGCATTTTTATTAATCAAACTTTTTGCGTTCTGCATAAGAAAGAATTAATTTGGGTTTGGAACGACATAAGGGTGAGTAAATTATTACAGAATTTACCTTTGAAGGTAAACTACTCGAACTTTTTGTTATTGCTACATAGTATTTTTTGTGTTTCATAGTAATTGGAGTATTTGGCCATTTTTACAGTATTGTGAAATACATTTTTCGCATTCAGGGTATTTATAGAAGGCAAACCTACTGTACTCTTCAGTAACCAAACCCCACTGATAGCTTCTGGGGCTCAATGTAAACATTCCAGTGAAGCGAGGGCTCAACTTCACCTGCTGAGCTGCACAGTCAGTTTTTCCATATGAGCCGTCTCCCCTGAGCTCATGAGCTGTGGGGATTTGAAGAATTTTGCTCCAATACGAAGGTGTCAATCAAACCAACACTCCATTACCCACAGGCTTAAATCACTTGTATTCTCATAACTCAGATGTTCTTGTTTGAACCATGTGTCCTGTTACTGCAGCAATGAAAAATTTAATGATGTGAGAAAGAGACAAACAAATGTCATTTGAGATCTTGGTTGCCTCATTTTGCGTGTCACTGCTGTTATATGCCTCAGAGAGATTTGGAAACCAGATATGTCACTTGCAGGCAATCCTAGCCCAGTTGTCGGACTTCCTGTTTTATGAAGGAGTGCGTGGGGACCTCAAGACATTATTCTCCAACCATCAAAGGGATGGGTCACTACTGTCGACTAGTTCACTAGTCATTCAACAACAGACGACAACCAAGTTGATTAGTGAGGCTGAAACGATTAGTTGACGTTATCAACAACGTGGACAATAAAAATGTGTCTACATAAATTTTCATTGTCAAATAGTCGTTTGATCTCATTTAACGTAACACGAGATCATATGAAATTTGAATGATGACGCAGGAGAGCAGCACTGCAGCTCGCGCCTGACTGAGGAGAGAAAGAAAACAGCTCACAGTTC
The DNA here is from genome assembly GCF_019703515.2 of Myxocyprinus asiaticus. NCBI lineage: Eukaryota > Metazoa > Chordata > Actinopteri > Cypriniformes > Catostomidae > Myxocyprinus > Myxocyprinus asiaticus. The sequence goes on along the minus strand of NC_059374.1, from coordinate 22,058,509 downwards.
CAGAACTTTCCAAACAGTGTAAGGTGATGTAAAAGTATAATGGAATTATACTACAAAAATACAAAATAAGTAAATACAGAAGTGTCTTCCTGACGTGAAATAAAGCGAAGCTGGGTCTGGCATTCCGCTTGAGCAAAACTTGAGCGTTTTGAGCGTCAGAGCGTCTAAAAATGAAACAGCCTGGCGTTATATGTTTAATGCATCTTTTATTAAAGTTCAAATAATAAGGAAGCAGGTTGTGTAAATAAGCTCAAACTCTGAAACTGGCATTTCTCTGTGTGGTCAGAGTGTTATGAGTTGTGTAAAAAACAGAGCACGAGAGTTTCAAACTTCTGCCGGCTGATAAACCCTCTAGCACGCTCGCTGCAGCTAGATTTTAACATGATGGCTCGCAACAAAGTGAATCATAATATATGTCACGTGTGTATCTAGAGTGAAGAAAATCCACGATACGCAGCTCAGTTAAGACGAGAGAGTTTTTTTTTGTTTTTTTTTATGAGTTAAAGATGGATCGAAGTGAACAAAAAGGTGAGAGCGTAGTCTTAGCCCAATATACAATGCAAAAAAATTGGTTATTGATTTGTCTTTTTTGGTTTGTTTTCCTATATAAATATCTAAAGCTCCTAATGTACATTTACTTTAGGAGCTATACTGCAGGAGAAAATTTTTTTAGAGAATATTGAATATATTATTTAATATACATTTCATATTTTAAAATATCAAAAAATCCTTAAAACAATATACATTTACCTGAGAAGCAACATTTAGACTTGCTTACAAAGAATATATATTGAATACAAGTATATTTTGTCTTTACTGCACTGGCAGAAATATGAACAAGTGAAAAAAAATACACTTTTACATATACAAAATACTCTTATACTCCAGATACATTCTCTGAAAGCAAGCCTGAATATTGTATATGTTTCTATCATATCTTATATGATTTTAAGATCATTTTAAATGGAAAACAAGACAAAAACTCTTGATTACAATAGGAAATTTTGCAGTTAATTTTTTTAATAAATTAAATGTAATAAAAATCTAAGTATTTTTTCCTTGTAATTCAGTGAATGTCATTTAGAGGTATTTTTAAAAGATGATTTTGTCCTTATTATTGTTAGTAAGCACCTTTAATACAAGTCGAGGCACAAGATGAGTAGTCTGTTACGAGCTAATTATTAATTATTGCAATAATCGAAGAATAGTCAAATAATCGTTCTAATAATCGTTAAATTAGTTGATTTTCAAAATAATCATTAGTTGCAGCCCTAGTGAGGTCAACTTTTATTTTTTGGTATTTCAGCATTGGTGCTTTCATTAGTACTGCCAGCATGCTGTGCTTTAGCTGTTAAAAGTAATTGTTCACCCTCATACCATCCCAGATGTGTATGACTTTCTTTCTTCAGCAGAACACAAATGAAGATTTTTAGAAGAATATCTCAGCTCCTTAGGTCCATACAATGCAAGTGAATGGGTGGCAAAAATTTGAAGCTCCAAAAACCACATAAAGGCAGCATAAAAGTTATCCATATGACTCCAGTGGTTTAATCCATGTCTTCAGAAGTGATATGATAAGTGTGGGTGAGAAAAAGATGAATATAGTAATTTTTACTATAAATTCTCCTCCCTGCTCAGTCAATCTCCACTTTAACTTTAACATTCTTCTTCTTGTTTTTTTTTTTGTTTTTTTGGTGATTCACATTCTTCATGCATATCACCCTCTACTGGGCAGAGAGAAGAATTTCTAGCAAACAAAGTACTTAAATATTGATCTATTTCTCCCCCACATCTATTATATAATTTCTTAAGATATGGATTAAACCACTGGATTTGTATGGATTACTTTTATATAGCCTTTATGTGCTTTTTGGAGCATAAAAATGTTGGCACCCATTCACTTGCATTGTGAGGACCTACAGAGCTGAGATATTCTTCTAAAAATTGTCATTTGTTCTGCAGAAGAAAGAAAGTTATACACATCTGGCATGGCATGAGGGTGAGTAAATGATGAGAGAATTTAAATTTTTCGGTGAACTATTCCTTTAATAAAAAAATAAAAAAAATGAAAAATCTACATGACTTGCATCAACATTGGTGAACACATTGAACTTTATGGAGTGAAATGTCAGCTTCAGCATAACCCCCACACCACATTGCGCTTCCAAGGGTTGTAATGTGCCTCTCAAAGTTCAAACAATTTAAACTTTAACCCCTTTGCCGCTGACCTTTCGAAGCGGCAGCCAGTGACTCCAGGACAGTTCGGATGATGTATCATTACGTGGGCAGTGCCAGCGCTAAAATCAAAACAAGACGTTCTTTGCAGCTCTTTTCATATGTAGATCAATATGAATGGTATCTTATAAAACAGCTAATAAATGCGCTTGGGACCCCTGCATTCTGCTCTATTCCATTTCGCTCTGTTTAGGTGTTTTTTTTTTGTTGTTTTTTTTTTTTTGGGGATTTTTCCCCTTTTTCCTCCCAATTTGGAATGCCCAATTCCCAATGCGCTCTAAGTCCTCATGGTCGCATAGTGATTCGCCTCAGTCCGGGTGGCGGAGGACGAATCCCAGTTGCCTCCGCGTCTGAGACAGTCAACCCGCGCATCTTATCACGTGGCTTGTTGAGCGCGTTGCCACGGAGACATAGTGCGTGTGGAGGCTTCACGCCATCCACCGCGGCAACCACGCTCAATTCACCATGCGCCCCACTGAGAACAAACCACATTACAGCGACCACGAGGAGGTTACCCCATGTGACTCTACCCTCCCTAGCAACTGGGCCAATTTGGTTGCTTAGGAGACCTGGCTGGAGTCACTCAGCACGCCCTGGGATTCAAACTAGCGAACTCCAGGGGTTGTTTAGGTGTTTTTAATTGCAAGAACACATCTCATGTAAATGTCTTCTAAGAAACACGTCTGACCGTGGTCAGGTAAACTAAATACCAGCCTAATTATACATGACTTCTTTAAGACCAATAATTCGACCCACTGAATTGTTGATTTAGAAAATATGCTGTTTTGCATATCCATAAACCATGTTAATATGACTGAAAAACACACTTTCTTTCCTCTTGGAGTCCTCTTTTTAAAGAAGGAATAAAATTTTGTGAGTGAGGGAAACAGTCTTGGACGAGTGATAGATTGTTTCAAAATGGAACCCTGTCACATGGGAAACATGCGTGCCTTTCGTGTTGCAAATAAATTCCACTCAGGCTCTCAACCACAAGCTTGGCTAGCCAACTCAACCCAAAAGAACCCCATCCGAGCGCCAATCCCTCTACACCCACCCGCTGAACCCCACCTCTTGACTCACTAGTGATACTAGATCTCTTTAACCGGCGCCCAGAGACTCCTCTCGGTAATTTGGGTCTGAAGTCTTGCGTAACAGTCATATCCCAAGGCCGAGACGGCTTACGGACAGTACTCTATGCTCCTTACTAATGCTGGCCAATATAGTGAATATTAACAAATCACAATGTATTCATGATTATTTTGCTGACAGTATAAAATTAAGGTTCAATGATTTGTTTGCATCATCACAAAAATGTTCACAGTAGTCTTTCCATGCATAAAATCTTTTTTAGTAAAAAATATGTCGGTAAACATTGTATTTTAATTAATGTTGGGATCGATGCCTTTTTCACTCATCGATCATCAGAAGATTTTCCTGATGATTATTGATATATAGTATATTGCCATTTTTGTCAGAAATAAAAGGGCTTCTTGTTGCACAATAGTCTTAGTCTTTTAAACACAATTCTCAACTCAACTTTGGTAAAGTGTGAGCGGCAGGGTAAATTAAAGGGGGTCGCGCACAGGACGTGTGGATGTGTCTGGCGGGTGACATGGAGCATTCTAAAATCAGAAACAATAATATTCTACAGAGGTACGCACACACCACCAACGTTCTAAATTTGACCCAAATCATTATCAAAGGACAAAGATTATTTACTCTATCCATCCCTGGATGATACTGTATATTGTGTATGTGTATCTTTCATATAGCCTTAAGTATAGGCCATACACAATGTATTTTTAGTTACAAATATGTCTTTTTGTGGTTTGACAGCTTGAAAGAAAAACTTATTCAAGGCTATACAGAGAAATTGCATAATAAAAGTCGCCATTTCTAATAGTTCAGTTTGCAGTTACACTGGTTTCATTCACTAACCTGCAATCTCATCAACGTCACTTTGTTCATTCTTGAAGTACAAGAGTCTTCATAACTTTGGACCTTTGCGCCGCATCAGCTCATCCTGTGTGTGTGTGTATGTGTGATACTTGTGCCTTACCTGACCGCAATGGGCATTAGTATATGTTATATCACCCTCTTGTGGTCTCCCAACGCTATTACACTAGACTGTTAAACAAAAGGTCAACAGAGTGAATTGGAAAGCATGCAAATTAGGTTTCTAATTTAAATATCAGCTAATTTTAATATATGGATGCCTCATAAATATACAGATAAAATAACGTGCCGATCAACAATGGCTATATCGATTATAGATTTTATGACATCCCTTATGTATTGTTACTAGGACTGTGTATTAAGACAGATTTCCTGATTAGATTCTGATTCACAAGCTCTTTAATCAATTTGATTCTGATTTCAGCATGATTAGATTCTGATTCATTTGGGTATATTTCAGTTATAATGTCCATTTTGGTTACATATGAAATAAATTCTCTCTCAATTAATACTGTTAATTATACAAGGGACCTTCTAACTTGGTACATTACAAAAAAAAAATGTTTTTACATGTTACAATGCAACATTTACAAATGTTATTTTATCATTAGCATTTGATCATTTTGTTAACATTTTAGCTTTTTAAAAATTCCATGCATTCCATGCAGGTGAAATCTGAAAATTTACCACAGACATTTTTAGTCGTATAGCGAGTGAAATTTGGTCACAAATGCAATGTGATTTACTCTTATCGAAGAGACAGAGTAAAAAATCGATCTTTGCATTTTATTTATCAATATCAGGATTGTTCAAATGAAGATCACAATAAATCAGAAAATCAATATTTTTAACTAGCCCTAATTGTTATATTGGTGCATATATAAATACAACTTAAATACTCATATTTCTTTGCATTTATTTAATTAAAAACATACCTAGATTAATTTTAACTGAAGTTTTAGTGTGTTTTCTTCTTGCATTAAACATTTTGAATCTACTTTGCAGCAATGGCTTTTTGGCCAAAATGATGGTTTCTTTGACTGGAAAATAAAACGCTCTCTTAAGTTATTTTGGAGAAGAGACATAAATATTGAGATACTTCATCAAAAGGCTGACAAATGTTGAGGACAGCCTACTCCTGACCAACTGGAAATGGGGCAGGAGGAGGTCATTTATAAGAGAGACTTTTGTACGGCTCTAATAACTCACTTCACAGTGGCAGCCCCTCTACTGGAATGTCAAGAAAGAGACAGTGCTTCAGGTTTCTCACAGTCTAGACCTATAACATCGGGAAGTGTTTTGAAATAGTGGGTTCACCGCTAAGTTGATTGGCTCCTCCTTGGGTCACCACTTCGTTCCTTTGCACACACACCGATACACATTCAACGCATACACCCCAAACACTTGCACGCTTCTCAGCAAGTTCCACATTCCCAGTTTCGTAAGCTTATAAGGCTAGGAAATGAGATCAGCTGGATAGGTCTTAATTGGAGATTGTTGGTACTGTCCTCCCTGCCCCCTTTGGTTGAACTTAAATGCTTTCTGGAGCAGACATGATGGCTGGTTCTCTAAACAACATTCCGTCTGTCTCTCTTGGCTTTTTATTATTTCTTTCTCTCCTGATCTTTCACTCTTTCTTTTGTCCCTGCCTCTGATGCCTGGATCGGTCCTGTGAATTTTGTGAAGTCAGACACCCTGGGAATTGACACACAATATCCTCCAAGCAGCGCAAGAGAGTGTTTCACATAAGAGGAGTCTGTTATCTGCACAGTGTCTCTATAGCCTGCATGCAAAGCTTTTCATTTGGCCATTCCTGCTGCCTAGAGACATAAAAAAACTTGACAAGGAAACTCGTATATGACAATTCTGTCATTATTTACTCACCCTTATGTTGTTCCAAACCTGTGTACTGTTGTTGTTTTTCTGTGGAACACCAAATAAATTTTTTTTTTTTTTAAAGGGATAGTTCACCCAAAAATGAAAATTCTCTCATCATTTACTCACCTTCATGCCATCCCAGATGTGACTGACTTTCTATCTTCTGCTGAACACAAAGATTTTTAAAATAATATCTCCACTCTGTAGCGCTACAATGCACGTCAATTGTGACCAGAACTTTGAAGCTCCAAAAATCACAAAGTCAGCATAAAAGTAATCCATATGACTCCAGTGGTTAAATCCATATCTTCAGAAGCTATATGATAGTTGTGGGTAAGACAAAGATCAATATTTAAGTCCTTTTTTACTTTAAATCTCCACTTTCACTTCTACATTCTTCTTCTTTTGTTTTTGGCAATTCAAATTCTTTGTGCATATCGCCACCTACTGGACAGGGAGGAGAATTTATAGTAAAAAAAAATTTTTTCAAAAGACTTACATATTGATCTGTTTCTCACCCACACCTATCATATAGCTTTTAAAAACATGGATTAATCAACTGGAGTCTTATGGATTACCTTTGTGGTGCCATTATGTGCTTTTTGGACCTTCAAAGTTCTGGCCACCATTCACTTGCATTGTGGAGCTACAGAGCTGAGATATTCTTATAAAATTCTTCGATTTTGTTCTGCAGAAGAAAGAAAGTTATACACAGATGGCATGATGGTGAGTAAATGATGAGAGAATTTTCATTTTTGGGTGAACTATCCCTTTCAAAATTCTTAGCAGCTCTTGCTATACAACAGCAGTTCAAAGTGTCCATTAACTGTCAGGCTCCAAAAACGACAAAAATCCCACCATAGTAGTCCATATGACTCACTCACTATTCAGAGTCTTCTGAAGCAATACGATAGCTCCCCCAAAGGCTGCATCTAGTTTGCGTTTGCATCCAAAATTAAAAAATGGCGTGTCATGTTTGGTTACTTCACACACAAGAGCCACAATGGGCTACTTTTATAGTCTTCTTTTTTAGCTTGACAACCCTTCGTCACTATGAGCTGCTATTTTATGGCAAAAGGTGTGTAACAATTCTTCAAAAATATCTGCTTTTGTGTTCCATGGGAAATGACAATATACAGGTTTAAAACAACATGAGGGTGAGTAAATTTTGACAGAATTTTAATATTTGGGTGAACTGCTGGATTCCTTTTTAGGTAGAAAAAGAAAGACAGAGGTGTTCTTGGAAAAGAGGAAGGATTTGAGAAATTGTATAACAAATAGGAAGTGTGCCCTTTTAAATAATTTGGAAAAACTGTACTGAGGAAAATTAGCTGTGTTGTAGTTCCTATGTTTGCACAGTGTAACAGCCTCTAAAATGAGCTCTCTGTTTTTCCAGGTCTTTAAAGGTGAATTTCAGCTACCTGATTTTCTTAAAGAACAGACACAGGTATGGTAGATATTCTGCCTGTTCTTAAGCTCTCTTCATAAATAGCCTTTTTTGCATTGCTTTCTATCAGTATATCCAGTAAATAAAATGATGGTCATTGGAGATCTTAAATTTCCATCTGCTTCTAGCCCCTCACTTAAATGTTTTGTCATAATTGCAAGTTATTAATCTGCCCTGCAGTCTCGTCCTCTGGTCTCATGTGTTTATTTTTTTGGGAAGGCATCCATCCGTGCACATTAGCGGTTAGATCTCTGGCCTCATTGCAAACACTCTGTTTCACAGTTGAAGTCAGTCTTGTACAGTTAGAAGGTTTAGACTGCTCCCTCTTTAACAGACTCTTTAAATTTTTTTTTATTTTTTATCTAATTTTATAACAAATCATGGCTTTTTTGTAATATTTCCTAACAATATCTTTGAGCACATATTTTACAGGAAATAACCTTGTTGGTTTTTCATTCATTGCAAATTTTTCACACTCAAATTTAAAAGCTCACTATTCACACATACTAATTGCAAAAAACTGGTCTAATTTTTCGGGGATCCACCCCCCCATTCCATCACAATACACAGATCTGAATTATAGGTGGCGCTCTGATGCATTTTAGCCCTCAAAAATGTGCTCGTCCATAGACATTCAGTCTAATTTTCAGTTCAAGCACTACCCTTGATGTTTCACTGAATATTTTGGGCTCTGAGTGGACTAGAAGCTCAATCTAGGTGTCATTAGAAAGCTGAGATACTCCCCTTAGCGATGATCTAAAACATTTTATCATCAATAGTTGATAATATATTTTCTGGTGATTTGATTTGCATTCTTTTTCTTCTGGATGGCATATTTTGTTCTGGACATCTAAGATATAACATTGGATTATTCAGCTAAGCATGCTAACAGACAAGTAAACAATGGCTCATTTTTTAGAGAACTTCTTAAGGTAAAAGCAGATATAAAGTTGTTAGCTATTTGGGGCTTACAGCAGAAGTTATCGTGCATAAGAGACGTTTGTATTTGATGACTTACAGAAATCATATATCACTTTGTGCTTCTTTTGAAATTCTTTCAAACTGTGGTATTAGGCCAACAAAATAAACTGTACAGTCACATTCCTGAGAGTGAGAGCTTTCATTTGATATGACTTTTCCATTTATGTGCTATGTGAAGGACTTTTATTTTTATATAAATATTTCTACCCCATTACCTCTAGGGGGCGTTTATTTGCAACGCAAATGATTTGAGGCATTATTTTGTTATTTTAAGTAACATAAATGCAGGAGTGATGGTTAACGCTGAAAAGTTCAGATTCTAAGCTTTTAAATGAAACCTCATATGCCTGACTTAAACGTTTTAAGTGTAAAGGAATTCCGCGATATAGCGCCATATAAGTTTGAAAACAATGGAGTTAATTGTGATTCAAAACTGGTGTGACTAATGAATCGCTCTGAGTAAACATGTAGAGTTTCTCTCTTAACAGCTCTTATATTCTGTGTCTCATCAAAACTTCCCTTTGTTTGTGTGAGCTGCTCTACCCCCCCCCCCCTGCCAATTCCATGGGAAATCCAAACTTTATGGTAACTTCACTGAAGAAATCCTCAAAACAATACAAATACATGGGAAACTGTATTAATTCCAGCATTTCAATGCAATCAACTGTACAGTATTTTGTCCAAACATAGAGAAAATGACCTCCTATTTGAGAATGAAATGATTTCTTGGATGTGTAACAAATGTTTCTCTTCTAAACAGATTCAGAAGTCCCCAGAAAAGTCAAACCCAAGTTAGGAGGAGAAGAGGACTTTACCCATAGAAGTGAGTTGCTATTATGTTACAAAATATGTTTTGTACTTTATTTTTTTTTATTTTATTTTTTTTTTACAATTTCATATAAGGTTACGGCTGAACTTTCATGAAATCATATTTTGCCACCTCAGGCCCAAAGTTTGAATGTTACGGTTTGAGGAACAGTGCACAAATCAAATAACGACCTTAGCTAGCAAATATCATTGCACACCACATTATTTAGTCAAAATTCTTGTGCTTTGTGTCAAGAAAAATATTTCTGGGGGGTTAAAAAATGGCAGTGACACCATAATGAAATACTGATAATGTAAATTTAAATAGACAGTGAATGCATATTTTATTTACAATAAAAGTTCAAAATTAGGCGGAGTTCAGAACTTAAGTAGATTTATGTAGGATTTGTTTTACCCTTTAAAATGTGTAATGAATGGGGAAAAACTAACCTTTAAAATAAAAATGTATCTCTTATTTTGAAAGTTATTTCGCATTATACTCGCATCTAGACTACTGAATTTGAATACATTCTCCCTTGTCATTAGTTCGTAACAGTGACGTAGCACAGTGGTTCTCAACCTTTTTGACTCCAAGGCCCCCCACTGTCCAAGACAATATTTGAAGGCCCCCTTGCCCGAAACTAGACGTGTGTGATTAAAATAATTAATCATGGATCATTTTTGATTCTAGAAGTTTCAGAAAGAGTCTGTTTATAATTTGTTGTCATACATCTTAAAATATTTTTTAGCACTTTAATTAAGTTGAATTAGTTAAATTGTTTTATGTTATCCCCTTTTCTCATGCCCCTTTTGGCATGCCCAATTCCCACTGCTTACTAGGTCCTCGTGGTGGCGCGATTACTCACCTTAATCCGTGTGGCGGAGGACCAGTCTCAGTTGCCTCCGTTTCTGAGACAGTCAATCTGCGCATCTTATCATGTGGCTCGTTGTGCATGACACCGCCGAGACTCGCAGCATGTGGAGGCTCATGCTACTCTCTGCGATCCACGCACAAATTACCACATGTCCCATTGAGAGCGAGAACCACTAATCGCGAACACGAGGAGGTTACCCCATGTGACTCTACCCTCCCTAGCAACCGGGCCAATTTGTTTGCTTAGGAGACCTGGCTGAAGTCACACAGCACACCCTGGATTCGAACTCGTGACTCCAGGGGTGGTAGTCAGCGTCAATACTCACTGAGCTACCCAGGACCCCCAGTTCAATATTTCTTATTTTAAATCAATTTAAAGTCAACTTGAGGCCCCCTTGGAAGTGTGCTTAGGCCCCTTAGTGGGTCCCGGCCCCCTGGTTGAGAACCACTGACGTAGCACACTAGCCTCTAATTATAGGTTTGCTGATCTCACAGGTGGGCTCTTACTCAGCTGCTGCACTTTTCCTGTGTTTCAGGGTTGAGTAGAAGCAGATGCCGTGAGACCATGATGGACTTACGTCAACCCCGCTATGCTGGGACCTCCATGCATGGAAACACTTACAAACACACACAGGCCTTTGGGTCCGGACCACTCTCTGTAGGACAGTTTGGCCTTTGATGTTGTACTGTAACAATTGTGGCCTAAGAATGTCATTGCTGTTCTTAGTATTTTTGTCTTTTTCATTTCTATTTTTCCACTCTGCTCTTTTGATTTCCTGGCTTTATAAACCTGTGATTCTGTTATAAGAAAATACAGTGGACTAATTGAGTATTTATGGAGGAAAGTTAGCTTTATAATACAAAACGCAATCTCTATTTTAATGTTTGTTTTTTTAATGCCTTTGTAATGTGCAATTTCTTGAGTACTGAATGATGTGCAAGATCTTGAGCTATTGAGAGTTTGTAGAAAAAGAGCTGCATTTATGTTCTCTGCATTCACAACGGAGTGACCTTATGTACAATGAGAGTTGTAATAAATGAGCTGTCAGTGTTCTAATGCAAGAGCTCATTGACATTTCTCCATTGGCACAGATGCTGTGTGTGGATTTATTTTGTTGTTTTTACAATTGTTACTTTTCTACTTGAGTGTAAATCATAATTATGTATGATTTTATTTCTTTCAATGAAGGTTGACAGCCACTGTGCTGACATTAGTCCGATTTTTACATTCGGTGTAGGAGACAAGGCATTGTTTAAAGGTGATGTGTGCTAAAATACTTTCTCCTAGTTTAGTTTAATATTTAGACTCAACTATAAGTCAGCCATTTTGTAGGTTGATTTCTCCCCAAATCTGTAAAAAATCTGTACAAAATGTCTCTGTGGCACTATAAAAATATTGTTCTGTTTGTTTGAGTGTCCCGACGGTCCACCTTAGCAACATTAATCAATGATGTGTGTTTGGGGAGGGACTATCTGTTTGATCAACGGTAGACAGGGAGGAATGTTTATTTTTGCAATTCCATTTGGCACTTCCGCCAAAATTCAAATGACCAAAAAAAAAAAAAAGGTGCATAGTTAAGATAGTTGAAGCTTATTTGAATCTTTTCAGCCTCTGTCTATTAGTGGCTTAGTCAGAAACAAGGCTCTGGGTGTGCCAAGGTAAAACTGGGTGTGCAAGAACTAAAGCACAATAAAGTGACATAATAAAGTGAATGTTAACCACTATTTTGCTATAATTATTGTATTGACCTGTGTTATGTTTTAATGACTTAACAATTTAATGACACTTTTATAAATGGATTAGGTGTGCCTGTTAATGTATCAAGATAATAGGCTTAATAATTAGTCACAAAATTCAAATGAATTTTTTGGAATGATAGATAATTATTGTCCAAACGATGACAAAAATACACCAGGTTTTAGTTTACATTCATCGGTTCAAAAAGATAACTGTGGATAAGAAATAAGTAATGCATTGTGTTACAGATGATTGCACAACTGTAAGAAAATTCAAAATCTGAACTTTCTTTGCATTCATGGAGTACATGGAGGTTTGGTTCATAATAAAAACAGAAAAATACTACTACTGTTAAATGAATTATTAAGCCAACATGAATAAAGGATAATATCATGTCTGACATGATGCAAACACACATTAAAGTGATGGTATACCCAAATATGAAAATTCTCTCATCATACAATGCAAGTAAATGGTGGCCAGAACTTTGAAGGTCCAAACAGCACATAAAAGCAGCATAGAAGTAATCCAAATGACTCCAGTGGTTAAATACATATCTTCACAACTGATATGATAGTTGTGGGTGAGAAACAGATCAATAATTCAGTCCTTTTTGACTATAAATCTCCACTTTCACATTCTTCTTTTTTTATTTTATTTTTTGGTGATTTGCATTCTTTGTGCATATCGCCACCTAATTGGCAGGGAGAATTAGTAAAAAATGTTTTACTAAATTAGTAAAAAAAAATGAGAAAAATAGTAAAAAAAAAAAGGACTTAAATATTGATCTGTTTCTCACCCACACTTATATCACTTCTGAAGACATTGATGTAACCACTGGAGTCACGTGGATTACTTTTATGCTGACTTTATCTGCTTTTTGGATCTTTAAAGTTCTGGCCAACATTCACTTGCATTGTATGGACCTACAGAGCTAAAAATCTTCGTGTGTGTTCAGCAGAAGAAAGAAAGTCATACACATCTGGGATGGCATGAGGGTGAGTAAATGATGAGAGAATTTTCATTTTGGGGTGAACTATCCCTTTAAGGATACCGCTGATTATGTGTAACAGATTTGCGAACATTTACTGAACAAATAATTAAAATATAAATAAAATCTGTCATCTACACAGGCAGATAAGTGTGATCTTTAAACCAAACAGGGTCACAGAACTAAGGACATATAAACTAAAGTAAATGCCCGGTACAGTATAGCTTAACTTTTCAAGTGTATTCTCCACATATTCCACAATAAGCACAATATATCGTGATTGGAGAAGAAAAGAACAACAATGAACTTATTTTGTGGACGCGCGCAATGAGGCAGAAATCTGGTGGCACAAACAATTGATTACTAAAATCCGTTATCATTGTATCAAAGTTTTAACAGAATATTGATGCATTTTACACCCCAACATATTATAATTAACTGTAAAAAAAAAAAAAAATGTAATTTTATTTGGGAGTTCAAGCTTACGTTTTAGTTGACATTTGCAAACCTGTGTACGCCGGTGCTGTCCATGCATATCGACTGACGCTTTCTTCCTGACCAGACTTCTGTGCGTTGCTCTATTCGCATAACTCTGGCGCCGACCAGTGGTCACTTTCAGACACTGCACACCTTGCATGGCAGTTTCTTTTCAAGTATGACATCAAATTCTTTGGAATAGTTCACCAAGAAATACAATTAAACTCATTTACTCAACCTCATTTATATATATATATATATATATATATATATATATATATATATATATATATATATATATATATAGTTTTTAAATGTGTATTACTTTATTCTTTCACAACAGGCAGCTTTTTCCCACACAACAGAAGACTTTAGAGACCAGAGGTCGACAAGCTCCCAAAAGGATAAAAAAAAAGCACCATAAAAGTAGTTCATATGACGTGTGCACTATATTTATAGGCAAGGTTGGGAGGGTTACTTTTGAAACATATTCCACTACAGATTACAGAATACATGCTGTAAAATGTAATTTGTAACATATTCCGTTAGATTACTCAAGATCAGTAACATATTCTAAATACTTTGGATTACTTCTTCAGCACTGGTAGATTTTTTCACTTGTTTTGACTATAAAAACTCTGCCAGTGCAGTAAGACAAAATACACATGTTAAAAATACATTCTCTGAAAAACCTAAATATCTTATGCAGTGTTGTTTCTATAACAAGATCAATCTAACTGATCCTGTTTTAAGGATTTTTAGATATTTTTACAGGAAAACAATAAAAAAATTATTATCAAGAATACAATGTTTGCCCTAATATCAAAGGTCTTACTAGAAAAAAAGAAATTATGATCCAACATGAATTTTCTTGATAAACAATATGATCGTGTCTGGTAACGTGCATGTAAAATGGCTAGAAATAGCATTTTAGCTTAGCGTAAAGCTGACAATTTACACAAGGTTTATTTCTATTTCTTCTGCTCCAAACTTACTTCAAACGTACTTCTCTGTCTGCTCATATGAATGTAACACATCATAAGAAAGTGTTTCACCGCTGTTCAAATGCACTTTGGATCGCATCATTTATATGTATAAATGTTTTTCATCTGAAAGGACTAAATATTAAATGAAACAAATGACAATAAAATGCAAAGTAATCTCTTCAGTAATCAAAATACATTTTGAATGTAACTGTATTGTAATTACCAATGATTTAAATTGTAACTGTAGTGGAATACAGTTACTTATATTTTGTATTTTAAATACGTAATCCTGTTACATGTATTCCGTTACTCCACAACCCTGTTTAAAGCCATATAATAGTTTTGTGTGAGGAACAAACCAAAATCTAAGTTGTTTTATTCACTGAAAACCTGCCCTCCACCATAGCTCTCAAATCCAATTTGTACTTGCACATTTTAAATCTTGGCGTGTGAAGATGTGTTTAAAAGTATTCTCGCATGTTCACAGTATGTCAAGGTTGAATATGTGAAAGTGTGAATGAGATTTGAGAGCTACGGCATTGGGCAAGATTTCCTTACAAAAAATCGTATGGCCTCAAAAGACTTGGAATTTGGCACACAAATCTTATGCACTACTTTTATGGTCCTTCTTAGACCTTGACTGGTATATATTATTTTGCATCCCACAGAAGAAAGCATGTCATGCAGGTTTGGAATGACATGAGAGTGAGTTTTTATTTTTGTCATCAGCTATCCCTTAAAGGAATATTCCAGGTTCAATACAAGTTAAGCTGAATCGACAGCATTTGTGGCATAATATTGATTACCTCAAAAATACATTTTGACTCATACCTCCTTTTCTTCCTTTCCTTTTTTTTTCTTTTTTTTTTTTTTTTTTGTGATTTTCTCCCCAATTTGTAATGCCCAGTTCCCAATGCGCTCTAAGTCCTCGTGGTGGCGTAGTGACTCAATCCGAGTGGTGGAGGACGAATCTCAGTTGCCTCTGCATCTGAGACCGTTAATCCATGCATCTTATCACATGGCTTGTTAAGCACGTTACAGCAGAGACATAGCACGTGTGGAGGCTTCATGCTATTCTTTGTGACATCCGCACACAACTCACCACGCGCCCCACCAAGAGCGAGAACCACATTATAGCGACCACGAGGAGGTTACCCCATCTGACTCTACCCACCCTAGCAACCGGGCCAATTTGGTTGCTTAGGAGACCTGGCTGGAGTCACTCAGCACACCCTGGATTAGAGCTCACGACTCCAGGTGTGTTAGTCAGCGTCTTTACTCACTGAGCTACCCAGGCCCCCCATACCTCCTTTTCGTAAAAAAAAATAATCAAAAATCGAGGTTCCAGTGATCACTTAAAATGGAAGTGAATGAGGGCCACTTTTTAAATGTAAAAATACTCACTTTTTCAAAAGTATAACCACAAGACATAAAGGATATGTGTTAAAGTGATTTGAGTGTGATAAAATTGCTTACTAACTTTTTCTGTGTAAAGTTATAGCCAATTTTACAACTTCTTTGCCATGATGATGTAATGTCAACAAACCATAAAATGATTAAAAATGACAATTTAAACAACTTTACAGCTCAAATAATACATGAGTTTTAAGAATGAATGCAAGTGCTTTTATAAAATTATAAGCTTCACATTTCTGTCTTTAAACTCTCCAAAAACTGGCCCCATTCACTTCCATTGTAAGTGCCTCACTACAACCTCTATTTTTGCTTTTTTTTTTTTTTTTTTTTTAAAGAAAAGGACAGAATATTCCTCTCAGATGGTTCCCAGCCTTGCTGACCAATGAAATTCCACGACTTTACCATTCATTTGGGATTGATGGATGGATTTTGAAAAATCATATTGTTTCGGATCAACTCTATAATGAATTATACTCAGAAATCAAAAGAAAGATTCGCTCACAAATCAGAAATCACTATGGTGTGCGAGCAAAATCTAGCTGATGAGATTGTTTAGGCAGAGGAAAACTAGAAAAAAGTATATTCGTTTGAAATTTTCAAGACTTTTCTAGTCCTGAAAATCACAATTTTATTCCCAGATATTTCCAGGCTTTCCCAACCATGGGAACCCTGCCTTGACTATTGAAACCTTTCAGCACCTGTTTGAATTTTTAAGAGGAAAAGAACATTACAGTTTGTGCATATGAAAATGTTTTAATATCAAGGAACAACTTTTTTTTTTTATCATAATACATATACATTCAAGGTAAATGATACATCCGTTACAATACATACTTCATCATTCCGATGTTGGCATCCAAACATAATGTAAATACAGTATATATATTTTGAACGAATAGAAACCAGTGCACAACGTTGATTAGGGGAAATAACAGTCAACAAGTAACAATGGTTTCCCACATTCAAATTGTACAGCTCTCCAGGTATAAATGTTTCTTAGAAGCAGTCTCTAAAACCAAAGTAAAAAATAGAGTCTAAAATACAGCTGACAGTACTGTCCTCATAGAAATCCAGGGCTTTTTCTCTTTGTATTTACAGTGCAATTTTACACTTGGGAACGAGGTTAACAAATCAAATGTTTCACAGTAGAAATTAAAAGGTATGATTTGTCTTTTAAATATACACCTAATCAACAGTCTTCGAGTTATGGTTTAAGATTACACATCTGTATGACGACAAGAATGACGTTTTAGAGGCTTTGGTACACAAGGTCCCATCGGAAGTAAGCCTTTCATAAGGGCTAAAACATCACTCACACTCGACACATTCAAACTGAACCAAGGACAAAAGGAATTGGCAAGATTTGAGGCAGCGACTAATAGTCACTTTGTAAGACAACTTCTCCCATAATCTCTGTCAGCTGATGTATAGTTAGTTTTTTTGTTGTTTTGTTTGTTTTCTTGGGGGATTCATTTAGGCTATGATCGGAATAGCATACTACCAAACAGCTCTTACTATTTCTGCAGTGTGTAGTATGTATACTGTTTACAGTCTGTATGCTTGGAATACCCATATGACCTACTACATTTGCAGTGCACTTGACTTGACCTCCCATTTCCAGTGTAGGAACTGGTAGCAATATCAAAATTGTTTTAAAATCACTCAGATTGATTGGAATGCCAAAAATGACAAACGTTTTACACAAACTTGTATTAAAAATGCAATGTTTTCATTTCTAAAACGATAATTGGACAGCACTTGCTCAATTAAACATGCAACTTGATGAGGTCATGTCACAACAATGTCACGTACTACTGTTTGAAACATTGCATAATGCATTGTTTCACATTCTGTTTTTTTAAATTGCACACAGTATACAGTGTATTAAAAGTAGTATTCTATTTCGAACACAGCCTTTAGGCATCAAATATTTGGAGGATTGGGAAGAGAGCGTGGATGTGAGTTACATTTATGAGTCTTTGTTGAACTGTGCAAATGGTATGCAATCTGTCTTTAACAAGAGCGAAAGAGACAGATGTGATGATGTACAGCCATAAAATAATGTCTCTACTAGTAGCCATATCATGAACTAAAGTCTGAACCTCAGTCTCTTTAACGTTTAAAGTGATAGTTACCCAAATTTTTTTTTTTTTCCATTATTTACTCACCCTAATGTTGTTCCAAAGCCATATACAGGTTTGGAACAACATGAGGGTGAGTAAATGATGATAAACTTTTCATTTTATTGGAGAACTTTTCTTTTAACTAAAGTAGTGTATAAAGAAGCCAACCAGCATTCATGATGGGACACACTAGAAAAAATTGGTCTTGTCGCATTGCACTCTTCTCATAATGTGGAAGCAATTTGCTGAGCAATGGAAGAGTCTGGTGGTGTCTTCTCAAGGACCGCTTTTCCAGACTGGAGAGCCTTAAGGGAAGTGGAGTGAACCCTGTGTAACACCTCAACTCCTTCCTGTCCTGTCTAAGGAGCATCACTGGTGTCACAGAGTGATTGATTCAAAGTGCAAAAGTATGGATGCATGTTACAAAGGCAACGTCAACTCATTTCCACTGTTAACCAAAACATCAAGGGAATCGTACACAAGAAACAATAAAACAAGGCATTTAGATACTATAACAAGGTCATTGGCACAGTCCTTTTGGTCACACACTGTTTTAACGACTTCGTGGCGTAGTTATTATTTAAGGGAGCTGAAATAATGCAGCCTCAGTGCTCAGCTAAACTGCTCTGCGCCTTTTCTATCCGAGGCAGGCGAACAACAACAGCGGCCATTAGGGAAAGGGAATTGTCATGGCCTCAACCTATGAGGCTTAGCATTTATTATAAAAGCAGATCTTAAAGGACCTGATAGATGTGATGTGTGCTGGAGGCGTGTACAGCAAGAAAAAAAACAAAACAAAAAAAAGTAGTCACAGTGTGCTCAAACATCACGAGCATGCAGACAACGCCAGGGTCTGTCACAATGGCATTCTGTGGCACGCAAACAATTGTAAGAGTCAAGAAGTTGAGGTCCATGCGGCCAATGGCAGATCCCGGGCAGTCTCGAGGGAAAGAGAGAAAGAGATACAGTTGGGAAAGAGAGAAAGAGATACAGTTGAGAAAGAGAGAAAGAGATACAGCAAGGCAGGGCCTTGTGGGCGTCCGAAGTCTCCTTCTGTCCGTGCTCACTTGTTCTCGATAAGGGTCTGCACCTTGTGTACAAGCTCCCGTGCTATTCGGAGGATGTACTGCACGTTGTGGCGCTCTGCCATCTCTGTTAGAGATTAACACAAAGCACACAGTTACAGTACACACCAATGATTCAGTAGCCTGATATTTTCCCATGGTCACTTGCTAGGAAGGCAGCATTTCCTCTTGAGGAACACAGTGAAGTTGTGCACAAATTTTTGCCACCTCTGCCAAAGGCCATAAATATTATTTCTTATTAGTCAGAAACTGTACTGTGCATTATCATTGTTCTTGTTTTTTTTCCACTTGCTTTTCTAATTTTGTGTTTTTTGCCATTTTTCGGCAGTGAGATTGGGAAATGACCCGAACCAGATTTGAACTCAAGCCGCCCACACACAAGTGTGCTGAACTACAAGCCAGGCCACATTTTTGGCATTTTGCATTATTTTTATTATTATTTTAAGACAATGGAATTTTTTGGCTGTTTTATTTGTGACAAACATTGTGCTGGACTCAGGTGAAAAAAAAATACATTATTTGTTACTCATACTCTCGTTTTGTTGACTAAATGTGAGCAATTTTCCAAGTTTCGCCACATTAAGTTTTGCAGATTTTTAGCATTCAAGATAAACTTTTGATACACTTCGCCTGTTTGTCATCATCCTAAATAAACTTCTGATGAACTTTGCCTGTTTGTCATCATCCTCGATCAACCTCTGATAAATGTCACCTGTTTTTCATCATCCTAAATAAACTTCTGATAAATGTCACCTGTTTTTCATCATCCTAAATAAACTTCTGATAAATGTCACCTGTTTTTCATCATCCTAAATAAACTTCTGATAAACTTTGCCTGTTTTTCATCATCCTCGATCAACTTCTGATAAACTTCGCCTGTTTTTCATCATCCTAAATAAACTTCTGATAAATGTAGCCTGTTTTTCATCATCCCAAATAAACTTCTGATAAATGTCGCCTGTTTTTCATCATCCTAAATACACTTCTGATAAATGTCGCCTGTTTTTCATCATCCCAAATAAACTTCTGATAAATGTCGCCTGTTTTTCATCATCCCAAATAAACTTCTGATAAATGTCGCCTGTTTTTCATCATCCCAAATAAACTTCTGATAAATGTAGCCTGTTTTTCATCATCCCAAATAAACTTCTGATAAATGTCACCTGTTTTTCATCATCCTAAATAAACTTCTGATAAATGTCGCCTGTTTTTCATCATCCCAAATAAACTTCTGATAAACTTTGCCTGTTTTTCATCATCCCAAATAAACTTCTGATAAATGTCGCCTGTTTTTCATCATCCCAAATAAACTTCTGATAAATGTCACCTGTTTTTCATCATCCTAAATAAACTTCTGATAAATGTCACCTGTTTTTCATCATCCCAAATAAACTTCTGATAAATGTCGCCTGTTTTTCATCATCCCAAATAAACTTCTGATAAACTTTGCCTGTTTTTCATCATCCCAAATAAACTTCTGATAAATGTCGCCTGTTTTTCATCATCCCAAATAAACTTCTGATAAATGTCGCCTATTTTTCATCATCCCAAATAAACTTCTGATAAATGTCACCTGTTTTTCATCATCCTAAATAAACTTCTGATAAATGTCACCTGTTTTTCATCATCCCAAATAAACTTCTGATAAATGTCGCCTGTTTTTCATCATCCCAAATAAACTTCTGATAAATGTCGCCTGTTTTTCATCATCCTAAATAAACTTCTGATAAACTTTGCCTGTTTTTCATCATCCTCGATCAACTTCTGATAAATGTCGCCTATTTTTCATCATCCCAAATAAACTTCTGATAAATGTCACCTGTTTTTCATCATCCCAAATAAACTTCTGATAAATGTCGCCTGTTTTTCATCATCCCAAATAAACTTCTGATAAATGTCGCCTGTTTTTCATCATCCTAAATAAACTTCTGATAAACTTTGCCTGTTTTTCATCATCCTAAATAAACTTCTGATAAATGTCACCTGTTTTTCATCATCCTAAATAAACTTCTGATAAATGTCGCCTGTTTTTCATCATCCCAAATAAACTTCTGATAAATGTTGCCTGTTTTTCATCATGCCAAATAAACTTCTGATAAATGTCGCCTGTTTTTCATCATCCTAAATAAACTTCTGATAAACTTTGCCTGTTTTTCATCATCCTAAATAAACTTCTGATAAATGTCACCTGTTTTTCATCATCCTAAATAAATTTCTGATAAATGTCACCTGTTTTTCATCATCCTAAATAAACTTCTGATAAATGTCACCTGTTTTTCATCATCCCAAATAAACTTCTGATAAATGTCGCCTGTTTTTCATCATCCTAAATAAACTTCTGATAAATGTCGCCTGTTTTTCATCATCCTAAATAAACTTCTGATAAATGTCGCCTGTTTGTCATCATCCTAAATAAACTTCTGATAAACTTCGCCAGAATTTCAGCATCTTAGATAAACTTCTGATAAACTTTGCCTGTTATCGGCAACTAGATAAACAAATTAGCCTGTTTTTCAGCATGTAGATAAACTTTAGATGAACTTCAACAGTTTTTCTGCATCTAGATACATTTCTGATCAACTGAGCCTGAATTTCAGCATCCAAGTTGAACTTCTGAAAAACTTTGCCTTTGTTTCAGCAACTAGATAATTTTCTGATCAACTGAGCCTGTTTTTGGCATCTAGATAAACTTAAAATAAAATTGAGAAGTTTACCTAGATGCTGAAAAACAGTTGATTAACTGAACCCGTTCTTCAGCATCCAAGTTAAACTTCTGATAAACTTCAACTGTTTATTGGCAACTAGAGAAACTTCTGATCAACTGAGACTGTTTTTAGGCATCCAGATTTCCGGCATCCTAGATAAACATCTGATAAACTTCACCTGTTTTTCGGCATCTATATAAACTTCTCGTGCTTGTTAAAGGGCAAGGTTGTTAGAAGATCTAAGAGTTGCAACAGTTTTCTTTAAAAGACAGTTTAACTTACAGTTAGTCACTCACGTGACTTGCATCAGTGAGGATCAGCCTTCCAATTTGACTTATAAACCATGTAAAGTTGCAGTTCATCATGAAGTTACCAACTGGTCAGTAACATTTTATTTACCCTCCAAAGTCGTTGTTTACTTGCATGTGGTGCTGGGCCAATGTAACTTTTGGACCCTGGCTGCGCCCTCCCTGTTTTAAAGTGTGCTGTTCTGTTCACTCACCATTAAAGAATTTGATGATGTCAGTGAAGTCCATGTTGTTGTCTAGGATGATGTCCCTGTACACCTCCACCAATGCCAGTGAAATGAAGAGGCCAAAGTGCCTGGAGGAGATGCAGGGGGCGACCCAGATAACCTCCCATACTGCAAACACATCCTCATAGAGTAGTTCTGACATACACAAACAAAAAATAAACAGTGAGTTAAATGATGAAGGTTGTTTCTTCAATTATGTGATATCACGTGTCCAAGTGT
This sequence comes from Myxocyprinus asiaticus, assembly GCF_019703515.2. Lineage (NCBI taxonomy): Eukaryota > Metazoa > Chordata > Actinopteri > Cypriniformes > Catostomidae > Myxocyprinus > Myxocyprinus asiaticus. The sequence continues at coordinate 22,036,056 of NC_059374.1, read as the reverse complement.
CATTACCTCTTTTGAAGTCAAGAAGGAACCAGCGGTAGCAGAAGTAGAAATGAGTATAATCTCCATTCTGTTGCATGAGCTCAAACAACTCTGAGTCAAGGATCTAAAAAAAAAAAAACATCAATGTTCACATCTAATGATGTCACAGATTGCATCAGAAGAAGGACGAATCATGGATACTAACTCAGGCAGGAAGGGGGAGAAATAAGGTCATGTGTCATGTTACCTGTATCAGTGACCTCATATTGGCAAAATGAGTGTCCATCGCTCCTCCGGTAGGGAAATTCTGACTCATCCTTTTCATCAGCTGAGTGAAACAGCTGTAGGCCAGGCACTCTTTTGAGTGGGGTTAAAATTAGGAGAAAAAGTTTATAAAGATAAAGAAGGCTAAGAAATAAACATGAATGCATTGCAGTGCATCTATCTATCTATCTATCTATCTATTCCATCCATCCATCCATCCATCCATCCATCTATCTATGTTATTAATAATTATTTAGCAGTTAAAGCACCTTTCAGCAAAGACGGCACTGAAATAAATCCAGTGTGTTACATGTTAAAGTGTCACACTCACCATCATCCAGAATGACCATTAGTGGGGCTAGAAGATCACACATGCCCTGCACATAGCCAATCTCCAGATGTTCCCACACATAACTGATTCATAAAGAAGAGGGATCATGAGACACAAAGATGGACTCTGTTTCAGTTCAGCTGATTTAGGAAACTGTATTAGTTTGTGATTCATGTTTCAATGAATGAAACAGGCTGGCTGATTTGAAATTCAGTGAGTTGCTATTCTGAGGAATGAGAACATACGTGACCAGAGTCATCACTCCGAGCTCTTCTCACCTGCACATGATGTTTCGTAGTTTCTCCAGGTTTGCTGTTGTGAAGTAATAGTAGTTGCGATCACAGCGCTGGACATCTTTATCTATTCTGTGTAAGTTCAGCGCCACCTTATCCAACAGCTCGATCTGCACACAGTCAGAGCATTTGGTGTCAGAAAACAACAATATGGAGATACTAGACTTTAGACAAAACAATTGCACAAAGATTATTCCCTTTCATACTGGGGAAGTTACTTTAAAATTGTGGTTTGCCAAATAGTTAAACTACAAGCAAGCTATACTTATTATGCAAAAGTTAGTTACACTACAATCTATTTAAATAGTAGCATATGCTATATTAGTAGTATTTTCTATTAAATACGTACATACTATAACTATAATTATACTTAAAATATTTAAGAGGGGCAATATTTACCTTAAATTATTCTACTCAATATTATCATATTACATTTGAGATGCTGAAAAACTGAGCTGTAAAAAAAATTAAAATGACCTTAATTATGATGACAGTATCAAAATAAAAACACATATATTTACACTAAGAACAACTACAAAAGCTAAAGAAAACCTATTTATATACAGTAACAATATAAGACATTGTAATAATAAGAAGTATTTAAATGGAATATTTATTTAACACAAAATGCAGTGTTGAGACTTCTGGGAATAATTCTAAATGACTACTCAAATGAATCAGTGAAACATTTTAATTCCAAATTAACCAATTTGCTAAAATGAATTAGACTTCCAAATGCTACTTTGAGAGTGTGGACATTCTATGAAAGTGCACTTGTAACAATTCATCTTGCCTCAACTCGTTCAGTGATATAACACTTTGTCATGCTACACAGCAACTTCTTGGAAAAAACGTTTGTTATGGAAAAGCTACTGTACACTATTTGCAACTGTCATGGTACTGGACAATGTAGTTAGGTTAGTAGCATTGTCACTTGTAGTAAGCTACACCCCAACTCAACAGTGTGCCAATGTACCGTATAAGAAGAGAAGGATGGTGTTGTTCCCTCGTTGGTGGTTACAAGTTTGTCCAACTGACTGCAGAGTTTGTCCTCACTCAAAGAGTCCCGTCCACTCTGCTCCTCTAGTCCTCCAGTGGGTGTAGTGTCCTCTTCCATGCTCTGCCCGTCATCGATGCTAGACGTGATTTGGGAATGGCCAGACGCCACTGAGTAGTTTCTGGAGGAGGGCAGGCCTGAGTCTGGAGAGTCAAACTCAACCAGAGGCCTCTCATCTGGAGCTAACACAGCTGGGGTGACCACAGTGGTTAAGGTGGGTGTGCTTCCCTCACACGAGGTGTCGTGACCCCCTGCATCAGGCTCATCCACTGACATGAATACCTAAGGAGAGAGGAGATGGGTTGAAGGGTATGATGAAGCTACATGATGTCAGATATACCTATAATGAACGATATTCACTTGAAGTTCACTTGAAGTCTCCAAATGTACTTCCAAGCAAAGGTGTGAACAATCAAATGTCCCAAAATAACGTAAACTCTTTTAGGAGTATTTTATGGGTATGAAATTAAATAGGCAATGTGAGAATTTCAGGAAAAATCCATTGTACATTTCATTAAGATATGTTTTCCAAAGTTCCAAACAACGTTTAACTTGACACAGTGACCCAGGGACCGATCATGGTCCTGCGAGACCCTGAGGCATCAGGCTCCTGGAGGCCCCTCCCCCATGCCCGCCCCTTCCTCTGCCTCAACATATGCACCATGAATGGGAAGGAATTTTAAGCGAATCTAGAAATGCCATGAACGACGCATTTTTGTGTCTCATTTTCCATTGTTAATGCATTATGTGAGCACTCCAAATGGACTCACTGAGCCGCACCACGCACTGCACTCAGAGCAGCGCCTGAAGAGCATATGAAGATTGACCGCTTCTGAAGTGCTGTGATGCACACGCTGTCTGTGGAGGTTCGCGGTAAACTCCCGCAAAAGAATATAGTGAACGCAAAGTGCTCCTGTCTCACTTTAATATTTGCGTAATGGCAAATGTTCTTGGTCATTATGGGTTCATACACGCAGTATTAATGGCACACAGTGACACAGAGAAGAAGACGCCCGCTTACTTTATATCTGTGCAGATGATAGAATGAAGAAACAGAATCTCAAAGATCTTCCTTCATGCGAAATAAGGGCTGGTGGGTTTAATCGAACAGTCTTAAAATAATGGGAGAAAATGAAGATTTAGGACAAAAAGATATTACTATTGCATAATATAATATTCAGGTTGGCTGGGTTCCAAAAACAATAGTGTAAATGTAAAGCTGACCTAGACTAAAGTTGACCAAAAAAGAGAAACACATTTAAGGTATCTGGAAATACTGTAATACAGTGGTTCCCAACCGTGTTATTGGAGGCCCCCCAAAAAAGCACATCTCCCTTATCTGACACACCCAATTCAGGTCGAAGAGTCTCTAGTAACGAGCTAATTAGTTGAATCAGATGTGTTTGATTAGGGAGATATCCAAAATTTGCAGTGTTGGGGGGCCTCCAAGAACAGGGTTGGGAACCACTGCTGTAATATTAAAAAAATAATTTTTTGCCATTCTAACCCCTTTCAAAATGTTAAAAGCCTTAAAGTTAATCAAAATGTCAGGAACATTTTGTAAAAAAAGTCTCCCTTTCGACTCTTGGCTTTCCTTTTTGCTGTACCACTACTCCAGTGTTTGTGATTCATTTACTAAATATACTATATATATCTTACTCTCTTAAAGGGATAGCTGATAACTAACAAATGGCACTCAAACGTAACTACCGCTACTCTTTATTTTTCATGCAGAATTTCATGCATATTTTAGCAGATTTGCTAAAATGCATAATTGTTTGTAATATGCTGTGTGATAGTTTTATTGTAGTATTATATATATATAAAACATTTTTGTTAGGGCCTCTGATTATGGTTTTCAGGCTTTTGGAGCATGGCATAGCCCTGAGAAGCTGAGAAGGATAAGATGGCTGGCACATATTCAAGCACTGTTTAACTTTCTATATCAATTTTGCATTCGAGGTGCCTTGTTTCTGAGTGTCATACTACAGTGGGCCTCTCGGCCTGAGGTCTCGGGCCACCCATTGGCCCAGTTTATAATCCACCCTTGAAGCCACCTAAAAACACAGCTGTTATGACTACAGACACTCAAATCTAGTATGACAAGACGCAACCAAAGTGAGACGCTTTAAAAGTGTCCATCAGATGCATGAGTAAATAGACCAACAATTAAAAACAGCGCAGAAGGAAGCAGGCCAATAATGGGGTAATGTTCGATGATATGGAAATAAAACAAATAATATTTTAACTTTTAAAGACACTCTTTGTATTGTCTAAATGCATGTCTGTTGCCACAGTATATGTATATGAATTATACTAAATTATCTTTATTTGGAGGCCTTTCACAGTAAATATTGGTATGCGATTAATTGTGATTAATTCCATTAATTAATCGGCACATCCTGTAATTAATTTGATTAAAAAATGCTATCGATTGAAATGACAAAACAAAAAACGAAATGAAAAACAATACAAAAACAAAGCAAAACACACACACACACACACAAAACAAACAAACAAACAAAAAAAAAAAAAGAAAACACTAAACAAACCTCGTTGCTGATAGTGGAGTCTCTGTGGATGAGTTTGAGGATGTGGCTGTCTATACTGCTCCCTGAAGACAGCTTGGCAAAGATGGCCGACTGCATCTCTTTCTCCCGCTGCTTCACAATGACCTCACATGCCTTCCACTCTCGCTTCACCTGCTGATACCTCTCTGTGATCTTCTCATCAATCTACAAAACACAAATGTACAGCATATCAGTAAGGATGGATTATGGCCTGGGCCAGTAGGGCCAATTTAGCTTCATATCTCGCAATTGAAAATTAATTTTTCATTTTTGCAATTTAATTTCTCATTATTTGGACATTTCAAATGTGGGACAAGTGGGGGCTTCTAAAAATGTTTGGGGGGACCTTTAAGGGCCAAAATCTGTTCTTGCATAACAGACAGTAAAGCCATTATTCACACTAGGAAAAATCTATTACAACCGGATTTATTTTCAGGAGCGAGTCTCCTGAATTATCGTTCCATGTGTATACGGAATACACAAGTCACTACCACTACCCTGAACCTGCAGTAGGTCAACTAGTGATGACCATAGCAACGGTTTGGTCTCGTGGCTGTAAACAAGAAACGTAGATGGCAACAGTTTAACTCCTTAGCCATTATCTATTTTTGACCAAACTAACATTTGCAGCAATAGACATATTGTTTTCCCGCAATTGTTATAGTAAACCACCATCGACAGAGGCGCTGTGTTTTGTTTATGTTCTTTAAAATGTCACGAAACCCCCTAGTTCAGCACAAGTCATTCACAGCTCAGAAAAAAAAAAGGGTCATGAAAGGGGTGTGAAAATATGTAAAAAGGTGGGTGGATAGTGGGTACACACTAATTCGCTCACTCATGATATAGAGATGTCTGAATTTCAAAATGTGAGAGAAAACAAAAGCAAAAGAGTTTTGTGGCACTTTGCTGTACATCAATCATGGCACAAAAGTATGAACATGTGAAGAGTGAAGAGTGAAGGTGATAGAACAGTTTGCAAATCAATGACTCAAATATTTTGTTCAAACTTTTGAGAATGAAGTCAAAGCAGGCATTGCCACCAAATCCAGGACTGCTTAGAGACCTTGAATAAATTCATAGATATTTACTCTTACAAGGAATGTTTCAGGTTTAATACAACTTTGACAGTGTTTGTGGCACAATATTCATTACCACAGAAAATAATTTCATAAAAAATAAAAATTGCATAAACGGGTCTAATACACAAAACATTAACTACACACCGTTTCAAAAGTACAGCCGCAATACTTAAACATAATACGGGTTAACATGACTCTAACATGATAAAATTGCTTACTAACCTATTTAAACTTTGTTGTCTTGATGACGGAGAGTCGTTAAACCCTGTGGGCCTAAATCCTGCCAACATTCGCACGATGTAAAGGAAACCAAAAAGAGAGTTGACGTGACTTTCGGTTTTCATCATTGTCTTCCTTTCCATTATCAGACTTACGTAGAAGACAAGATGGAATAAGCACATGTTTGGAACGCCAGTAGCAGAACTTCGGCCAACAAATGTGCTCGCTCCGGTCCGTTTATCGACTGTGGTCCATTCTGACCAGTGATTCCGATCTCACCACAGTGTTCTGTGTAAAATTCCGCTCTCATATCTGGGCTAGGAACTGCTGTCAAGTCCACGTATGATTTTGAATTCTCCGCTGTAATGCGAGCTCATGCATGAGGCAGTGCAGTGATTGGATGGACGTGTTCCTTCTCATGAATAATGTGGGAAAATGCTCAGAGCTGAATTATGTATTAGTGTACTCTACTACCAATCACAACTTAAGAGTTTACGCATATACCTCATATTTTATGATGTTGCTTCAAGTTTAGTTTTTAAACCGAAAGAATGAAAAGCCCACAAAATGTTTTTGCTTAAACATAAAAGGATTCAACATAAATGTATTTTAAATCTTATGTGACACAACAGTATCTGACATTGGCAACATAAAGCAGAACTCTATTATAAAGGAACTTAAACAACAGCATTGCATTTATCAGCAGATTGCTATGAGAAAAACTCACAATTTTCATGTTTATCTTGAGAAAAATTTGTTTGTCTACATTCAAGTCATCACTTTTCACAACGCACATCGTTTCAAAGCAACTTTATAGAAAATCATGTCTAAAGCCCAGTGAGCAAGCTAAAAGTGACTGTGGCAAAGAAAAAAAAAACTCTTTTCATATTTAGTGAGTGTTTGGTGGAATAATAAGTCTCACGCAATCACAGGTTTCTTACGTTGTCGTTTTTTTAATAAGCTGGTTTTTTGATAATTATGAGCAACTTGCTGTGCATGTAATCACACTCGGTGTCGGCTGGGAGAGGCTAGAAGTTATTTGCAACTCTCTGCTGTTCCACCGATTTGCACAGTGATGTCAGCGTACATAAAATGACGTTTCATGTTCTGTAGCACATGACACCTTTGTTTGGCAAATTCGACAAGCTGTAATGCTACAATCTACTTGCCGTTTGCCATTTATCTTCGAGCTCTCAACTCGCCTATGTAGACAAGTTGCTTTCCTGTAAGTGCTCAGAGCCGCCTCTCCGGGGAGGAGACTGTTTCACAACTCTAAATGTTGCATTGCTTGGTTTTAATCACACTTATGCATTTATTTATGTATCGTATGATACATATGATTTCAAATCGTGAGTGTCGTATTGTACGATACAATGCGATACAATATTTTTTTACACCTCTAACCTGTACATATCTGTTAATATTGCAAAAAATTTATTTTGGGGTTTCATGACCCTTTAGGCTGCTGTTTTTAAACAGCATATACTCTGAACCACAATGTACTGCCCCTTGACTGCAGGGTAGGTGGGAGCAACTATGGTAGAAACGGAAGAGTAAGCGGTAGTTCAACCAGGAAGACTCTGGATCTTTATGCTTTCTTTCAATCAGGCATCTCATCCAATCATTATCCAGCCTCTCCTTTATAAGCTAACACAGCTGCCTTTCATCACTTGTAATGCCTTGTTGTTTTCACCCCCCCACCACCCCATCAGCACCAGTTTAGATCCCGTCCTGCCATAGAGGTAAGCTCCTCTCCCATGCCATCACTGTTTTCCGGCAGGAGCTGATGGTTCAAGCAAGTATCGGAGTGCTGAACCATAGGATCTAAATATCTCTACGTTTGTATTCATTTCATCATCCCAAGCCTTTTCTGTTAGAACAAGTTTTGTAGAGAGAGCTAAAATCGTGTCAAAATAAACAACAACTTGTTCAGTTTAGTTCTGCATATACTATGCAGATTTAATGAAAGTTTGTTTGTCATGAATTTTTCAGGCTTCACTCTTCTAATATTGCTGAAATCTGTGTGTTCAGGACAGGATTAATCACTCAGAAGAGAAGAGACAACCGAATTTAGCTGCAGTGTTTTACGTGGCCAAAGAAAACTGAAGTCAATTGAAATAAACAGTGAAATTAAACATATCAGTCCTTTTTAAAGTTTCCTGTTTACCTGAGCCATGTCTTTCTTGTCCATTCCGAACTTGTAGTGACCAAGCAAAAACGGCCACACCTCTTTTCTTATCTCATGCTCCACCCCTCCATAGTAAACCAATCTCAGCAGCTCCAGCTCCTTATAATTCTTAAAAAAAAAAAAAAAAAAAATCGACAGGTGGAGAGGGTAAGAAATTTGCATCATATGGTACTTTTTACTGACCTCTAGTAACCTCTAGTTACCAAAGTTAAAAAAGTGCTAGACTAACCTTACAGTCTTTCTGATATTTACTCCACACATCTTTGCTGAGTCCCCCAGAGGCTTCACAAGGTTTGTCTGGAGGGACAATGTTATGATTGACCAGCGCCGAAAGGTGAGTCCTCACAGTGGACAGGTGCCGACAATAGGCCAGCCCTGATTGAAAAATTGCAAAAGAGTACTTAGATACAATATGCACAGCTAAGGGTTATTTATGCATATTGTAATTACTAATTCATATTACTGAATTAACCAACAAACAGCTTTTTTTGACTTACAGCCATAAAATGCTCGAGAGACAATCTGTCTCTTCATATTTTGGCACAGCATCTTTAGAGGAATACTGGGAACAGAAGGGAAACATAGGTTACATCTTTCAATAAGGATGTGTGCCATTTAAATCTGAACTAAGCATGCCTTTTAAATTCCAAACCAATTCCTGAATTTGTATTGAATTTGAATTAAAGCAGCAAACATGATGTAGGATTATTTTTCAAAATTTAATTTAAGGAAACAGAATTAAAATATAAAGAAATTCAAAGAAATTCATATAACGGCTGTAAGTGTAGTTTTTAATAAAACATTTCATTTTTCAGTATACACTCACTGAGCACTTTATAAGGAACACTATGGTTTATCCTAATAAAGTGCCCGACATGGTCTTCTACTGTTGTAGCCCATCCGCCTCAACGTTCGACGTGTTTCACTACACTACAATTGTACAGAGTGGTAATCTGAGTTACCGTAGCCTTTCTGTCAGCTCGAACAATCTGGCCATTCTCCATTAACCTCTCACATCAACAAGGTGTTTCCGTCCGCAGAACTGCCGCTCCCTAAATATTTTTTGTTTTTGGCACCATTCTGAGTAAACTGAGACTGTTGTGCTTAAAAATCCCAGGAGATCAGCAGTTACACAAATACTCAAACCAGCCCATCTGGAACCAAAAATCATGCAATGGTCAAAATCACTGAGATCACATTTTTCCCCATTCTGATGGTTGATGTGAACATTAACTGAAGTTTCTGACCCGTATCTGCACAGTTTTATGCATTGCACTGCTGCCACATGATTGGCTGATTAGTCATACACTCAGCACCTCACATTTCTCCTTCACAATGATGTGATACAGGCCATAATTCATGTATTCTACATAAATCATATATTAGAAATAAGCATAACCCTATAATGTACTTAAAATAATTAAATGAATGTCAGTAAATCTAAATTTAAAATGTAATGCATTACACTACTTTTTTAACTTTAAAAATAATTATATTTACTTTGTAACTGGATTACACCCAACACTGTTCTTAATAAAGTGCAGTGTATATCACCCATAAACAATAAATATGTTATAATACACACAACATATGGGGTATTTCGAGAAGCATTAGATGATATTAATAATTCATTTTTGAAATGCCACATATAGAATTTTTTATTAAATAGACATTTTAATTAAATGTATATAAGTGTTTAGGTTTATCTCACTATCTTTAAATAATTAATTAGTAAGACTTTACAACATTAGTTAATGTATTAGGTATCATGAACCGAAAAACACTTTTTTTTCCAGAATTTATTAACCTTGGGTATTGTTCATTTTCAAATATACTATTATCAGCTGTATAGTTAGTTCATAATGCATTAACTGATGTTAACATGTACAACTTTTAATGCTAAAAATGTATAATAAATGCTGTAAAGGTATTGTTCTTTGATGGTTCATGTTAAATATCATAAGGTGTTATGGACTATTGTGGAAGAACACACTGCTGTAATTTATCTCAAACTCTTCAAAATGCAGCCAACTACTGATTTATAAAATCAAAAAGTTCGAAATTTGATTTCAATTTGATTTTGTATATATTTATTTTTATATTACCCAGCTCTGCTTTCAATGCAGGAACGCTGGTCAGCTGATTTAGTTGATCTGTATATTAAGCACTCATTAATGGCATATTCATGCACACATCTCTCACCGGTCGTGCACACAGGTGCAGCTCACTGGAAGCTCGACAGATGGGTTGCTGCCCCCGGTGGAGCAGGAGAGACATGATGACATATGACTGGTGCATTCGCCCTGCTGCCATGACAACGGGCTGCCGCCAAAGCCCTGCATCTCCATCATGTCCCCGTGGTCTGCAAGGGCGTGGGAGTGGAAGAGACAGATAAAGAGAGAGCGAGAGAAAGAGATAGGAAATAGAGATGAATAAGCAATATTTAACCTTCTCTAGTAAACTGCATTTGAGGAAACATATTTCCTTTGTGAAAATATGCTTTAGATACAGTATATTAACAATAGTATTATTCAGATCATTGAAAATGGTGAATATCTTTCCTCTCAGAACTATTATAAAATAAGAAACTGTCGTATGGAGGAACACTACCACATGTGATTTAGGTTCAAATCTCAGACTCCACAATAAATGTCTGGTGGAACCTAATAGAATGGGCATAAAAGATAATTTACATAGACAATGTGATTTGAATGCTACAGGCCTCAGCTCAACCATGAGATAATTAAGGAAGAGTAAAATGCATTGACATATATATGGAGCGTTTTTATTTTTAATACAGTACGGTCCAAAAGTCTGAGACCTCTAGTGAAAATGCATCTATTTTGCATTGTTCTAATTTAATACATTTTACAAATTACAAAGTGCGTAAAAAGTTGAAATAATTAACATTAATTGAAATATTTCTTAGACAAGTCCCCCTTTTGCTTCAATGACAGCATGCACTTGTGCAAAACCTGATGATCCATGTTATCCCAGCATGATTTGAGAAGTACAGTACTTGTGTACTTCATGTCAATAAACGATTTCCTTATTACTTTGGAGTCAACATGGTTACTGTCATACATTTGTTTACATTTGATTAGTGACCTAGAAATAGTGCAAGTGTACATATTTCTCATCATTTTACATCAAGGCTTCTCAGTTACAGTTTTTTTTTTTTTTTTTAAATCCTACAAACTTTCTGTGTATTTCTAGGTTTAAATTAGATTTTAAATCCCAGATTTTCAATGTGGACTCAGACTTTTCACCCCACTGCATATTTATTGTTTTGGATGGTATTTAACTATAGCCTATTTTTCTTTTCAGACTTTTCTTCCTTTTTAAAAATAAAAAATGGCATTCAGATCTTGTTAACCAGATGTCCCTAAATACACATAATTTAATAAAAGCAAACCTGAAGTTAGGATATCAAAAACATGCATCTATGAATGAACAGAAGGAAAAGGTGTAAAACGATGCGGGGATGCCATGCCAGGAGACCTGCCAATCAATCGATCGATCAATCAATCATTCACAGAGTGTCACAAATCAAGCCAGGCACTGGTAGAGCTTGGAGTGGAATATAGAACGACAGACAGTAACCATTCCTACCATGCTGGATGCATCCGATTAAACCATGACAAAAATAAAGAAATAAATAAAGAAGAAAAATGCATACTGTGTTTAGTTTATAAAATGTGAAGATAATGAACTCACTGAGCCAAAAGTGTCGATAGTAAACTGACATGAGTAAATGCTCTTCACCTTAATTCTTCAGGTTGGAGCTGGTGACCTGCTATACATCATAACTTCCCTTGTTGTAACCATAAAATAACAGTGGACGGAGAGCAGGTATTGAATATTTGTCCCTAAAAGTCTTGCATGGGCTATGGGACTTTGGTAAGTCTATGATCAAATGGGCGACGCGTTCACAGAACGATTCATGTGTCTACTACACCAGAACCCCACAGGACCTAACTGATATAATGAAAGGTGACTGCAGTTAGTGAAGAATTACAGTGAACAGCATTGCAGAAAATCGGCACAACACAAGAGGAACATCAAAAACAAAAATAACAAACCAAATAGGAAAAGAGAGAATTGATAAGGAGAGGAGACACAGTTCTGACAGGTAAGCAGTGGAGCACATTTGCCACAAAGAAAAATAAAGAAAATAAAACACACATGTGCAAATTTGACATGCAAAAGCCCCTCGAGCATTCTGCAGCGAAACCAAAAGAAAGTGATGGAACCCCAAAACAACCAACAGGTTCTCTAAGGACTTACTCATGTCAACCAAATAGTGCAAAAGATAAAGAGAGCAAATAATTGGAAGAATTGTTGCCTGACCACCAATATCTGGCCCAACAGTGCAGAGTCCCTTAATCATAAACCAGTGGATTCAAACTGGTTTTGCTTCAGGACCCATCATGCTTCAGCCAAACAGTACCAAAATTGTGTAGCATACAAAAGTACACAAAATGTCCTTACAATCAACACTTTGAACTTTTGAAATGTATTCATTTTGCACATTGTGGTCGACAAAGACATTTTTTATCCTCATCGCAAGCTAATATTATATTTTATGTAATACTGGGTCGTATTTTCTTGGACCTTGCCTAGATTTGTTAATGGGTTTTAAAGATAAGGGCATGTCATGTAATCTGTTCATTTTGGCATTTACCTAACTTGGCTAACTTCTACCTAGTGACAGATTAATTTGCTCCAAAATACTGTAGAGTTTGATTGGTATCGTTTATGGGATATGGGTATAATTTTCTCCTCCTTTTCAAAAGTAGATAAGCATGATTATATGGTTATTTGCCTTTTAATATTTGAATTTACTATTGTTTTTGGTCTGCAACCCATTTTTGGGTCGCAACCCACCGGCTAAGAATCACTGTCCTAAACCATCTCTATTAGATCAGTCAGATGGTGTTTTTGTGTAATGTGCGAGAACAACAAAGGCAGTGCAGTGGTGCGACAATGTGGCAGGGCAGTGAAAGCTTTCCCGACTGTGAAAAAGGCTAGCGTAGGTAACCCCCAGTAACGGAGGCGTGGAGAGAACATAGTGACGACATTTGTGGGAAGTGACTCGGGGGGAGAGATGTACACTGAACTGACCTTATACACACATACAGACTTATGTAAATGTCAGTTGCAATTACACAAATAAGGTTAAGCATGTAAGCAAGATTGGATTTATTTCTCTCTTACATTTAAAGAACTAGATTTTTACATTTTATGCAAGAGTCGTGCTTGCTGCAATGAGCAGTTGCCAGGGCAAAACTATGAGGTTGCTGAGGTGTTCTGCTTGTTTGTTAAGGCATTGTTATGTGGTTGCTAGAGTGTTCTGAGTGGTTGCTAGGTGCTAGGTGCTAGGCCCAAGTCAAAATATCCTATCCAAAATCTCAATATTTTTGTAGTCTCTAGATATGGCTCAGGGGCCGGTTGCGCCAGATAAAACAACATGGCGCTGACCACAGCAGAGTTTGTCTTTGGGAGAAACACAAACAAAATTGTATCTGGTAAGAAACCTAATTAAGTTTTTACATTGAAACCTGTTTGAATTAAAATATTAGAGTTTCTAGTTTCATCCGATATTCCATTTTTAAAATTTGAGTGATTTATCACGAAATGCCACGCTGCTAAACACAATGTCCACTAATGTGTACTTTAGCACATTTTTCCCTAGAAATCCCATATTTACTGTGCATTATCACACTGAGAATCAATGAATGCATCCAAAAGCTGAAAAATGTTGATTTCAGAGGCTTTATATGGAGTTTGGATGAAAATAAGGTGCATTTCGAACTGTTCTGAGACCAGTGCAGACAGACAGCACACTGGAGGTTAAGTCATTCCTTAGACAGGGAGGAAGGGAGCATCATATAGCTCTCTATGCAAGTAAGTGCATTCAGTCAAAAGTTCAGTTTCAGGCTGTAGATGATGTTTTGACCACTCAACATGTTTGGCAGACATGGGACAATGGTAATCAGTACATAGATTCAGAATTTATAATGTAGAATTTTATTTTAACATGGTTGGCAGTGATTGGATGATGCTGGACATTAATTTGAATCAGAATTAATTATGCTAATTTCTGATGTAGTCTATAACGTCACAAATATGAATAACCAAAACCCCTGGAAACATAATAAGCAATCTGATAAAAAAAAAAGTTTCTACAGCTTGGTATTATTTAACATTTCACAACTTAGTCACGTTGTCCACAGATGTTGCCATACATTTTTAGGAAAACTCTTTGCTCTAAAAAGAATTTTTGCATGTTTATTAGGTGCTACTAGTTAAAAATCAAAAAGGCAAATGGAAAATGCACACCGCAGTCACGCTCTGGTCTCAGTGGGTTATATAATTTTTCCTACACAATGACTTGTCCCTCCTTTTCTTTAAAAAAAAGTTACTGTATAGATTTCTGGAATGTTTAAAGACAGAAATGTGAAGCTTATACATTTTCTAAAAGCATTTACATTAATTCTTCATTTAAAAAAACCTTGTTTTCACAGTAGTTTTAGGGTTTACAGCATTATGTCACCATGGCAGCAAAGTTGAAAATCTAAATATGAATCTCTTAGACAAACTGCATGATTTGAGGTTTCATTCCTGTCTGTTGGGTTAGTTGTTCAAATCCCTAACCCAAAGTATGAGCAATAGTAATAATGAGGCTTGCCTTTGCAAGCACCAGTGATAAAGCTGGTATAGGTGCCTTATAACATACAAACAACATATATCTTGGACCTCACTTGACCTAGCTTTTGTTCTATCTGCAAATGATTACACCATGGTTGCCATGGTTACATGCACACAGGTCAGGCCAACAAAAAGCAGCCCAACTTAAAGAGTTACTAGAACACCGTGATGCCTGATGTGCCAACTGTGGCTCAATGTTCCCTCACTGACCAACAACCGGCTGCACTGCTGGGCTGCTGCTGTGGGGATCAGGTAACAGTTGCAATGGAAAGAAAGAAGGATGGGGTGGGGGGGGTGTATGAACTGGGTCACTGGTGATAAAAACCTTTCATGACATTAGGGTCTGTGAGGTTCCGTGAGCAGATCATTGAGATCATTGCGTGAAGTCTATCTTCCTCCTCCTCATCATCGTCCAGAGAGGGCGCACGACTGCCCGTGGTGTGGTGGTAGTTTATTGTGACTGCTTGGGTGATAAAAGAACACAGTTTAGCACCCGCCTCTGTAGCAAAAGGCATGCTCAAATCACACATGCACACACACACACACACACACATTGATATAAAAAGGCACTGTAAACCCAGTTCAAAACGGTGAAAATCCAAAGCTAACACTCACGTCCCTCCCAGCAGCCTGCACAGCGGCTGTTATGTTTCACATAAACAGTGAAACGTGAGAACACAACACACTAACAACAATGAGATGAAGAGACAGCGGTTGATGCATTCGAATTAAAGGGGGGGGGTTATGTCCCTTTCTGTTTCAATGAATTAAAACCAAAGAAAAAAAAGCTTCATTTTTTTAGACTTATTGACCCAAAATAAAGGAATTTTTTGAACTTAGTAATTCAAACTTATTTTGGCCTCTTTCCTTCTTTTGACTGCTGTAATCCACCACTCTCTTTTTTTTTCTTCTTTTGAAAAGCTATGAGAGCATAATAGTGGATTTTTTCTTTTACTTTTGTAGCAAATGGGTAAACAACAATTGTATTTTCTGCGGTCTCCCTGCTATCATTTACTTCCGCATTCCAAACCCGGATATGTGATATGGGACCATAATCACACTAGGACATATTGCAATTTTATTTAGATTGTGCATTGAAACATTTTCATCCCAAATATGTCAAATTCCAAAACATTCCCCATTTTATAACTAATGCCATTTTTATGACTGGATTCTGTGATTCTGTCCGTGTT
Source organism: Myxocyprinus asiaticus (assembly GCF_019703515.2). Lineage (NCBI taxonomy): Eukaryota > Metazoa > Chordata > Actinopteri > Cypriniformes > Catostomidae > Myxocyprinus > Myxocyprinus asiaticus. The sequence goes on along the minus strand of NC_059374.1, from coordinate 22,020,172 downwards.
CTCCGCATTGCAGAAATCATAGGGCCCTACATGCTACCGCGGTATAAGCGGACTCCGATCCTTGAATTATTAACATTTTTTTACATACCGAGGTGTTAAGGCCACATCACCACAAAATCAGCGGTCCGACCGTTCTCATTGTCTAAAGTTTACAACTCAAATGTTTTTGTAGTTAAAACACTCATGTTGTAATGAAAAAGAAAAGAAATTTTGAATTCGCACTATATCAATACTTAAACTATTTTGTCAGAGCAAAGCAGAGATGATAGAGGATGAGCAGAGAATGTATGTGACAGGGCTTTGTTTGTGACTAAACTGTTAATGTTGTTTCACAATGCACAGCCGTCAACAGTGACAAAGTGATGCATATTTGTGTATTTGACACCTATCCCAATCTTTACCATGTTTTTGTACATGTAACAAAAACCTTTTTAGCAAAACAGTCAAAGGTTGTTTTTTTTTACCTAAAATATTTTCCAGAACAAATAATTATTATTATTTTTTTCAGGTTTTCCAGGATGCATGGGAACCCTGGTTGGTGGAGTGTTAAATGAGTAAATGAATGTGTGATGGATAGACGTCTGGATGGATACTCACTTGAGTCGTGACAGTGTCCCGGATAAACAATGCGAAACACATAGTCTGCAGCGATCTGCTCCTCTCCATCCCCGCCGTCCTGATCAACTAAACGGGCAGTGTTGTTCCTCTTACGAAGTTTAGGGAAGACTTTGCCCTGACACACACACACACACACACACACACACACGATCGTATTCAAACAGAAGGCATTATTCAAATAACATTTTGCAATTAATTAGAAACACTTAATTGAACATAGCCATATGTCAACACGCAAAAAGCTAGAATTCAGACAAGCAGACTGGAATAAAGCTTAGAGGAAGTTAGAGGAAAATGCTCTTCTTTTATATATCAACTTAATAAGAAAGATCATTTTATTTATTCCTTCAAAATACAAGGATGTCAAATGCTAAAAACTATTAAAGATTCCGATGCAGGTTATTTATAGTAACTGCTGATTAAATTGGAGTAAGATGGCACTAAACAACACTCACCTTACCCCTCTGTGACCAGAGAGGGGGATCCAGCTGACCCCGAGGCAGTAGACCTGTCTCCAAACAGGACAGGAAAGCCAAAAGGTGGCCCCCAGGGGGGAAGTGGAGAGGAGGCCGCTGGATCCCATCCTGACTTACTAACACCAGAGTGCCACCACAATCCGCTGAGAGAAATTCACATAAATAAAAATTTCTTTAAAAACATAATATATAATTTTCATTAAATGAATAGTAAACAAACAATGCAAATGTTTATTTAAAATGATAGTTCCAACATTCATATTATGTAAATTAAATCATAAATCTTCCTGATCCTATTTTTTTATTTTATTTAAGACACGGGCATTACGGGCATTTTTATTTACATTTTAGTTATTTCATTTTATAATTTACATTATGTAAAATTATTACAAACTTAATAGTAAAATCTTACATTTATTACAAACATGTGGAAACACCGATCAATTAACCTCTTGGTCTCAGTTTACTACTACAGGCAGTGATGACAGTGATTAAAGAGAAAATCCTTTTCCACGTTATTATACTTACGGCGCTGGTGACAATGAAGGCAGACGATCTGTCTTAAAGGCACAGTCAATGCGTAGTCCCAATAAATACTAGAGTGAGAGAGAGGGAGAGAGAAAGTGGGAGAAAGACAGTAAAGTGTTATTTGGCAACAGTGTGTATTATTGCAAAGCAATATGTTTAAAGGATTAAATCAGATAAATTAAAGGGATAGTTCACCCAAAAATGAAAATTCTCTCATTTTCTCACCCTAATGCCATCCTAGATGTGTATGACTTTCTTTCTTCTGCTGAACACAAATGAAGATTTTTAGAAAAATATCTGTAGATCCATACAATGCAAGTGAATGGTGGCCAGAACTTTGAAGCTCCAAAAAACATATAAAGGAAGCATAAAAGTAATCCATAAAACTCCAGTGGTTTAATCCATGTCTTCAGAAGTGATATGATAGGTGTGAGTAAGAAAAACATCAATACTGAATTCCTTTTCCACTCTAAATCTCCAGTTTGACCAGCCCTACTATGCACGTTTACGAAAGGTCTTCTTTTCTTTTTTGCCGATTCACGTTATTTGTACATATCGCCACCTACATGCAAATATGCAAATATGATTTATTTATTATTTTCCTTTGCTTTATCTCCTTTTTTTATTTCATGCATAGGAGGGCTGGTCATAGTGGAGATTTAGAGTTTTAAATTTAAATAACGATCTGTTTCTCACCCACACTTATATTGTTTCTAAAGACATTAATTAAACCACTGGAGTCATATGGATTAATTTTATGCTGCCTTTATGTGATTTTTAGAGCTTCAAATTTCTGGACACCATTCACTTGCATTGTATGGATCTACAGAGCTGAGATATTCTTCTAAAAATCTTTTAGAAAGTTGTACATATCTGGGATGCCGGGAGGGAAAGTAAATGAGAGAATTTAAATTGTACTATTCCTTTAAGCCATTGTTTTCATAGAGAGCAGCATTAAGATGTCTATCCGCATAATGCTCGATTTCCTAAAGTACTACTGTAGTTTTGTGTTGAGTCAGGTCTCTTCTATCATTCTATGTTAAAAATATACAGTATAAAAAAAAAACAAGGTTTTAGGCTAAAGATATATTTTAATGGTGGATGTCCCCCTCTATGCTTACACTACTGTAGTGTTCAGGTAAGATGGCCCAGTGAAAATACACAACAAATTATGAACAAATTAACAAAAGCTGTTTTAAATAATTTTTATTGAAGTTATTTTACCTTTGGTAACCTGTTCTGCTAAAATGGGCCCATAACCATAGTTTTGTTTTTTGTCTTTTAGCCTAATTTGCTAAACTTTTGCAATTCCTCTTATAGACACTATCAAAATATAATTTCTGTTACATTTAGATACAACCTTGTATAACCTTGTTGACCGATAGCAGGATACTCATGTTATGTTTTTCCTTTCCTTCCTCTGTTAAATGAACTGCCCTGTCCACCTTAGCAAACTTACACCCAGCAAATCAGTTGTAACATGTCAAGTAAAGTTTAAAATATTAGGCAACAGTTTACAGTTATTTAGAGTGATTGGGTATCTACAGTATTATCTTAAGATTTATGACACTCCAACCTTATCTGGTCCATTTTACATGATTACCCAATTTACTTGAATATCCCCTTTATGTGTACTACCTCTTCTCTAGGTCACAGTCGCCCAGAGTGCCATTGATTAGCTGATTGGGTGTCCACTTCAGCGTGAGTGTTTCCGCTGCCTGATGAAGGGACAGGTAACCACGCAGCACCTCCATGTCCTTCTTCTGCAAAGAGCAAAACCACAAATAATAAAACACAGCAGCCATTCCTCTTAAAGGCAGTCTAAAAAGCCTTTATTATAATAATCAGCAGACTTACATATTCTTCTCTGTGTCTTTCCTGTGTACGAGTTAAATAAATAGTTTAAGGGACAGTTCCCCCAAAAATAAAATTCTCTCATTATTTACTCTATCCCATGCCATCCCAGATGTGTATAACTTTCTTCTGCTGAACACAAACAAAGGTTTTTAGAAAAATATCTCAGCTCTATAGGTCCATACAGTGCAAGTGAATGGTGGCAAGAACTTTGAAGGTCCAAAAAGTACATAAAGGGCAGCATAAAAGTAATCCACGTGACTCCAGTGGTTAAATATATATCTTCAGAAGTGATATGATAGGTGTGGGTGATAAACAGATCAATATTTAAGTCATTTTTTAACTATAAATCTCTACTTTCACTTCCAAATTCCAAGTTTTTAGCGATTCACATTCTTCGTGCATATCGCCACCTACTGGGCAGGGAGGAAAATTTATTGTAAAAATGGAATTAAATATTGATCTGTTTCTCACCCACACTTATCATATCGCTGCTGAATAAATAGATTTAACCACTGGAGTCTTATGGATTACTTTTATGCTGCCAAAGTTTTGGTCACCATTCACTTGCATTGTTCGGACCTACAGAGCCTAAATATTCTTCTAAAAATCTTTGTTTGTTTTCAGCAGAAGAAAGAAAGTCTTACACATCTGAGATTACATGAGAGTGAGTAAATGATGAGAGAATTATGATTTTTGTGTGAGCTATTCCTTTAATAAAAAAATAAAAAAATTAAAAATCTGTCATTAGAAACATTTGTATTCCACAGAAAAAATAAGAGCATACGAGTTTTTAACGACATGATGGTGAGTAAATAATGACAGAATTTATTTTTGGGTGAACTTTTCCTTTAATATATCAGGAAGGGAGAGAGAAAAAATAAAAGAGAAGTGAAAGATCACAGAATGACAGAGAGAGTGAGTGATATAATCAAGCAAGTGATATAAATAAAATGTCTCTTACGATTTACCGGGATAATGATAGCTGCAAGATGCATCAGGTTTCACACTGAAATCCAATTAGACCTGAATCACTGGGATCCTACTGGCAAGGGCCATTTACACTATTGATTTCTACAAGTCCTTGCCAGACCCAGCACTCTGTGTGCCCAGTTACATCAGTCACCATTGCAAATCTTACAGACACGCACACACATGCACACAGGAAAACACACACAGACACCACATCCTTGACTCATAGTTGATGACAAATCTAATGTGGTGTAATGGCTAATCCAGTCTGCCTTTTCCAGTTCAAAAGACTGGCCAACTATCAGCCAGAAAGTCAGCATGGGCATCACTGATTGGCTGATTCATTGGAGAGTAGCAAATACCAGGGACTGTTTGGACAAGAAGGGATTTTCTCCACCTACACATACTGTAAACCATTGTGGCCCTTTTCCTGTAACCAGTCCCTATTGTGGAGCCCTTATTGATTAGATGTGACTCATTGATCTACAATCAATACATTTTGTTACGACCATCAAGAGAATTATTTCCTGCAAATCAAACCAGTTTTCCAATAAGTGCTTTTGCATGTGTGCGACAGCTTGTCTTTGTGTTTACCGTCTTACCGGTTGAACAAGTACGTTGTTCTTTCCATAGAGCAAGTGAACACGTGAATTTTGGTGCAGGGATTCAACATACTCTCTCGCCGAAGCTGCAAACTTGTCCTCAGACATGCTACCACTAGACTGCCTCTTTCGGATCTATAGAAAGTGAATGTGTGACCATGAATATGAAATATTTATGTAATATACAGATAGGTTAAGCATTAGAAACACCACAAGTCAAAAGTTTGAATGTGCTTGAGAAGGGCTGTCACGATTATGACATTTGGCTGATGATTAATTGTCAAACAAATAATTGCGATTTTGACGATTAATTGTCTGTTTTAAGGCTTTTGCTATCATGATGATTAATTGACCGTTATTGGGCTTTCACGATTATGATGATTAATTGTCAAACAAATAATTGCGATTTTGACGATTAATTGTCTGTTTTAAGGCTTTTGCTATCATGATGATTAATTGACCGTTATTGGGCTTTCACGATTATGATGATTAATTGTCATACAAATTGTCATGCTTTTGTCATATGTATGCTTCATTAACCTTAAGAAGTAATTTATTCATATTTAACTTTTAAATGATTTTTTTAAGGCTTTTAAAACTTATGAATGACATTAAAAATTATATTTTAAATCTAAAAATATTTTAAAATATCTGTCTTTCTTTTTGTTCAACTTTAGTCTTGGTCCATTTTGCATTTACACTGTTGTTGTTGGAACCCAGCCAACCTGAATACCTATTATTATATTATATTATAATATATTAGTAAAAATATTTCTATCCAAAAATCTTCACTTTCACACGTTACTTATTTTTTTTTGTGTTTAATTTTTTTTTCTCCCCTTTTTCTCCCTAAGTTGGGATGCCCAATTCCCAATGTGCTCTAAGTCCTCGTGGTCACGTAGTGACTCACCTCACTCCAGGTGGCGGAGGACGAATCTCAGTTTCCTCCGCGTCTGACACCGTCAATCCGCGCATCTTATCACGTGGCTTGTTGAGCGCGTTACCACGGAGACAGAACGCGTGTGAAGGCTTCACGCTATTCTCTGCATCATCCACGCACAACTCACCACGCACCCCACCGAGATCAAACCACATTATAGCGACCACGAGGAGGTTACCCCATCTGACTCTACCCACCCTAGCAACCGGGCCAATTGGTTGCTTAGGAGACCTTTCTGGAGTCACTCAGCACACCCTGGATTCAAACTCGCGACTCGACTCCAGGTGTGTTAGTCAGCGTCTTTACTCGCTGAGCTACCCAGGCCCCTTCCACACGTTACTTTAAGGCTCTCCGATTTTAACCAACAAGTCCTTATTTCAAATGAAGAAAGACCTTTGAGATTCTGTGCTTTTTCATTCTATAATCTCGGGCTCCATTGTGGGTTCATACTGCGTGTATGAACCCACAATGACAAATAACATTTGCCATTACACAGCGGTTAAATTAAAATGAAACCGGCGCACTTTACATTCACTAAAATCCTTGTTTATATTTTAACCGGAGTTTGGTGCAAACCTCCACAGACGGCGCGTGCATCACTGCACTTCAATTCCGGTTCTGAAGCTGTTAATATTCATGCGCTCTTCAGGAGCTGCACTAAGTGCGGTCCGTGCTGCGAATCAGTGAGACGGTTGGAGATCAACTGAATGATCATTCCCTTATTTGGACAGTAAAATGTGATTGGAATTTAAAGTGCACAATAATCGCGGTTATCACAAATAACCACGGATAGATCAAATAACCGCGATCAGATGATTATTAAATAATCGCGACAGGCCTACACTTGACTGAATTTATGTTTCTCATGCATCTTAAAAACATTTCAACCCAAATGCTTCTGCTTAAATGCTTGAAATTAGTTTTTTAAACAAATATAAATTGTGCTTACGTAAGAATTTATTTACAAAACTAATGTCTCTTTTAAACTGAGTTGGTCAAAGTCAAGGAAAAGCAGCCAAAAAGTGCCAAGAATGCATGGGAACTCCTTCAATTCTGTTAAAAAGCATCCCATGTGGCACCTCATGAAGTTGGTTACGATAATGCCAAGAATAGTAATCTAGGCAAAGTGTGGCTACTTTGAAGAAGCTAAAATATAACATATTTTTGTGGTCTCTACATAATTCTTATACTTCCATTTGTGTTATTTCACAGATTTGATTACTTGTTTATTCTTAAATGTGGAGAATAGTAATAATAAAGAACAAGTACCAGAAGGCATGTCCAAACTTTTGACTAGTAGTGTACTAAAACAAAAATAACAATATCAAACAAAATAACATATGTGCTCTAACAGCATGATTTTCTCACCCCGAGAGCAGGCCTCCGGCCCGGCGAAACCTCTTGACCTCTGTGGGCCCCATGGATACGATGCCTCTGCACCAACTCATTGGCTGACGGGTCCGTCCAGAAATTATCTGACGTCTTGAGCTTGGTGTACTCCAGAGCGCAAGGACCTACTACAGATGACAAAAAAATTATTTCACACAAAACAAACTTATGTCCGCTGGCAAAATATTTATAGAGTGACAAAAAGGATCTGAGAGTGAAATGCAATACAATAATGCTGAGCTAACACCATTTGAATGTTTTTTTTTAAAAGCACTGAATATATTTTTCATAACCTGTAAACCTTCATTTCACCTATAAATCTTTCCTGAGTGTGTCTGTAAGCATTAGACAGACTTACCCAGAAGCGCTGCCAGTATAGGGCCAAACACGTAGTCGTGCATCAGGGCCTCCTTTTCATAATACTTACTGCAGAGACACACAAACAGCAATAACAGACAATGTGTTAGTCAAAAACCGGAGACCTATTTCAAAAGCTGAATGAACGGCCCATTATTCCTGAGAGTGAAAGCAATCACCATGAACATAAAGAATATCACATTTCAAGCCTGAATCTTTGCAAATAATAATATGAACAAAGACAAGATTCTCTTGTAATGAATGCTGCATGGTCGCAGTTTATACAAAATCAAACAGAGAAAGCAGAATGGACTGGAATAGAGGCAGATGTTCTAATTACCTCGCATTATCCACAATGTGCTGCACGATTTTGTCCAAGACTTTTTCAAAAAGGGCTGTGCGGACCCATATGTGCTTGATTGCCTGTGCAGAGAGAGGCTGGGGTGCTTTGCCGGCTGAAGAACCCTGCCTCCTGAGGGGCTCTTGTCCTGTGCTTTGGGTTCTCCTAAGAGACAAAATCAATACCAAACACATTCACACACAAGAAAACATTACTGAACATGCGTCTATATGACCAAAAACAGTCAAAACACAAGCATATAAAGTGAGGTCTTGCAAAACCTTGCAAGTCTGATGTGACCAAATGACACAAAAGTACTTTTTACAAACATTTTCTCATAACATAACTATTTACACTGGGTCTTTTTGTGTCATTCTCCGAAAAAGTCTACAGACCACATGAAATTGCTTAATGATAGCAGTTATTTTCCTGTGTTGATGTATTCTCTATTGAAACAGGACGTATCAAAGGACTCCAATAGGCTTAAGTTACTTCACAGCTAAGAACCATGATTTGCTACTTGCTAATCATTTGCAGGTAGTATTATGGGAAGGGGCATTCTCATTCTAGTAAGCATATGATTTGACAAATATCTGTGGGATTGCAGGATGAGTCATACATTTTTTTTGGTCTGTAACATTTTTATTTATTTTTTCCACAATTTTTATCATTTTTAAAAGTGTAGACCTACGAAAGGAATTTTATCAATATTTAGGAGTACAAAATAGCTGTGTCTTAAAATAATTATATATAGATTTTTGATCGTCACGTTATTTTATCAGTATATTTCTGAGGCAGCCAACATTTAAATAACAAGCCTAATTTGCATGCTTTCCAATTCACTCAGCTGGGCTTCTGTTTAATGTCTGGTGTAATAGTGTTGGGAGACCACAAGGGGGTGATATAACATTTACTGAAGCATGTCGCAAGGCAAAGGTATCACAAAACAGAGGATGGGTATTTTAGAGTTCCTTGCACAGGATGCATACACACAAAAGTTATAAAGGTTTTTCTACTTCAAGAATGTGGCATGTGGAAGTGGCATTTAGGAGTTTGCAGGTTAGTGTATGAAACCGGTTTAACTCTGAAAACTGAACGATTAGAAATTATTATGCAATTTCTCTGTATGTAGCTTTGAAGAGGTTTCATTCAAGCTTTCAAACCACAAAAAGACATCCTTGTAACTGAAAATACATTGTGTAGGCTTTATGCATATACACAATATATCATCCAGTGATGGCTGGAGTAAATAATCTTTATTCTTTGATAATGAATTGGGTCGAATTTAACGAAAAACTATGCGTTATGCTCCGTGGCACTGGAGATTTTTGAGCAGCCTCCAGAGACCGCGAGACTGTGCTGTGTATGTCCCTTAATAGGAAATAATTGCTTCAAATTTTAGAACGCGGCATTTCTTCCGCCAGACACATCCGGTGTGTGACCCACTTTAATTTACCTTGCCGCTCACTCTTTACCAAAGTTGTGTTAAGAAATATGTATGAAAAGTTAAAGACTTTTGTGCATTGGGTAGACCTATTTATATATTAAAAAAATCCTGATATATATCGATAATCATTGGATACATCAGATTATTGATACGTGAAAAAGGCATTGATCCCAAGCCCAGTACAAAATCATACAGATGATCTCAAAGCTAATAGATGAGGATTAAAAGCCACAAATCTCTCATGGGGTCTTTTACAGTAAACCTGAATGACTGTTTGTCATCGGAACAATAAAAAAAAAAAAAAAAAAAATGTGCAGATCATTGCAGAATAATATTTTTTTACTTGTAGCACTGTTTCCTTGTCACTCACTTGTCGCCGAAAGTTTGGACTTGTGTGAATAGGTGTCCTTATACACCCTGCAATAAATCCCATACTTACATTGTTTGGCCTCATAAAGGGACACAAAAGGGGCTATGGTGGGTTATTTCTTAGTGTTTGTGAGTCCTGTACTTTTCCATACAGCATCTCAACAGGATAACCTGACTGCTCATCAATAACAGTGCAGGAGGGCCAGCAGCAGAGCCCACTTGAACCTGCTGGGCCATTCAGCCAATGAAGACAATACACACACATATATACACACAATGACAGGAAAGGAGCATGTGTCATCCCAAAAGACTCACCTCAGAGTATTAAAAGAGATAAATCTCACAGATAAAAGACTGAGTAACACATGAGTCGGAACATCTAAGATTAAAGTTATTGCACCATCACTCACACAGGCCACTCAACCCATCTAAAACAGCTATTCCTCTTATTCCTGAAAAGCAAAATCTCTGCAATTATGTTTTCACTGAAATTATATCACAGCACTGTGAGTTATCACTAATGTTTCTTGAGAGCCAGACATCAGCTCTAGGCTGGCAGTGAGTTGTCAACGCACTTTGAGAAAATAAAGAGAAAAAGAAATCACTGAGGATCCAACAAAATCTCATGCTTTAGGGCGCTGTCACAAGATGCAGAAAATACTGAGCAAAGCTCTTGGGGACAAAACAGTGGCGCTGATGAAAAAATATTAAGAATGTAATCTGTTTGAGGAATATTCCGGGTTAATTTCGATTTAATGTTCATGTCCTGGATCTGAAGCATTCTGTTGATTACCACAGACAGTAATTTTGACTCATTCCTCAGTGTGCATAAATGAACTGGAAACACAATTACAGTAATACACTTACAATGAAAGTCTAGCAGGCAACCAGGGTTTAACAGGAGAAATGTAAAGCTCTTTTTTTGTTAGAGCACTTAAACAAAAAAATTGTTACTTGAGCGGAAAAGTTGTATAAATCATCGTTTTAAGGTGGGACTATTTTTCTAGGTGGAGGAACTTTACTGATAGATTTTTCATAACTCTGTGAAAAGCGCTTTAAAGATATGGTAGTTACATCCTGTTCCTTCCATTTCCCAAGCAAAAGTAGCTAGATATAGGTCAAGTCCACACTAATCTTTTTTATTTGAAAACTCTGTTTTCAGTCTCCCAACGTCATCGGTTTCCAAAGTGGAAGTAAATCGCTTTGAAATCAATGTATTTTCAAACTAAAATGTATTAGTGTGGACATGGCCTTACTTATTAACAGGCCATGACATGAAAGTCATTCAAATATGGTACTTCGAGATGCATTACGGCAGCTTTGACATCACTGACGAACAATCACAAGACCGAACCAATGACTTCTGACTTCATTGACATCAAACATGGTGTGTTGTTTCTTGACATGCCACATTTTAAATTTAGCGCAAGCGCAAATGAGATTTGAGAGCTACGGCTAAGGGCAAAGTTTTCAGTCAATGATGACTAACACTTGGTTTGTTCCTCGTACAAAGCTATCGTACGACTATGGAAGACTTGAAATATAACACAAATTGTATGGACCAATTTACGGTACTTTTAAGGTGCTATTTTGTAACATTTGAAGCTCTGCAGTTGCCGTCGCCATTTACTTTTATTGCATAAAAAAGAGCCGCCAGGACATTTAGCAAAATATCTTTTGTGTTTAATAGAAGAAAGAAAAGATTTCATGTGGTTTGATTTTGCATATTCTATTATGTCTATTTGATTTACTGCATGAAATCAATAAAAAAATTGTTAATAACAAAAAAATAGAAGAAAGAAAAACATATAGGTTTTGAACAACTTGATTAAATCAGACTTTTCATTTTAACCTTGTCCACCCCCACGTAAACATGCGTGGACATTGTATTTTGGCTTTGCTATATGCAACGCATAATTTAAATTCATTTAAACCAACTGATCTCAGTTCAGGAGACTCTGTGCTGTCAGTAAAGGGTTAAATATTTGAGTCATGTGACAAAACAACATGGCGCCGATCACAGCAGAATTTGTCTTTGGGAGAAAATCCAACAAAACTACATCTGGTAAGAAACCTAATTAAGTTTTTACATTGAAACACACACAAAAGATTAGAGTCTCTAGTTTCATATGATATGCCATATTTAAAATTTTAGTGATTTATCACAAAACGCCACGCTGCTAAACACAATGTCCACTAATGTGTACTTTAGCACATTTCCATAGAAATCCCAATGAATGCATCCAAAAGCTTAAAAATTTTGCTTTCAGAGTCTTTATATAGAGTTAGGATGAAAATAAGGTGCATTTCGAACTGTTCTGAGACTAGTGCAGACAAACAGCACAATGGAGATGAAGTAATTTACTAAATAGGGAGCAACGGAGCATCATATAGGTCTCTGTGCAGCTAAGTGCATTCACTCCTAAAATCACTCCAAACAAAAGTTCAGTTTCAGGCTGCAGATGATGATTGGACCAGTCAACATTATTGGCAGACATGGGACAATGATAATCAGTACTTAGATTCAGAATTTATAATGTATAATTTTATTTTAACATGGTAACTTGTAAGTGATTGGATGATGCTGGCCATTACTTTGAATCAGAATTAATTATGCTAATTTCTGATGTAATGTCTGTAACATCTCAAAAACATGAATAACCAACACTGCTGGAAACATAATAAACAATTTGATTTTAAAATAATAATAATAATAAATAATCAGACCTTCTATAGCTTGGTATTATTTAACATTTTACAACTTAGTCCCGCTGTCCACATATGTTGCATAAATGTTTAGGAAAACGATTTGCTCTACTTTTTTTTTTTTTTTTTTTTTTGCATGTTTATTAGGTGCTATTAGTTACAAAATCAAAAAGGGAAATGGAAAATGCTCACAGCAGTCATGTCTGGTCTCAGGAAGTTAAGCTGATCTATACCTTTAGGTTCAAAATAACCTAGAATATCCCTTCATGAATGTTTCTGAGACTCTAAACTTTTCTGAGATTAGTTTTAAGGCTGTGGAGAGCTGGGAGAAGTGCTGTAATGTTGAGTTTACACACTTGAGGGAGTCCATCATGGGCTTCAGCCAATAACAACCCACAGTCATCAATCTCCCTCCAGCCCAGACACCACACTACACCACAGTAACACACAGCTACAGACACTAGAGATAAATGAGTCTGCTGTCTGCCACAGTGGCCCTCATCTCCTCTGATTTACATAAGCATTGATTTCATAACAGCCTACCTTATAGACTATGTGAGTGTGTTGGCCACAGCAGTGGACATTCATTCTAAACAAGCAAATAAATTCCAGTATCTGAGATGAGTTGCATGAGCTACAGTATTCAGATGCTATGGAGATGAAACGGTGAAATTCAGCTCCTAGAGCAATAATGCACAGTATTTAAAGCAGCTCCAGAGAGCTATTTAATGGAGGCATAGCGAGAAGAGGTGTTGGTTCAATATATCCAAAATAAATGATAAACAGAACCTCGCATCAGAGATGTGGCCTGGTGGGCAATGTTGCAGAGTGGCACTTGTGTGCCGGCAACCACAGCCAGATCCCAACCTCCTCCCCCCCCTTTTATCCCAACCTAGTCTCACAGAAACATCATGGTTACTTGTGTAACCTCTGTACCCTGATGGAGGGAACGAGACGTTGTGTCGATGTAGTGACACTAGGGGTCACTCTTGGGAGCCCAAGACACCTCTGGTCTTTGAAAAAAGGCCAATGAAAATTGGCAAGTGGTATTTGCATGCCACTCCCCCGGACATACGGGTATAAAAGGAGCTGGTATGCAACCACTCATTCAGGTTTTATGCTGAGGAGCCGATATAAGGTCCGGCCATTTCAGCGGGTAGTTCAGCGTTGTGGCAGGAGGGACACAACGTCTCGTTCCCTCCATCAGGGAATGGAGGTTACACAAGTAACCATGACATTCCCTATCTGTCACTCACTCGACGTTGTGTCGATGTAGTGACACTAGGGGTCCCTATACAAAACGCCACAATTGGCTGAACTGTGTTATGTGAACTGGCAGTGTGTGGTGGGCAGACTACTGTGTGCCTCACAGCCAGCACACCAGGTCAACACATAACCTCCCCCAACATAGTTATGAGTGTCGAACGGCCCTTTTTGGGGACAAAATTTTCGTGATTTTTCCCCAGTGCCCAGACACGAAAGACAGTGATCGTGACTGTCAGAAGGCGAGAGATAACGAGCGCAACAGGAATAACACACAATCGGAAAAGCATCTTTAGAAAGACGTGTCTTTAAAAAGACGTTCCATGTGTGCCGCTCTTTTAGAGAAATATACTCATTTAGAGAAATGTACTCTTTTAGAGAAATATACTCTTTTATTTCTACCGAAGCGCCCAGGGGCATTCTCTGCATTGCACCAGTGCAGAGGGGGGAGAAGCCGCTGCAATGCGCCGTCAGATCCAGCAGAGGTGAATGAACAGTCGTGGGAATTCAGCTCAGTGAGCTTGACCGTTCGGCTCCGAAGAGAAAATCTGAATGAGTGGTTGCATACCAGCTCCTTTTATACCCGTATGTCCGGGGGAGTGGCATGCAAATTCCACTCGCCAATTTTATCAAAGACCAGAGGTGTCTCGGGCTCCCAAGAGTGACCCCTAGTGTCACTACATCGACACAACGTCGAGTGAGTGACAGATAGGGAGCACATTACTATACCTACAGTTTTGCAAAATGATTTTTACGTGGCTTGTTGTAGGTATTGCGGAAGTCTCCTGGTAAAATAAACACTAGAGACACCACAATAACAACGACTTCTATTCACTTTCACTCAAACCATGAGTAAAATGCCAGATTATCAGTTCATAAACACTTACTTTTCAATTTGTTCATCAGATAATGCTTTCATATTACATTAAAACACTTTTACTTAAGTGCATGACCCAATTTAACATTTGCATAACATAACCAACTACATTTACCACCTTACTCAAATGTGATTAAAGTTGCATAGTAACTCAACTGATAGAGCGTTGCACTTGAAATGCAAAGGTTCAGTTACAGTACGAGTCCAAAAGAGCACCTGAGTTGAAAGTGTCATAGAAGCATCACAATATGAAGTGAATGCTTCAGCAATTGATTTTTCCCCTTTTTCACCCAATTCCCAGTGCACTTTTAAGTCCTCGTGGTCGCATAGTGATTTGCCTCAATCCGGGTGGCGGAGGATGAATCCCAGTTGCCTCCGCGTCTGAGACCATTAACCCGCGCATCTTATCACGTGGCTTGTTGAGTGCGTTGCCACGGAGACATAGCGCGTGTGGAGGCTTCACGCCATCCACCGTGGCATCTGCGCTCAACTCACCATGCGCCCCACTGACAACGTACCACATTATAGCGACCACGAGGAGGTTGCCCCATGTGACTCTACCCTCCCTAGCAACCAGGTCAATTTGGTTGCTTAGGAGACCTGGCTGGAGTCACTCAGCACGCCCTGGGATTTGAACTAGCGAACTCCAGGGGTGGTAGCCAGCATCTTTTACCACTGAGCTACCCAGGCCCCATGCACATTTACTTTTTAAGACACTATTAGAATAGGTAGGTCGATTTAATTCTCGATAGAGCATTACCCTTCAAAACCTCATCTGTTTAGGAGAACATTTAACTGACATTTAGCACCACACAGTGGATATTTCACCTCGAAAATGCCAATATGTGTAATGAACCACGTAATGTCATTTTGCAGAAATGTCACCAGTCACATCATTTTCAAGAGTTCAGGCTGTTATATTCATCGTTTTGCCACTAGTCGTCATTTTTATCGTTTTAAAGCAGCTTTACAGGAAATCATGCATTAAAAAAATAAAAATAAATGAAACTGTAATATCTATAAAGCCTTAGAGTCATCATTGTGTAGTTTGATTAAATATGACATAATTAATTAATAATTATATTTAGAACCCCAGTGAGCAAGCCGAAGGCGACTGTGGCAAGGAACACAAAACTCTATAAGATGTTGGTTAATGCAGAAAAATAACCTTGGGAGAAACCAGGCTCACTGTGGGGGCCAGTTCCCCTCTGGCTAAACAGCATGAATATAATGCCAATATTAGTTATTTGTGTGCAGTGCAAGTCATGGTTTAAAATTAGTAACTAAGTAAGTGTTAAGGGTCAGTGTTTAAAACTGAGATTTTGTATGAACTGTACGATTAATGACTATTTTTCTTTGAAGTCCATCCTGGATTAACTGCAGAATTTCACATAGATGCAATTGTCCTTGTTAGTTGGCTGATGAAGGCTTTTGTTGGCAATTAAATGATAGTCTATGTATTCCATTTCAAGAGTGTAGTCCATCAATAAACAAAGGAGATTCAGGCAGAGATCAGTGAGGTGCACTGGCAGGTCATTTCTGTGAGGTTCAGTGGAGTCCATCCTAAGTCCAATGTTCACTACTCCACAAACTTTTTTTCTTACAATTGTTTTTACTTAATCGAATTGGAATAAAATTCCTTGTCTTTGTTCACATATGGTATCTGAAAAAAATATTTTTTTTGTAAATTTTTTTTTTAACAATTTTCTTAAAAAATATTTGGTTTTATTTCACTTCGTTACACTTGTGTGCCTGGTGAAAAATGAATTGGAAATGAATGGATTAGACTACAACATACAGAAATATTAAGTGTTCAGGAGCATCTCAATCCTTTAGATGAGCACACACAAAGTCCTCGGACATGCGCGCACACACACACAGTGTGCTAAGCACCATATTGTGCATCGTCTTTCCATGTACACTCTTTGAGCAATATTTCAAGATCTACTTATCATATTATGTTGTGTTTGAACTCATTTGAATCAGGATAGTCTGCTGTAAGTTATGATATGTCACTGTCTATGTTATATGTGTGTTTCAGGAAGTAATAAGGAAAAACGTGACAAAAAGACACTCATGTATATTATATGTATGTGTGTCTGTGTGAATCTAAAACTCACTGCAGTTTAGCCTCTGAGTGAAACAAATTTACTTATTGCATTTTACAAATTGAGACCTTTCCAACGATATACAACACATGGGTATCTCTCATCTTTTTTTGTGGTTTTACCAACTCTGAATACAATTGCTATGATAACAAATTTGCAAATGATGAGAACAAAACAGTTCTAATTTGTCAGCAAATTAAAGGATCAGCTATATGCATTGGAATGACCAGCTGACACTGTACATTATCCCTTACTAAAACATATTTAAAATAGTACCATTTAATGCAATTAAACAGATTATCTTTTTGTGTCATCTTCCTTTATGAATGAAAATAAAAAGTAAACAGACACAGCAGATGAGGAAATGATGTGCAAGATTCGAACTTGTGTTGCCCAATACATGTGCGCTAACCACCAGGCCATAGCTCTCTACCACTGAATGAAAATATTAGATCCAGCCCAATGCTGTGAAAAGAACTTTAAACATAATAAGCTGGCATTAAGATTCTGTATGCGGTAGAACAACCAAATCAATGAAACGATGAAGTGTTTGGAGTTCAAAAACTCTCTTGTATTAGAGTAATCATATGCGGTTCCTTTATTAGACCCATGTTTGTAATATCTTTTGATTCTCAAATCAGTTTAAGCCCTGAATCACTGCGGTACAGGCATTCAATAACCAGCGAGCATTTTGTTGCTCTAGCAATGGTGAAACCATGGTGTTGCTGTGGCAACAGGAGTAACTGAGTGTGCGGTGGGGGGGGAGGGGTGGTTAAAATGGACAGGCAGGGAGCAACGCAGAACATGTGACTTGCAGCACTCTACATAAAGGCTGTAAGAGCATGTGTGAGTGAGTAGCTACTGTACAGATACACACAAGTGGCCTCAACTAATGTCTGACAACAACAGATGTGTTGGCTATTAGCCAAAAGTGGTCTACTCTTGAGTGGCACATTGGCCATGTGGCTCTGCTAATGGAGAGTTAATGGGATAATAAGAAGCTAACCGAAGCCCTGGAGAATCCGCTCAAACCATCCCTCATTTAGAGTGCTGCAGAGCCAGTCAGCTGTTTAAAGTCTGACAAATCAGCAAATCATCTCTCCCTCACACCAGATATGATCTGTTTCCTGCTTTCACCATTGTCTGAACCCCTTATCAGTCATGAAGCTTTGTTTATATCGTTAATATGATCATTTCCAGTTTATGCCTTTCTTTCCTTTTAGTTTTCCTCTCATCTATGTATAGTGTATAGTAAAAAGCAGAATAAGACATTGCTGAAGTGCGTAATTTTTCAAAGTTAAAATACTTTGTCCAATTACGGCTTAAAGTCAACACTAAACAGCTGTCATAACCCATCTTACTTCCGGAAAGTGATGTATTTTCAAGTACATTTTTATTCTGAAAAGAAACATATTTTTAGGTAAAACAGGATGTTCCCACCAAAAACGTTAGGGTGGGACTTGTTCGGAGGGGAGGGGTTAAAAAAACAAGAGTGCTTGTTGGGGGCCTGTGTAGCTCAGTGGTAAAGACGCTGGCTACCACCCCTGGAGTTTGCTAGTTCGAATCCCAGGGCATGCTGAGTGGCTCCAGCCGGGTCTCCTAAGCAACCAAATTGGCCCGGTTGCTAGGGAGGGTACAATCACATGGGGTAACCTCCTCGTGATCGCTATAATGATCGGATGGCGTGAAGCCTCCACATGTCTCCACGGTAACATGCTGAACAAGCCCCGTGATAAGATGCATGGATTGACGGTCTCAGACGCAGAGGCAGCTGAGATTCGTCCTCCACCACCCGGATTGAGGTGAGTCACTACGCCACCACGAGGACTTAGAGCACACTGGGAATTGGGCATTCCAAATTGGGAGAAAAAGGGGAGAAAAATTAATTAGGGTTAATTTTCATTTTAATGTTAACTTTATGTAGAGAGAACTATAAGTACAGTAGGCCTAAGCCATTCTTAGGTTGTGTAAACCCTGTGGCTCAGTGGTTGGCAACATTGCTCTGTTTGTATGTTGTGAGTCGTCCAATGGACTATCTACGCTGTTTTTAAATAGTTTTCCATGCAAACATGTGCTTGACAGACATCTTTGACAGTTTTAGGAAGTTGTGTCAAGTTAAAAGAACTTCATCTTTTAAAAACATTTCTCATGACACCTGTGTTCTGTTCCAGTCGATGTGCTGCATCTAGCTATTTTTACGTAAAAACATGTTCTGAATGAATGGGCCCCAACACATCAACCAACAGGGTTCCCACTATTTTCAAGGCACAATTTTGCAGGACATTTTATGTGCCCAACAGGTGTAATATTTCAGCAGAAACACACAAGAGGTCGTGATGCATATTGTGCTTATTGAATGGTTATTTTTTCTGAATTCATCACACACATTCATTCTAAAGCATGCAGCACATGCAGATTATATATTTCTTTAATTAAATCACAGCCTTTTGCAGTTTAATAATCACACTAGGACATATCGCAATTTTAATTGGATTATTTGTGAATTCAAAAAAATTTTGTCCCAAATATGTCAAATTACAAGACATTCTGTGCCATTTTTATGACTGGATCCAGTGATTCCGTCCCTGTTTTTCACATTGCAGAAATCATAGGGCCCACATTAAAAGCAGACTCTGGCTGTGTCTCGTTTGGAAGGATGCATCCACCGGAGGTCGCATTTGTCGGCCACATACGTCATCGAGGCTGTCTCATTTCAGAAAAGCGAGTAGGACACTTCAAATGCGACCTTCTTTCACGGGAATTCAGAGGATGCATGAGGTGTATCCTTCGTGGGCACTCACAACCCACAAGTGTTTGCTTCAACGGAAATGTCTAAAACAAATTATGCCAATTTGCCCATAAATATTATGTTCAAACACAAGGAATGATAATTCCCAAGTTGAAGTACCTCAGTAGATGGGTGCAGAGTATATAATATGTATAATTATATTAATATATAATTAAAATAAAGTATTAGTCTAAAAGTACACCTGTAAAATCTATTTTATTTTCTCTTTACATCATTATAACTCACCTAAAATGTACCTCATACATTCCCTTCTAAAGGGACTTTGTTCCAATCTCACTCAAAGCACTCGCACTTGTTAAAGAGTGGCGTGCCGTCATAGCAACCGTGTTACATTCCGTTTCCATTTGGCCTACGAAGGCCGTCTCGTTTAAAGGAGATTTGTTTAAAGGAGGACACTCGGTATACCGCAGCCTTCAAAGGACACGTCCTACCTAGCATGCAGCCTTCCAAACAAGACACAGCCTCTAATCGTTCATTTATTATTGAAAATTACATTACATTCACATCCTGAGGTGTAAAGGGAGCATCACCATGCTACCACCTCGGCTTGTGAACTCGTTTAAGTCAGCAGTCTGATCATCGACCGTTGTCCAAGATTCACAACTCAAAAGTTTTTGTAGTTAACAATAAAAAAATAAAAAAATAAAAGAATTCACTATATCAATACATAAACAATTTCATCAGAGCAAAGCAGATGAGTAGAGAATGTACGTGACAGGGCTTCATTCATGAAAGTCAACCGTTGATATTGTTTCACAAAGTGCAGCCGCCAGCAGTGACAAAACTAGGGATGCACCGATGTATTGGCTGCCAATGTTTATCGACCAGTTATTGACCAAATTACAACCGTCGGCATATCAGTTATAATCATGAAGACGCTGATATGAAACAATGGTTAATTTAATTAATCAGTAACACTTTGTAAAAATGCACAATCCAGAAATAATAATAGCTGCAATAAGTGTTGGCACCCTTCTATGTAATATTTAATTTTTATTCTTTCTCGTTCTTATGTTAATGTGGAAAAACCACCATAAACAACACTTACCTATTGGCTAAATGATGAGGGAAACCACACAAAATGTTTTGAAACCAGCAAACTTTGACTTCATGACAGTTTGGCCTGTCATGTGTTCAACAGATCCAATCCATGTTCAATGGAAATTATTTATTGTTAAAACAGTGAAAAGGCTTTGGTAACTCTTTGTAAATTTTTAAAGCATAATTCCAAATTTAAAAAATCATCGGTGCATCCCTAGACAAAACTATATGTATCTGTGTATTTGACACCTATCCCAACCGAGTCCTGATCGTTACCATGTTTTTGTACATATAACAAAAACCATGTTAGCCACACAGTCAAACAGTTCCCTATCTGTCACTCACTCGACGTTGGTGTCGATGTAGTGACACTAGGGGTCACTCTTGGGAGCCCGAGACACCTCTGGTCTTTGATAAAAGGCCAATGAAAATTGGCGAGTGGTATTTGCATGCCACTCCCCCGAACATACGGGTATAAAAGGAGCTGGTATGCAACCACTCATTCAGATTTTCTCTTCGGAGCCGAACGGTCATGATCATTGAGCTGAATACTACTGTTCATTCACCTGCTGGATCTGACGGCGCATTTCAGCGGCTTCTCCCTCCTCTGCACTGGTGCACTGCAGAGAACGCCCCTGGGCGCTTCGGCAGAAAAACTAGAGAGTATATTTTCTGAAAGAGCATTTTTCCCCTCTAAAAGAGTATATATTTCTCTAAAAGAGCGCACACACGGAACGTCTTTTTAAAGACGCGTCTTTTTAAAGATGCTTTTCCGATTGTGTGTTATTCCTGGTTGTGCTCGTTATCTCTCGCCTTCTAACGGTCACGATCATCTGTCTTTCGTGTCTGGGCACTGCTCACGCGGAGACAGCGTTCGTGGATGGTCACATTCTCATTGCGAGAATGTGTCCATGGCAACGTTGCGGTCGCGGCTCGCCTTCGTAAAGAAGCGAGCCACCCCAGAGGCTCCCGCCTCGGTCCTTTTACCCACGGGTTTGAGGCCAGCGCGGCTAGCACTGGGGGCGATTTGGGGACCCCAATGGGACCGCCTCCGCCGGGTATCCCCCCGCGGAACTCCCATTCCCCAGCACGCTCGTCTGCCCCGATCGGGCTTCCGGGTGAGTCCGCCGGCTCGTCTCACGGCGAGTTCGACCTCTTATTCGGAGCCCGCGAAAGTGATGAGCTCTCGAGCGCAGCATCGGAGAGCGGGCTCGTCCAGTCGGAAGCCTCGGCTGGGCTCCTCCCTTCGGGGTCGATCGCCCAGTCACAGGCTGACGCGGAGATGACGACATGCTTTCCCGGACAGCCGCGAGCGTCGGTTAGAGTGGATTTCACCGCTCTTCCCTGAACCCTCTGCGGCTCTGTGATTGGTTCCTGGGCTCGCGGCGCCGCTCAAAGCCACGCCCCGCCCCGTTCCTTTCTTCCCGGAAGTGCATGAAGAGCTGACAAGATCGCGGGAGGCACCTTTTACTGCCCGGTCCCGATCTTTTCAGCTTCCCCGCTCTCACTACCCTCGATGGTGGGGCGGCCAAGGGTTATTCGGCAATCCCCCGGTGGATAAAGGCGCTCGCGGTGCACCTATGCCCGCAGAGCGCCGCCACCTGGCGTGGGTGCCCAAAGCCCCCGTCCAAGGCCTGTAGGTTTACGTCGTCTCTGACGGTCAAAGCCTACGGCGCTGCTGGACAAGCCACCTCCGCCCTGCACGCCATGGCTCTCCTGCAAGTCCGCCAAGGCGCTAAAGGAACTGCACGAGGGTAGTTCCGCCCCGGGATTGATGCAGGAACTGCGCTCGGCGACCGACCTCGCTCTCCGAGCGACGGAGGTCACGGCGCGGTCTCCCGGGCGGACGATGGCCACACTAGTGGTCCAGGAGCGCCACCTTTGGCTCAACCTGGTCGAGATGGGTGAGGCCGACAGGACACGATTCCTTGCTGCCCCCATTTTCCAGGCGGGCCTATTCGGCGACACTGTCGAGGACTTTGCCCAGCAGTTCTCGATGGTAGAGCAGTAGATGGATGCTAGCCGGCTTGTCCTGCCCCGGCGTGGCTCAAGATCCCCCCATCTACTCATCGCCGAGGGCGTCCCCCTGCGGTGACTGCACCGGCTCCGCCGCAGCCCGCCCCTCCGGCCCGGCCCCGGCGTGGAGCCCACCGCAGGAAGCCGACGCCACCCGTCTCACAGCCGGCACCGAAGAACCCACGGAGGTCTTCGAAGCGCCCCTGAGACGGGCGACCCAGGGACAACGAAACCCTCTGCTCTGGAGCTGGTAAGCAGATCTTCTTTTTGTTACCTTTTGCATTTAATTGCGCTGCATGCCCAAGTGGCTGCAGTACTCAAGAGCTCCGCAAGAGTAGTTTCCTTGTTCCCTGGGTCACATATTCGGTGTGTACGGCTGGCATCACGACCACCGTCCACCACTACATTTGGCAGGTTGGCGCTCCAGCGGCGGTCTCCCGCCCTGAGCGCCCAGCTGTGGCACAAATCCGCCCCCGATGTGACAGTCTCCACGGGTCATGAGGACAGGCCTCTTCCTCCCCCGTCCCAGGCTGTTCCGGGGGTGGTCACAAGGAGCCAGGTAAGTGCTTCGATGTCCTCGGACTCAGCACGGCCACGATGTGGTGTGGCACCTCAAGCTCCGCCCCGCCGCGAGGCCCCACCCGCCGGTACATCCGATGACGTTGTCCCTTTGGTCCCCCTTGCGCGGAACTCGGGTGCATGGCTTGCGCTTTCCAGTCCGTCGCGAGGGCTGGTCCGGACCGTCCGACTCGGCTGCACGATTCACTTCGCTGGGCATCCGCCCAGGTCCAGCGGTGTCCACTTCACCTTGGTGAAGGATGGAAACGCTGCTACCTTGCGCGGAGATCGCTACCCTCCTACGGAAGGACGCGATAGAACCTGTCCCTCCAGCCGAGATGAAGAGGGGGTTTTACAGCCCCTACTTCATTGTACCGAAAAAAGGCGGTGGGTTGCGGCCAATCTTGGACCTGCGAGTATTGAACCGGGCCTTACACAGACTCCCGTTCAAGATGCTGACGCAAAGACGCATTCTAGCGAGCGTCCGGCATCAAGATTGGTTCGCGGCGGTAGACCCGAAGGATGCGTACTTTCACGTCTCGATCCTTCCTCGACACAGACCCTTCCTGCGGTTTGCGTTCGAGGGTCAGGCGTATCGGTACAAGTCCTCCCTTTCGGCCTGTCCCTGTCTCCTCACGTCTTTACGAAGATCGCAGAGGCTGCCCTTGCCCCGTTAAGGGAGGTGGGCATTCGCATTCTCAACTATCTCGATGTCTGGCTAATCCTAGCTCACTCTCGAGACGTGTTGTGCGCACACAGGGACCTGGTGCTCTCACACCTCAGCCGACTAGGGCTTCGGGTCAGCTGGGAAAAGAGCAAGCTCCTCCTGGTTCAGAGCATCTCTTTTCTCGGTTTGGAGTTGGACTCAGTCTCCTTGACGGCGCACCTTACGAACGAGCGCGCCCAGTCGGTGCTGGCCTGTTTGAAGGCGTTCAAACAGAAAACAGCGGTTCCACTGAAACATTTTCCGAGGCTCCTGGGGCATATGGCGTCCTCGGCGGTGGCCACCCCGCTTGGGTTGATGCATATGAGGCCGCTTCAGCACTGGCTCCAGACTCGAGTCCCGAGACGGGCATGGCGCCACGGGACACACCGCGTGGCCATTACGTCGGTCTGTCACCGTCTTTTCAGCCCTTGGACCGACCTCTCGTTTCCACGAGCAGGTGTTCCGCTAGAACTGGTCTCCAGGCGCGTCGTGGTCATGACAGACGCCTCCAAAATGGGCTGGGGCGCTGTTGGCAACGGGCACGCAGCTGCCGGCCTCTAGACGGGTCCGCAGCTGCGTTGGCACATCAACTGCCTCGAGTTACTGGCAATTCTGCTCGCCCTGCGGAGGTTCCGGCCGTTGATCCAGGGCAAGCACGTGCTAGTTCGGACAGACAGCACGGCAGCGGTAGCATATGTCAACCGCCAAGGCGGTCTGCGCTCCTGCTGTATGTCATAACTCGCCCGCCGTCTCCTCCAACGGAGTTAGCAGCACCAAGTCGCTGCAAGCCACTCACATCCCGGGCAACCTCAACACTTCGGCGGACGCGCCGTAACAACAGGTTACCCTCAAGGGAGAGTGGAGACTCCACCTTCAGGTGGTCCAGCTGATTTGGAGTCGATTCAGTCAGGCACAGGTGCACCTGTTCGCCTCCCAAGAATCCTCCCACTGCCCGCTCTAGTACGCCCTCACCGAGGCCTTCCTCGGCATAGACGCGCTGGCACACAGCTGGTCCCCTGGCATTCGCAAATATGCGTTTTCCCCAGTGAGCCTGCTCGCACAGACCCTGTGCAAGGTCAGGGAGGACGAGGAGAAGGTCGTCCTGGTAAGCACCCTACTGGCCCGCCCAGACGTGGTGCTCGGACCTCACGCTCCTCGTGACGGCTCCCCCTGGGCAAATTCCCCTGAGAAAGGCCCTTCTTTCTCAGGGAAGGGGCACCATCCGGCACCCGCGCCCAGACCTCTGGAATCTCCATGTCTGGCCCCTGGACGGGACGCGGAAGACCTAAGCTGTCTCCCACCTGCGGTGGTAGACACATTCACTCAGGCTAGGGCTCCCTCTACGAGGCGCCTGTATGCCTTTAAGTGGTGTCTGTTCGCTAAGTGGTGTTCTTCCCATCAGGAAGACCCCCAGAGGTGCGCAGTCAGATCAGTGCTTTCCTTCCTGCAAGAGAAGTTGGAAGGGAGGCTGTCCCCTTCCACCTTGAAGGTGTATGTTGCTGCCATAGCAGCACACCATGACGCAGTCGACGGTGAGTCCTTAGGGAAGCATGATCTGATCATCAGGTTCCTAAGAGGCGCCAGGAGGCTGAATCCCTCCAGGCCACGCCTTGTTCCCTCATCGGACCTCTGTAGTTTTTCAGGGTCTACAGAGAGCCCCCTTTGAGTTTTGCAGTCAGCCGGGCTTAAGGCACTCTCCTTGAAGACTGCCCTCCTGACTGCACTCACTTCCATCAAGAGGGTAGGTGACCTGCAAGCGTTCTCTGTCAGCGAAACGTGCCTGGAGTTCGGTCCGGGCTATTCTCACGTGATCCTGAGACCCCCGACCGGGCTATGTGCCCAAGGTTCCCACCACTCCTTTTAGAGACCAGGTGGTGAACCTGCAAGCGCTGCCCCAGGAGGAGGCAGACCCAGCCCTGGCGTTGCTGTGTCCGGTGCGCGCTTTGCGCATCTATTTGGATCGCACGCAGAGCTTTAGACTCTCTGAGCAGCTCTTTGTCTGCTTCGGTGCGCAGCGGAAAGGAAGCGCTGTCTCCAAGCAGAGGATCGCCCACTGGCTCATTGACGCCATAACTATGGCATGTCTCGCCCAAAACATGCCGCCCCCGGTAGGGCTACGAGCCCATTCTACTCGTGGTGTAGCGGCTTCTTGGGCCCTGGCCAGAGGTGCCTCTCTAACAGACATTGCAGAGCAGCGGGCTGGGCAACACCCAACACCTTTGCAAGGTTCTACAACCTCCGGGTGGAACCGGTTTCGTCCCAGGTAGTGGCACGCAACACAAGCGGATAAGCCCGGGATAGCCGGCCGGGTGTATCGCTTGCACATAGCGCCTTCCACCTCCTTTTGAGCTGAAGATGTGTGCTGTTAATTCCCAGTAGTGTTCACAAAGGTTGTTCCCTGGTTGACTTCCTCCGAGCCCTGTGGCAGTCGAGTTTTCGGAGAGACTCGCTGCCGGCCCAGTACACGCGCTAACTAAGAGCCCGGTTCTGGGGTAGGTGCTCCGCATGTGGCGGTTCCCTGTAAGGCTAACCCCATGCGATCGATATCTTCCGCTAGTTCGTTTCCCTACTGGCAAACTGCGTCTTCCTTGGGCAGAGCCCCTCAGTCTCCATGTTGTAGTAACTCCTCCCCCATTGGGTAGGATCTACCTTGAAGGCTCTCCACATGGTTGGAAAGACCATGTGATGTATTCTTCCACTTAAATATCCCCCCTCTCTTGGGGCGAGGTGTGGTCTCCGCGGTGTCCTCCCCTTGGGAGGGACACCCCCCGACTAGACCTGGCGGCCCAGTCGGATAATCCCCCTTCTTTTTTAGGGAGTGGAAAAAGAGAAGGGGAAAGAGGCCATGACTGGGTTAAGCCTGTCTCTATCTCTGGGTAGTCGACTTGTCCCCAAAAAGGGCCGTTCGACACTCATAACTGTGTTGGGGGAGGTTACGTGTCGACCTGGTGTGCTGGCTATGAGGCACACAGCAAGTCTGCCCACCACACACCGCCAGTTCACATAACACAGTTCAGCCTTGTGGCGTTTTGTATAGGGACCCCTAGTGTCACTACATCGACACCAACGTCGAGTGAGTGACAGATAGGGAACGTCATGGTTACTGGTGTAACCTCCGTTCCCTGATGGAGGGAACGAGACGTTGGTCCCTCCTGCCACAACGCTGAACTACCCGCTGAAATGGCCGGACCTTATATCGGCTCCTCAGCGTAAAACCTGAATGAGTGGTTGCATACCAGCTCCTTTTATACCCGTATGTTCGGGGGAGTGGCATGCAAATACCACTCGCCAATTTTCATTGGCCTTTTATCAAAGACCAGAGGTGTCTCGGGCTCCCAAGAGTGACCCCTAGTGTCACTACATCGACACCAACGTCTCGTTCCCTCCATCAGGGAACGGAGGTTACACCAGTAACCATGACGTTTTATTATACTTAAAAATTTTCCAGGAAAAATAATGATTTTCAAGGACATTTAGGTATTTTTCTAATTTTCCATGACTTTTCCATGACTGGAAAACTGCATTGCAAAATTCCAGGTTTTCCAGGATACATAGGAACCCTGACCAATGACGTGAGTTTGGGGCGGGAACAAACATCTTGATAAGATCTTATTTAGTTGCAGTGGTGGTCCTGTCTCAGGGTCTTGCTCTCTCTGAACCACCCCCAACACCAAGCAGTGACAGGAGTTTGGGCAGGACTACCTGTATTGACCAATTTGTTTGAACAATGGAAGACCAGAGGGAAAGGGTTTGGGAATTCAGTTTGGAAACTGGTTAGTGGTGCACACTTCACCTGTAAGAATGGAGGTTTACAGTAAAAGTAGTCAGACCTGGTGATTTCAGCTTGCTGCTGCAACTGTTCCTGCACTTTGCGACACACCTCACTCGTCGTTGTGTTCACCTTGCCGATCTTAATAAAGAGGGCCGCAATTTTATCACTGCGGAGGAATCCCGCTGCTCTTCGCTTCAGAAGGTGGCTTAAACAAGCCTCAATGGAGCCTGCAGGTATGGACAAACACAGATGGAAGAGGTGGTAAGGAGGATGCAAAAAGAGGTTAAATAAAACACTGAATATAATTAAAGGTGTACTCAGTAATATTTTATGTCATCTTGGACTTACACTGACACCTAGGGGTGTGGAAGCAGCATTGTTCAAACATAATAGTTTTTAGTTACTGATGCCACTGTATAAATTCACTATTTACAGTCAACTATGATTAATTTAATCCATGAGTGAAATTTTCGAATAACAGGGCAGTTACTGAGATTGAATGAGTAACATTCGGCTGGTCATGTGATCCTAACATGGCAGCCCCCATAAGGGGACCCTCTCCATGCAAATTTAAACTGCTTTAATTAGGTTACTGATATGACTAGTCTTCATCTCATGTAAATGGTCATGATTTTATACACATTTCAAAATTACTATTCCTTTCTGAAAGAAAAACTTTTTAATGTGGATTTATTGTTTGTTGCTAAAATATGCTGCTAGGTGTCAGCTAAATATTACTAGAAATATTACTGAGTGCACCACTTAGCAATTTGTATCTTATTACTTCCAACAGCTGCATGAATTTCTTAATCACAGTCCTTTGCTTTCACATAATTTGTCAACCCCAATTCTTTCCCAAGCAATCCCAGGGGGTTTCTCTATTGATGAACTTGCATGGGAATATCTTATTGCAGAAGTAATTGTGTTCTGCCTCATACTCATTCTGCTTCTGGTAAACACCCATTATAGGAGCATAATTGCAACTGGCAACTAGATTTAAAGCTGGTTCCTGGAGCAAAGTTAAATATTTCAGTAGGAGAGTTAGGGCAAACTACCTGTTACTGTTCTGCTGGGCTTTGGCTTCCCCACCCAAAAACAAATAAACATTGGCAACAGTTTCCTAGCCCAAACTCCCCTGATATCACAGATGAAGGATGGATCGGATGTTCATTTCATAACTAATGTGTTCATCCATCTCTCCCGACAAGTAACCAACTGTTCATGTGCTGAGAATGACATAAATCAAGATGCATGAGAGGACTTGCTTGGCAAATGAAATCAAGAATATTTTTTACACGATCGGAATGAAAGGCCAGTTGTGAGATTTGCATCTGGCGCGACCACTTGGCGTGACTTGCAGCACTCTACCTGTCGACTCCCTGCGTGATTGATGCTATCAATATCTCAGCGGAATCGAGGTACCATCGCTGCTACATAATCGACTGCATTTGAGAAAGCAATCAGATGTTTATGGCTGTAATAGCACTTTTATTGCTTGGCTTGCGCCACCGGGGGCTACAGCTTAGATGCTCTCTGCTACAAATTTCACCTGTTAGAAGCCTGTTTGACAGTTTCAGAAAGCTGAAAAAGCGCACTGAATTCATGAAGAGACAATACATGCAACCAATGTTGGATTATGGGCTGGGCCAGTGGGGCCAATGGCCCAGGGCTTTGGACAGCCAGGGGCCTCCATGTCAAAACAAGCACATCCCTCCCAATCCACACCTCCTATTTCAGAGTGTACACATTTACGCCAAACCCCCCTTATGACATGAATCACTAAGTGCTTTCCTCTTAAGAACCCAGCATGTTAACTGTCCTCTCCCAAAAAGCAACTCTGATTTTATCACTAAAGCCAACAGCAACAATATAAAATATGGTACTTCTTATGTTCCCCCGAGCCATCATCCACAGAGCAACAAACAGGCGGACAGGAAGCTGTGCAGTTGGGAGACGAGCTGAAGACACTTGAAGATGTGTTTACATAATCTCACAGTGCCTGCTGGTTTGCACGGCCTCCTGCATGCGTCCATACACCCACGCTACTCTGGCCTCACGCTTACAGCAATCACGCAGCTGCAAACACACACTTTCAAATGAAAATACTGACACATGTTTGAATGCATAAATAAGTATGAGTAAGTGCTGCAAAACTTGAACAGCTATTTTAGTACACCAATAACTATCAGATTAATAAAATCAAGCATACATGCATGCAATTCCATTAGCCAGCATGTCCATATACTTTTGGCCATATAGTGTATATTCCGTTTGTGCATTTAACTAAAGAATGCTTAAAAATGATGCTCACAGGAGACCAGTATCCCATCAGAGGCACTAAAAGGTCTAATTCAGCTGTTACAACTTTCACTCAACGAGTGTGAATTAAGTATTGAAAAAAGCATCTGATGGACCACATGGGGATTTAATGGGCAACATATTAAACTTGTTACCTCCCATAAATCATGTGTTGTCTTTTTACATCTTTGCAAGTCATAATGGGGCATTAATGACTGAAAGTCTCCCACGTTCTTGCAATCATGAAATATTGTAAGACTCGGTTAAGTCGTTAGACAGAAGAAGGTCAGCCTGGTTGTGCTTGTTCCTTCCAGAGCACTGTCGCCATTGAGCTAATAGAAGATCTAATTAAGCCTGTAGCACAATTAAATGCCTTTTTTCAAAACTGGACTGGCCACGGGTTGACAGAGTTAAGCAGACCACATCATTGGGGGTCATGCACCTACATTTGTTTTTTTGTTTTTGACTGGAATTAATATATATAAATAATTAATACAGTTGAAGTCAGAAGTTTGCGTACACTTGAACTATAGTTTTGGCAAGTTTTTTAGGACATCTACTTTGTGCATGACACAAGTAATTTTTCCAACAATTGTTTACAGACAGATTGTTTCACTTTTAATTGACTATATCACAATTCCAGTGGGTCAGAAGTTTACATACACTAAGTTAACTGTGCCTTTAAGCAGATTGTAAAATTCCAGAAAATGATGTCAAGCCTTTAGACAGTTAGCTTCTGATAGGAGATGTACTGAATTGGAGGTGTACCTGTGGATGTATTTTAAGGACTACCTTCAAACTCAGTGCGTCTTTGCTTGATATCATGAGAAAATTAAAAGAAATCAGCCAAGACCTCAGAAAAAAAACAAAACAATTGTGGACCTCCACAAGTCTGGTTCATCATTGGGAGCAATTTCCAAACGTCTGAAAGTACCACGTTCATCAGTACAAACAATAGTATGCAAGTATAAAAACCATGGGACCACGCAGCCATCATCTCACTCAGGAAGGAGACATATTCTGTCTCCTAGAGATGAACGTAGTTTGGTGCAAAAAATGCAAATCAATCCAGAAAAACAGCAAAGGACCTTGTGAACAAGTATTTATATCCACAGTAAAATGAGCCCTATATAGACATAACCTGAAAGGCTGCTCAGCAAGGAAGGAGCCACTGCTCCAAAACCACCATAAAAAATCCAGACTAGATTTGGGGACAAAGACCTTACTTTTTGGAAAAATGTCCTCTGGTCTAATGAAACAAAAATGTAACTGTTTGGCCATAATGTCCATTGTTTTGTTTGAAGGGAAAAGGGTGAGGCTTGCAGGCTGAAGAACACCATCCCATCCGTGAAGCATGGGGGTGGCAGCATCATGTTGTGGGGGTGATTTGCTGCAGGAGGGACTGATGCACTTCACAAAATAGATGGCATCATGAGGAAGAAAAATTATGTGGATATATTGAAGCAACATCTCAGACATCAGCCAGGAAGTTCAAACTTGTTTGCAAATGGGTCTTCCAAATGGACAATGACCCCAAGCATACCTCCACAGTTGTGGCAGCAAACAAGATATGATAGGTGCAGGTGAGAAAAATATCACATTTTAAGTCCTTTTTTACTCTAAATCTCAACTTTAACTTTCAGATGTGAAAGTGAAACTAAACAGGCACCACTTGTGACTTTCGGATGCAAAAGTGAATGTGGAGATTTAGAGTGAAAAAAGTACTTAAAATGTGATCTTTTTCTCACCCACACCTATCATATTGCTTCTGAAGATATCGATTTAACCCACTGGAGTCAGATGGATTACTTTTATGTTTCCTTTATGTGATTTTTGGAGCTACAAAGATCAGATCACCATTCACTTGCATTGTAAGGACCAACAGAGCTGAGATATTCTTCTAAAAATCTTTGTTTGTGTTCTGCTGAAGAAAGAAAGTCATACACATCTGGGATGGCATGAGGGTGAGTATATGATGAGAGCATTTTTGGGTTAACTATCCCTTAAATAAAATTTTTTTGATATTGCTGCTCATAACAATTGTCAGTTGAGGGAGCTATTTTGCTGCTGTTGTTTTTTTTTTTTTTTTACCACTGCTTCTGTTCAGTATTGGTCTCGATGCTCATTTGGTATCTTTAGAGTACAGTTTTTGGAAAGAGGGGGCATGGCTAATCCAATGGCTCAGCTTGTGGGAATTCTAGAATGGCTAAAATCGCTAATAGCACCTTTAAGGTAGAGGCTATTTGCACTAAATGTAAATAGATATACAAAAAGCATCTTCTTTTCACTAAGTGCAAATAGTGGCAGATATTATTTGCACCCCTAATTACATATTTGTAATACAGTATAGGGGCATCACTTTGTTTAAGAGTGGAGACAGGAAACAGATTGAGAAATAGTGGGACAATTGGCAGAATCGAACCTGGGTCTTCTGCACGAAAAAAGCACATTCACATGGCCGTCACAACCCACACCACTGCAGCGACACTAAAACCCCAGTTTGTCTTCAATTTGTGTTACTACCAGAATATTGGAGTGCAAATAGAAGCGCTGTGTGGCAGGTGCTATTTACACCTAATGCAAACTGTGACGATTGTTAACTTAACTGAAATATATTGAAAACCAAGTCTTATAATCTAAGGCAGTTTTGCTTTTCAAGTGAATCTATCTTGTTTTAAGAAATATTTTTTTGCTGGAAAATATGATAATCATAATCAAGAAAACAATTTTTTGAGGTACAGTGGTGGTCCTGGCTCACTTTGTGCCAGAGGCAAGACATATTCTTAAGGAATATTTCTTAAATATGCTTTTAAAATGTAGTAGTTCATGAAAATGGAAGACATGTATAAGGGCTGTCATACTAGGCTTTGAGCATGCAAATTTTTGCAACGCAGTGGGCCAAGATATGATGTCACTTGGGAGGACTTTTGGTGTAAGTAAATAATACATTAAAAATAACAAATAGTATTATAGTAAAAATGTAAAAAAATATATTGTCTTCTCACTTTCCTGCAACAATAAAACACACATCTTTAAAATATGTTCTTTGTATTGAGCTAAGAGGTCAGCATGTGATGTTTCGATCTTCCAACATTTTGTGACCGCCGCTTTAGTCTAGTAGTATAGGTTTTGTTTGGCATGCAAGGAGACCTGGGTTCAAATCCCAACCTTATATATATCAACCTGCATTTTCACTGTATGGAAAAGAGCAGCTTTGACATTTGTATAATAACTCTTTCTGTTCCGCAGGAAAAAGTCGTATACATTTTGAGGGACATAAGTGTTAGTAAATTATATCTGAATTTTCAGTTTAAAGAAGATAACCTGCAGAAGGTTTGGTTAGATTTAACTGACCAAATTTAGACTTTTTAGGGATGCTAGCGCTGCCATCTGTACATGGCACTGAGGGGGACCCACCTGTGACTGTGCAGTCAAGCTGTGAGTCACAGTAATAGACAGTAATGAATTGCATTACAGAGGGACTCAGCAGCTGCAGAGAGTGTGGGCAGCGGGGGCTTGAGAAAGAGTTATAGAAAAAAGGATTAGACAAGGACTGAAAATGAGGAGCAGATAGAGAAAGGCAGGGCAGAACTCCAAAGAGATAAATACAGTAGAACGAAAAAGGGGAAAGAAAGAAAATAGAGTAGAAAGAAAAGGGGGAATAAAGAAAATAGAGTAGAACGAAAAGGGGGAAAGAAAGAAAATAGAGTAGAACAAAAAGGGGGGGGTGGAAGGAAGGAAGTGTCTTTGGCACTTTGCTTGGTTTGGGAACATTGAGATGGCTTAGCACTGCTGTACTTGTTCATCAGCCTGATCTTTGTCCCTCTGTCTGGACTCAGACTCTGTCCTCATGCAGTGCCCTTCTGGGTTAGAGCAACTTCACACAGACCACTGAATACCAATAGCAACAGGAAATAACTACAAGAACTGAGAGTCACCATTGGACAGAGTTTTTTTTTTTTTTTTTTGATTTTTCCCCTTTTTCTCCCAATTTGGAATGCCCAATTCCCCATGCGCTCTAAGTCCTCGTGGTCGCATAGTGATTCGCCTCAGTCCGGGTGGCGGAGGACGAATCCCAGTTGCCTCCGCGACCATTGGACAGAGTTAAGTGGAACTGGATCTCTCTCATGAGGTAGAGGTGGTTTGGACAGACAGGAGGAGTATGTGGGTACTGAAATGGGAGTCATTTCAGTTCTATTCCATTAAATTCTGTTCCACTGGATTCTGTTCAGTTAAATTACCTTAATTTCCATTCCAGTTGATTGGGTTTGGTTTAATTCAATTCAATTCATTCTCATTCTGTTTAGTTCAGTTTAATTCAGTTTTATTCCACTTGATTCAGTTCAATTCAGTTCATTTCCATTCTACTGTAATGGGTTTGGTTAAATGCAATTTAGTTAATTTCCATTCAATTCAGTTCAATATAAATCAGTTTGATTCAGTTCAGTTTCATTACATTTAATTCTGTTCATTTCAATTCAGTTCCACTGCATTAAAAGAGCTGTATCCGGACCAGTAGACTCCAGTATAAACCGCTGAATTTCAGATGTTTTCAGAAATTTTCTGGCCCAGAGTCTCAAATTCCACAAGCCTGAAAACATCATATTATATACAATTTCAGATGTAGAGTGACTGACGATTCCATCTGTGTTATGGCCATTTGTTGCCATGGTAAGTAATTCCCTTAAGTTGTCTGTCAGGAGACTTTTTCACACCTGAATCACATTTGCATTTCTCACCTTTTGGATAAAATTGTCACCCCTTTTGGTCATTTATCTCAAACTGGATTGGCTGCCCTTAAACTTAACCTACCCTTAAATCTTGACAACAATTGGGTCACTGCATACAGTACACTGGCTTTGATTTTATTGGTTACAATTTATTTAGCACATCCCTAAATCTTGACAGCTATTGAGCCACTGCATGAATTGGCTTTAATTTTATTGGTTAAACTTAAAATTTAGCCCACCCAATCCCAAACAGCATTTAGCTTATGCCTCTTATTAAAGGCCTTTAATCAATGTTGACAACATAAATACTGGGACAATAATTGGGTTTAAAGATTTTTTTCTAAAAAGAAAACCTGAAATATACTAAATTTAGCAATAATGATATATACAAACATCTGAAACACATTGTGAACTTTTACTGAATTATAGTTCAGTAAATGAACTGGCATCTGACTGTGTCACTGGTCATCACATGAAAGTGATTAGTTCCCAGTATAGTGTGGGTCTGCATCAAGTCCCTTCTTTAGCTCCTGAAACAGAGCTTATCAAAGCTGCTGGTTTTATAACCAACACTGGCCTCCCATAGACAACACCATCTTCATCATAAGACATCATGTCCATGAAATACACAATACTCCTGTGTCTGTCTCTGTTGGACTGGTCTCCAGCAACTGCAAAACATAACAGTCATTTAACAACTGAAAACACCCACTTAAAGAACTCCTAACAACATATGCATTAAAAAGATACATCAACTGTATAATACATTTTAAACACTTCTTTTGCCACAATCTTGATTGAGTCTCTCAGATCTGCCTTTTCCAGGATGAAAATAGGAATGCTTCCTCCGTACAGTCTCATTATAAGTCTTGCAAGACACTTGAAAGACATAAAATATTGTTATTAACAGAAGACTGGATATGTAAACAAACATAAAAATGGATAATAAAAGATTGCAACAACAGTTTGAATGTTACCTTATATAATTTCTGAAGATTAGTTGAGTCTGGTCGTGTGGGAAAATTATTCTGTGGAAAAGAAGAACGTTGGTCACTGGCGTAACCGTGGTTCTATGAGTAGTGCACCGCCAGAGACGGTTAAAATATAGTGGAAGGAGTCTTGCGCTCATGCATCATATTGAGAAACTTGCATTGATTTTGTCACACGTGACCCCGACCGATGATGTGTAGGAAGCTATATCCGTTTCCGTCCATGTCATGGTCAGTCTCTGTAGTCATTCTCGTAGTCTGAGTGACCAGCGACTCTGGCGGTCTTCCACTATTCATAGAACCATGGTTACGCCAGTAACCAATGTTCTATTTCATTGTTCCAGACTGCCATAGACGGGTGGGCCATGGAATTCCCTACCTGACTCAAGCCTGAGACTGCGTTATAGGTCCTGACCAGTAGGTCGTCAGTGCGCCTGCATTCTGGGTTGGAGCAGCTGAGATTTTGTCTAAGTGCCTTGTCTGGAGACACCACCAAGGAAGATATATATGGCTCTACTGGAGGAATATTACCAAGGCCCTTTTCCTGGCCTTCAGCCATTGCCACAAGCGTACACGCCACACGATCATGCCTGGATGAGGGAGCTGATCAAAAGGCAGAAAAAACTACCTCAGATGTACATGCTCTCATCCCCACGGCCATCAATAAGGCTTGAATGCCATGAACTGTGTTTGTAAGGTCAGCCACTTGGTGAGCTAATGTAGCAGAGGAGGTCAGTTTTTTCTTTGAAGGCCCTTCAGCCTTACTAGCAGGACGCTTACTTCTAGTCTGTTGAGTTGTAGTCCTGGTTGGAAGTTGTGGTCCTGGTTGCAATCCACCAATCCTGGGTGGGTCCAATTTAGTCGATGCTGCCTTACCGCCAAAGGCATTAAACTACACTCAGGGCAGGGATCTATTAAGGCCTCTCTGAGGTGTTCAATGCCTAAACAGGTAGGACACTGGATATGGCCATCCATAAGATCCATTGGGCATGAACAGAGGGAGCATGAGGCAGCCATTGCTCATCTATATAATGAATGGAGAACCCTGGTCAACCAATGGGTTAATAATGAAATACCAAAATTTTAATCCAAACAGCAACAAAGAGTAAGCGTGTTACAACAGTTGTCACAGTAACCGTACGTTACACTGAATGACACTCTGGTCCACCAGTGTGCGTCCGTCAGACAATATATTGTTCTTTTTCAGTGGTATCAGTAAGAACCCTGGTTAACCACTGAGTTCCTGATAAAAACACTCACCTCAGTTCTGCTGGTTAGTGAATGGTGCTAATGAAAAACCCTGCATAACCAATGGGTCCTCTAGCGCTTGATCCACGCAGTCCAACACTTCAGTCTGGTGTGTGAATCCGATGAATATTGATGTATAATTCTGATGTAAATCCGATGATTAAATCTGATGTATTTCCCGAGACACAGCTATAGCGGGGAGCAATTGTTAGCCTAGGAGTTGTGCGTGCTCGAGCAAGATCTCTTCAGCGAGAATGACAAAGAGACCGACCATGACATGGATGGAAACGGATATAGCGTCCTAGACGTTATCAGTCAGGGTCACGTGTGACAAAATCAATGAGAGTTTCTCAATATGATGCTCGAGCGCATGACTCCTTCCACTATGTTTTAACCATCTCTGGCGGTCTGGAACAATGAAATAGAATCATTATGTGAGAGATTATAATGCAGTTAAAATCAGATGAAGTTAAATACAGTATTGGTATTTCATACACTATAAATCATCTGTCTTACCTGGTTAGTGGATTATTTTAAAGAAGATTCTTCTTTGAATGTTGCAGTCTGACAGTCTGTCTGTAGCATCTGTAGGTAATAACTCAAGTCTGATCATACATCAGAACAACAAAAAAGTCTGTACAGGAGGGTTGGGGGTGTGAGGTGTAGGTGTGTGTGGGGGAATGGGGTTGGGTCAATCATGAACAGCCAACAATGGGTGAGACCAGGGCTAGCTGTTACACTTTTTCCTCCATTAAATATTTCTCAGAGTAGGTTTATTTTTTAAAGTCTTAAAGTATTTTCTGTATCGACACACACCTTAAATCCCTGGCTGCAAAAACAACTCCACGTTATTGCCAAGGAAAAAGATGTTGCAGCACACATTGACCTAACATGGTATGGAGTTTGAAGGGCACACAGACTGACTCTGCAGCAATGTTTCTACCTGTGGAATGTATTGCAGGCAGATATGTACTTAGTACATCCTCTGTGCAGTTAAGCCAGACAAAAGAGAAGGTATTAGTAGAGGCCGATAAATCCGCACAATTACAGATTTCTGGAACTATTGGTTTTCGGCAAAAATCCACATTGATAGTTTTTCCCTGTTGCGTCCGGTGCTGGAGAGGCTGGGAAGGGTCCGCTGTTGTTATACATAATGAGAGCGTCCTCTAGAGGCGAAATAAAAACTATCACTTCACTGATGCCTTGTGGTGTTTGTTTTGACACACAAGACTACACTCTTCATAAAGTGGAACACTTGAGTTGCAGATTTAAAACAACAACAAAAAGGTATGTATGCAGTACACTACAGTACACGTTCTCATATCATTATAAAGCAATTAATTTGTTGACTAGATGCTGCATTAGTAGAGAACAGCAGTATGTTTGCCAACAAGGCTGAGAGGATGCTAACATTAAAGCTAACCTCAAGCGGTTAGAACAATGTGACAAATATACACGCAAGTCCTACCCAAATGCTTAAATGTCACGATTGTTACCATCTATTACCATCTATTTGCATTAGTATATCCAGCTGGTCACATTTATGCATTTGTTAGCCAGCTAAGTTGCATATTTAAAGCTAGTGACGTGAGAAAGTAAATTAATATCTTCATGCAGCCGAGAGAAACGTATAAACAAATCAGAAACACATCTGATTTCAATTCAGTTATTTTATTCTCACTGTAATACAATGACTTCAGACCGATCACATTCTTGTGCTAAAAAGGCTAGACACAGTGCAACAAATACAGTTTAACAGAAAGCAGGTTTCTCAATATGCTTTTAAAGTTCTTTAATTAGACACATCATCTAAAAAACAGCGCTCCTGCACGAGACGCTGAATAAACAAAAACAAAGGGAAACAAAGACGTTCCTCTAGCGTGCGTTTACATAGAAAAACAAATGGATGGTTGCAAAAGCGTCCAGTGTGAACAGCCCCTTACAGTTGGTGGAGGTCTTTGGCCATTGTGTCTTGCTCTCTTATAAGCATTTCTCAGATTAAGCAATGAGTTGTTTAAATGCTTTGTCTTGGAAATGTGTCTTTTGAACAGCCCCTGGCCTGGGCTCATAGTCTGAGCCACTTCACCACAGAGTTCAGCCGAATACCACTGCAATCTGTGAATATTATTACTCTACATACAACTGTACTGAATAAAAAAACAATGTGGTATTTCGCTGTTATTATGAAGCTTGACACTGGAGTAGTAGGAAGGAGAAGTGCAAGTGTAACACCATGTGAACTGTCTATTGAAGCGTTTTCCTCCATTTTACTTTTGACTTAACATTTGAGAATATGGACCGACTATCACTTTTTTTTAAATTTATTTTATGCACATTAGTTGAAAATGAAATGCTCTTTTTTAACAGCCAGGATAGGAATCCTATGCAATAATATAACAGTAATGAATGGTTTATGCATTTATTGCGCCCTCTTGTGGACTAAGGATACAATGTCAATTTAAAAATCAGCTGACTTTAAAATTTGAATATTAGTTCATATATATTAATATTTAAATATTTATTTTATTTAAAAAAGTACAATACATTTTCATGGTTCAGTCAGTACTGTTTATTTTTGTAATAAAGTTCAGCACTATTTTACTTTGAGTGTTATTTTTTCATTCAGTATCAATTTTAAAATCTATCGGTTGATTAATCGGTTATCGGCAGGTACTGACCAACTTAGATATCGGTATCGGTAAAATCCACTATCGGTCAACCTCTAGGTATTAGTAGTAATACCACTGTGCACAATGGTTGAGATTTAGGCCTATATGATTCCTAAAGTTTTCATATTTTTGTTTTTTTATGCACGTCAAATTATTTTTTTTTAACACCAGATATTTTATATTTTTTTTTGTTTAACTTTAATAGTCTTTTATTACTCTATTTTTTAAAATATTTTTAATATTTTATGAACTTCTTAATTTTAGTTTAATACTCTATTT
The DNA here is from genome assembly GCF_019703515.2 of Myxocyprinus asiaticus. Classification (NCBI taxonomy): domain Eukaryota; kingdom Metazoa; phylum Chordata; class Actinopteri; order Cypriniformes; family Catostomidae; genus Myxocyprinus; species Myxocyprinus asiaticus. The sequence continues at coordinate 21,980,211 of NC_059374.1, read as the reverse complement.
TACAGTAACTCTTTAATTGGACCGATTAAATTGTTTGCATTCTATTTCTTTAGTATCCGTACTTTGTTTAAAGAAAAATAAATAAATAAATACACCAAAATATATATATTTTTTATCTTATTATTTTATTTTTTTAATTTTTTTATCATGGCTATTGACCAAATGCTTTAGGCAGTTTGATCCATTAGCCATTTAAATGAACTATTATGTCAGCACATGGTAACAGTGTAGGTGTTGAAACTTTATATATAAAAAAATAAAAAAATAAAATAAAAAAAATAAGCACCACATAAATCTCTGCATTTTAAAATTATAGTTTTTTTTCTGTAATATCGGTCAAAACTATCAGATAAAATTAATTGTAGTTATTATTGACTTAAATATCACCACTGTTTGGTTAACAATTTTTACATTCAGGGTGTTTATTTTAGTTTACTTTCAGTTTTGTCTTCCCCTGTACTCTGAAACACAGCAATCACCTAACACTTTTCACTCACAATTGCCAGTCATTAACACGTAAAAACCCTCACAGCAGGACTGCCATCAGTCATCATAACCAGCCGAATTGCAACCGTAAATTTCTATCGAACTTCACGGTTCCCTTTACATGTGTGCTGAAATGAGGTATTTAGTTATTTGTGGACGTTAATTGTTTCATGATACTTGGGTCAGTTTTTTCTCTAATACACCTGACAAACTTGAAGTTAAGTGGGAGTTTACTATTCCTACATTTTTCCAGATTTGACTTTTCATGCAGTTCATTTCTATTTCCATTTGATTAGGGTTTGGTTCAATTAAATTTATTTCCATTCAGTTCAATGGGAAAGGGACTTTGGTTCAGCACACATACATGCAGTAATTATTCAGGAAGGCAGATTATTTATACTTTTTAAGGTTGTCAGTTGATTAAAACCAGTGTTGGGGGTAACACGATAAAAGTAACACGTTACGTAATCAGATAAAAAAAATTTGAGTAACGAGTAAAGTAACGCAATATTTTTTATTTTAGATCATGATATCGGAGTTATTTTTTAAATAAAGTAACGTGTTGCTTTTGTACACATCTACCGTCCCTGTATTGTGAGAAATCAAAAGTAAAAGTGTGCAAACTTTGGGGAGGAGACGTAGTTCATGATGGGCATTGTATTTCTATAGAGTGTGAGGAAAGGTCTTCACGTGTCCAAAAATTCAAGCCTGAACCCAAAGAGACCCGGAAATATACTACCCGGACCCGTCTATTATTTGAAAGCTTGGACCCGTACCCATGCAGAACCCAGAAATGCCGGACCCGGACCGGACCCCTTATTTCCCAGTCCGGACTCTCTCATCCTAATTTTATAATGTTGCAATATACAACACACACACACAGCACCATCATCATCAGCGCTGTCTGATCACAGCCAGGTCTTCTTGGATTGACTTGGGTATTACAAATAATGTTAAACAGACCAGGGACCCGCAGCAATAGAATGGGACCTGACCCGGACCCGGCTCCGGCTCACCGTATAAAACGTGGATCTGAACCTGTACGGGTCCCGAATCGGGTTAGGGTGGACATGTGAAGACCTCTAGTGTGAGACCAGAGACTATTTAGCAGAGAGAGATGAGTCACTTCTATTTAAATGAATGGAAGAAATTGGAACGCCCAACCAAGAAGCTCTAGCACCCAAAAGTTAATGGATGTAGAAAGGAAGTCCCACCTTGCAGGTAAAAGAGCTAATCACCTTTTAGATACAGATATCGCCTGTCAATCAACTCGCTAACTCGCATGTGCTTTTCATGTTTTAGCATAATATGAGGTTAACAACATTTGGTTGAGTGAAACACAGTTGATTCATGTGTTAATACACACTTGCATTAAAAAAAAAAAAAAAAAAATCAGTAAATGCATTTAGACAGAGGGATTAGACTAGTCTTCCACTGGACACGACATAATACACAGGGTGAAATACTCGCTCAATTCACGGACTTATGCAGCCGAATTGCTCCGAGTTAGAGCTCCCTGTAACTGGGAGAATGGGATGAGAAAAGCTGACTCTGGATCAGTGACTCCAAGAAACGTTCTACATGGTTTGTGAACAGAGAAAACGTCTTAGTTTCTAAAGATATCTACATTTTTGTTTTATAATAAACAAGTAGTTTGATTCATGAAACAAACCATTTTTATAACATTTTGGTAGCATTAAAAACGATTCCATTCAAGTTGTATCAATATGCGCATTTGAAGTTGTATGCGATCAACCAGTGGCATCTGTACGCACCGTGGATCAACTCAAAACAAGCGTGCACTGAGATTACTTAAGTAAAAAATATTTATTTATTCATCAGACTTATTCCTTGAACATGTTAGACTGGTAATCCCCACTGAATTTTATCCTGACTTTTGAAGAGCACCTTAAGTTGTCTCTGGTATTGTCGATGGGCACAGCAGCACATGATGACATATATGATGCAGGTTCAAGTGTTGGACTTCGCTGCTTTAGGTAAGACAGTGGTTATTCTTCATTATTCATATTGGCTGCCATGTTGATAGAAAAAAAAAATCTTGATTCTTTATTATAAATATGACGTGAAGACCTACTGATTGTAGACTTTCTAAATATTTGTTTGTTTACTATGTTGTTTTGACATGAATGTTGTACAGTAGCTAGCATGATCTGTAATGTCTCTTGTATCCAATGCATGGCTTATTGTATGGAATCCATAGCATAGCAGAAGAGAAAGTAGCTGTGAGAAAAAAGTAACGCAAATGTAACGTAACACTTTACTTTCCATAAAAAATAACGTAATTAATTGCGTTACTTTTTTTAAGGAGTAGCGCAATATTCTAATGAGTTACTTTTAAAAGTAATGTTACCAAACACTGATTAAAACAATAAACACTGCTTTTGGCGTTAGCGTGACTGATCTCTAATTTTCATTTTGCTGAAATGTGTCTCTAAATATACTCATCTCCTGAATAACAAATCAAATGTATTTAACCTGCAGCAGTCAACAGTGTGTTGAGATTCAACAATAATGAGCATGAATTGTGACTTTGTTTGAAGCAGGACTCTGATGTCAAACCAATTGTCTGAAACCAAAATGAGGATGTGCAGATTTTGGTGGAACTGGCAACACCAGTGCCCGCAGAAGTGGCGTGCTATTTCCATGAAGTGAGAATGAGCGGCGTTTAAACAGATACAGGCCTCTATTAATAGAAGCATCCACAGATACTGTGAAAGGAGTCAAATGTAAACACAGCCCATTCCTGTCACCATGAAGCCTTGCAAAAAGACAGTCTATTTAAATCTCACACGCATAAACACAAACACACTACACCACCAAGCATGAAGGTGTTGAATCACACAAACACTTCCAGTGTATGATGCATTCACCCTGTTCTTGGAATCTCAACACTTGTGTTTCTTGCGCTCTGATGATCCAAGTACCTGCCCCAAGCCATGTCTCATCATTCCAAACCAGTGACTCCCAGCCAAATAAACCTCACATGGCTGGATTCAGCAACATCACATTATACATTTTTAACAGTAATCATTTATATTATGCTTAACAAGGGAATACATGTAATTTTTATGGTAAACTATTGTTAAAATTACAGTGAAAAACAATAATCGGGCATTCCCAGAAGTCCCTGAGTGACCCATTATATATTACATTATATTTTATGGGCAAAGTTATGTTTCCTAGTTTTAATATCAGTTATGTACATTGGGGTGTTCGGTGTTCTTAATGTTTATTGCATTATTTAGTGTTACATTATAATAATACACTCACTGAGCACTTTATCAGGAACACCTGTACACCTATGATTATCTAATCAGCCAATCGTGTGGCAGCAGTGTAATGTATAAAATCATGCATATACGGGTCAGGAGCTTCAGGTAATGTTCACATCAACCATCAGAATGGGAAAAAAATTTGATCACAGTGATTTCGAACATGGCATGATTGTTGGTACCAGATGGGCTGGTTTGAGTATTTCTGTAACTGCTGATCTCCTGGGATTTTCACACACACCAGTCTCTAGAGCGTATAGAGAATTGTGCCAAAAAACTAAAAACATTCAGTGAGTGGCAGTTCTGTGGACGAAAACACCTTGTTGATGAAAGAGGTCTACGGAGAATGGCCAGACTGGTTCGAGCTGACAGAAAGGCTACGGTAACTCAGATAACCGCTCTGTACAGTTGTAGTGAGCAGAATAGCATCTCAGAATGCACAACATGTCCAACCTTAAGACGGATGGGCTAAGACAGCAGAAGACCACGTCGGGCACTTTATTAGGACCATAGTGTGCCTAATAAAGTGCTTAGTGAGTGTATAAATGGTAGTAAACCATAGATATACAGGTATCAAAATTACATCCCGTAAAGCCCGTAAATGTGTAAAACCACAGCTGCCAGTATTTTAATGTAAATTTAACAGGATTTTTGTTTGCGGTGAAGAACTGAAGGTGTTTCCAAACTTTTGACTGGTAGTGCATATAATGTGTATAAAGTAACATGTCAACAAGATCTCCAGTCTGACACAGCTAGTGTTTGTGTCTGGTCAGCAGCACTGTTTCAAATGAGCCTACACCCTTCACTCATTTACCATGGTCTTGCATGCCATCCTCCCACGCCAGGTGATTAAATATTGATTCACTCTAACGGTCCATCAGAACAGCAATATCTTCTGCTAAAGGTACAGCAGTGATCACAGGCTGGAGTTTGGTTTAATCTCTCTGGACTAAGTCAGGCAAGTCGAATGGAGATCAATCTGCTAACGCCTCCCACTATCCACTCAGTGAAAGAAAAAATTTACTTCATCAACAGTCTCTTTGTCTAAGCTCTTTTACGGAAAAAAAAAAAAAAACCAGACGGTTCAATCAGCTGAAGGATGCACAATACTCAGTCACAGCTGCTGAGACTGTGGTGAAGAGTAGACCAGTCATCAAACACCTGTTCCAGAGATGGGGAAATATGATTATTGCCATTGCTGGTATTCATTTTCTGATACCGCTGTCAGATTTAGGGATGCAATAACACAATTTTTATGAGTATGAGTACTGCCTAACTTCTCCTTTTGTGTTCAACATTAGAAAGAATGTCATACAGATTTGGGAAAAAATGAGGGTGAGTGAATGAAAACGGGAGAATTTTGTACACTTCGGCTTTCACGCTCCACAGAAAATTAACATGCACTAGTCCTTCTCCCTCCCAAAAAAAGCATAACTCTTACAGGGGAGTGAGTCCTATCATTGCCTCTGTAACACCCAGCTATAATTAAGGGAAACAACATCAACTAGTCTGGCCCCAGCACAGAGCCAGAGGGAAAACTAGAACAACAGCAGAATAAATCCAAGGATTAAAATCTTAAAAGATGCATCAGAAATCATGTTCAGTTTACAGAGAGGGACTAACAGAGTATTGGTACAAACAGAAAGACTGATGGAACCAGATAATTTGAGAACTTGATTATATGCAAACAGGTGTGCAAAGAGGATTGAAAAGTGTTTGGTAAAGGAGTGTGTATTTGTTGGGGAGTGCTTGTTTGTGTGCGCACCAAAGAGCTCAACAATGACCGCCCACATTTTCAGCGGTCTAGGTTCCAGATGTATGTGAATCAGTATACTTTTGAGCTGCAAGTTTCAATTATTCATGTCAAAACTCTGATTCAATGATTTGTTTGTGTGATCCCTCAAAAAGGTTTACCGAAGTTTCTGTTACAGTAAAAAAAAATTAAAAAATAGGTAAATATTGCAGTTTATCCCTGTGTTGTATAGGTGCATATAAAATAATTTAATTAAAAATCATTCTTCGAAACTAGATTTTTTTTGGTCAATAATGTGACACAAAATTACATTAAAATGCAATTCACACAAAACAATTACTTGAATACACCTCTTTTATGTTGAACATGTTTTCAATTACTCAGTTCTCAGTTTATTCTGGGGCTTAAAGTAATAAATGTCATGTGGTTTAACCATCTGGACACAGTAAAAAAATTATTAAAAAAAAGAAAAGTCTTTTAAAAGATGAAATTCTTGAAAAAAATATATGCTGGCATGAGTGGAGCAGAACAATCTATCATTTTTATTTCTTGAAAATAAATAAATAAATAAATAAGCAGGGAAACAACTTCATTTTAAAATATAATTAATATTTGGAAAATTTTTGTCCACCAAATCAAAGTCATGTAGCATGTAGGTAGCCATTTTGTTGTCAAGTGACAAAGAAACAACAACAACAACAACAAAACACTGTGTGTGAAGTTAAAATAAAAAATCCTTATTTTGTCTTATTGTTAAATATAAATATTTTTACACTTTTATGAAAAGGCACAGTTTGCTCAGGTATGTACAGTAGGTTCAGGCCCTGAGAAAACTTCTTTATATTCTTGACTGAAAAATTCATGATATTCATGATTTAATTCATGATCTTTGAAATTAATGATTAAATTGAATACACTCATGTATTCAAGGTGCAAGGAAAGTATTTGAATGCATTTTTTACTTGATAGTTACAAAACGTGTGTGGCGAGCAGGGCGGGGCTGAGCGGCATCTGGGCAGAGCGAGGCCAGGAAGTAGTGAATGAGTTAGTTCCACCTGTGTGCCACACTGGTCTCACGTTCCAGTGAGGGGAGGAGACAGTGGCAGACGAGGGAGAGAGATGCACCAAGACTGTCTGTGTGTGTGTCTTTATGTGCATACGTAGCTGGCTGAAAAGCAGTGCATGTTTTTGTTTTGTTACACACTGAAAAGTGTATTTTTTAAATTGTTTTATTTCCCTTCTTCTCCCCTATTTAGAATGTCAAATTCCCAATGTGCTTTTAAGTCCTCGTGGTCGTGTAGTGATTCGCCTCAGTCCGGGTGGCAGAGGACGAATCCCAGTTGCCTTCGCATCTGAGACTGTCAACCCGCGCATCTTATCACGTGGCTTGTTGAGCACGTTGCCACGGAGACATAGCGCGTGTGGAGGCTTCACACCATCCACCACGGCAACCACGCTCAACTCACCGCATGCCCCACCGAGAACGAACCATATTATAGCGATCACGAGGAGTCTACCCCATGTGACTCTACCCTCCCTAGCAACTGGTCCAATTTGGTTGCTTAGGAGACCTGGCTGGAGTCACTCAGCACGTCCTGGGATTCGAACTAGCGAGCTAGTGAACTCCAGGGGTGGTAGCCAGCGCATTTTACCACTGAGCTACCACGGCCCCCTGAAAAGTGTTTATTAAATGTATACATGTTTGTCAAGCCGGTCCCAGCTTCCTCCTTTGCCATCGTTGAATTGTTACAATGGCATTTTTAAAGTCATTAAATAATTTCTTTTGTAGAAAGAGCTATAAATGTTTTTCAATAATTTGTGAATCCAACATGGGCACAAAGATTACATTTTTTGCAGATTTGACACGTGTTTTAAACTATATTCTTAAAAGATTTTTCATTTTCAATAACCTTGGATAACCTTATTTGTCAATGACCCTTTAACTGTATTTTAATGCAAAGAATTCAAAAACAAGTGTAATTTTATAGTATTTTAAATCTCAGCTTAAAGGGAAAGTTCATCCAAAAATGAAAATTCTGTGGTCATATCTTCACCCTCAAATTGGCAGAACGATTGTATCTTTTTTTCCATACACTGAACATACATTTTGCTTAACATATCCTTTTGGGTCCCATGGAAGAGAGAAAGTCAAATGGGTTTGGAACAACATGAGGGTGAGTAAATGTTCACCTAATTAAAATTTTTAGGTGAAGTATTCCTTTTGAAAGTATTTTTTTTCTTCGACCAAACAGTAATTGTAGTAATTTCACAGCAAATACACAAATACATTTACATACTGAAGAAATATTTCTTGAATATCGCTAAGGGGATCAAAAATATTAAGATATATAAAAAAATTTTGTTTTACCGTCCAGCCCGTATTGCATACCTAACCACCACATTGTCCAAGTGAAGAGATTAACAACATTAATGCCATCACAGAATTCTGTCAATCTAAGCAGCAGTGCTCCCTCTAGTCAGTCATTAAGTCACACACTAGCACACACACTCATCATTCAAACAGGTGCACTGATCATGACTGAATATACACTGGTGAAAATCAGCCACAAAACCCAAATGGCAACACACAAATAGCAGCCAATCTCAACTGCCACTCATCAACAACAAAAACACCTCCTTTAGAGGCACCTGAGACAGGTCTTTCCTTCCTCTTGTGAACCCATGTCACCTAACACTGAGCGGCTCTCAGCATAGTTTCCTGGCTGATTAAATCAATGGGATTATGAAGCTAGTCCTGTCCTCATGAGTAGATACAACAGTAAAACCTCAGTGGAGCTTAAGTCGTAAAGGTCAGATGTCATCTGGCCTCCCAGAGCATAGTCTCCTGCAGACAGCATCAGAGAAAGAACAGGGATGCTGTAGGAAGCTTCACTGCTCCTAAAATCTGTTACAGGGATAATCCCATTGATTGTGGGCACATCTGAAGTGACAGGATATGAAATGGTAGGAGGCACTTTTATTCCAGTAACTCACTCTGGCCAAATCTGGGGGCGATCGGTGCCAGACTTTGACCAAATTTAGCACAGTCCAAGCATTCACATGCTGTGACCACCTTCATTGTCATTTCAGGGCAAATCACAGCACAGAGTATTGAGAAATAACCCTAAAGGAGACCACCAACAGAGTAGGATTACATAACTGTGTGTCTTTGTGTATAATATCCTCTGACATGTTCTTCACCCTGAATAGAAACTTCATGTTGTCATGGAGAAGGACTGTAATCAGTGAAATGGAGTGTTCTGCAGGCTCTATGGTCTCCCTAAATGATGTCCACAAGTTAACCAATTGTGTACCAAGTGAATATACAACACTGCCTGCCAAAATCGCACTCAGTGTGAGTATTTAGAGTAGTGATGGGCCGATATGTCGACTAGGTCAATTAACTGGGTATATCTGGCCATTTTGAGATTATTAGCATTGCCAAATAACTGTGTATAGTTGGCCGATTAATATAGAAGTTAACCCCCCCCCCCCCCTTTTTTCGATAGTAAACTATTTATTTTAATTACTTTATGGATTATTAGCAAATTTTCTTTAAAGCTTCTTCAAAGTCCCCAATCTTTACAGATAGTATTCTCTCAACCAGCACCATGCACTGTAAATAATGTTGTGTCAGGTAACGTTAAAAACTTGATGTATGTGGAAACATATAAATTAACTGGTTTTAATCAAGTCAAAAATGTTAATCTAACTAAATCCACCTGATAAATTAAGGCCCAGATATACTTCATACAAAATCGAAGAACGAATGGGTATGACGTCATTTAGAACAAAATATTCTAAACGGCTGCTAAACAGCTACTTATTGCCATTGGTCCATGTCATCAGTAGGTGTGACCTGCGGTGTGGCGGGTGTTTGAATGCTTGCATACAGTATAACGTTGCTCGGTTGTTTAGAACTTCTTTTTACCCCTGAACAAAGAACGATGAAGAACTTCTCTGGAAGTATATCGTGTAGGTCCCCCTTGTGCCACCAAAACAGTTCTGACCCATTGAGGTATGGACTCCACAAGACCTCTGAAGGTGTCATGTGGTATTTGGCACCACAAGACATTAGCAGCATATCCTTTTAGTCCTGTAAGTTGTGAGGTGGGGCCTCCATGGATCTGACTTGTTGGTCCAGCACATCCCAGAGATGCTCAATCGGATTGAGATCTGGGGAAATTGGAGGCCAAGTCAACACCTCAAACTCTTTGTCATGCTCCTCAAACCATTCCTGAACAATTTTTGCAGTGTGGCAGGGCAAATTATCCTGCTGAAAGAGGCCACTGCCATCAGGGAATACTGTTGCCATGAATGGGTGTACGTGGTCTGCAACAATCTTTAAGTAGGTGGTATGTGTCGACATCCACATGAATGCCAGGACCCAAAGTTTCCCAGCAGAACATTGCCCAGAGCATCACACTGCCTCTGCCGGCCTGCCTTCTTCACATAGTGCATCCTGCTGCCATCTTATCCCCAGGTAAACGACACACACGCACTCAGCCGTCCACATGATCTAAAAGAAAACATTATTCATCAGACCACGCCACATTCTTCCATTGCTCCATGGTCCAGTTCTGATGCTCACGTGCCCATTGTAGGCACTTTCGACGGTGGACAGAGGTCAGCAAGGGCACTCCGACTGGTCTGCGGCTATGCAGCCCCATACGCAGCAAGCTGCGATGCACTCTGTGTTCTGACACCTTTTTATCATGGCCAGCCATATGTTTTTCAGCAATTTGTGCCAGTAGCTCTTCTGTGGGATCTGATCAGACGGGCTAGCCTTCGCTCCCCACACGCATCAACGGGCCTTGGGAGCCCATGACCCTGTCGCCGGTTCACCGTATGTCTTTCCTTGTACCACTTTTGGTAGGTACTAACCACTGCATACTGGGAACACCCCACAAGACCTGCCGTTGTGGAGATGCTCTGACCCAGTCGTCTAGCCATCACAATCTGGCCCTTGTCAAAGTCACTCAGATCCTTACGCTTGCCCATTTGCCCAACTGACTGTTCAATTGCTGCCTAATATATCCCACCCCTTGACAGGTGCCATTGTAACGAGATAATAAATGTAATTCCCTTCACCTGTCAGTGGTTTTTAATGTTGTGGCTGATTAGTGCATATCCTTGAGATATCCCTGAGCAGGGGTGTGATGCACATATTGTTTTGAGGGGGCACCTCAAAAAACACAAAAAGTGTCGCACAAATCTGGGATAGCATGAGGGTGAGTAAATGATGAGAGAATTTACATTTTTGGGTGAACTATCCCTTTAAGGGAACTGAATAAATAAACGTTAAATGCCGGCTGATTAAAGTTATCTCTTTGAGATGGTCAATGACATGCAGCAGCAGTCAAAAAGCACAGTAGAAAAAATATAGAAAAAGCGGCTGATGTCTTGGGAAAAAGCTTGAAAAGTGTCACTTTCTTCCATTCAGGTGGCCGCCTTTCTCCCACTGAAAATACGGAACATGGGGCTAACGAGGAACCATGTGAAACCTCCTTTCGTTACTTACATTTTAAAAGAAGAGGATTCACATTGAAATAAAATAAGCCATTGCTTTCTTTAAACATGAAGAAATTAGTGTAAAGACGCAACAAAACCTGTCAAATGCATTTCAAAACCAAAGGAAATGAACGACGACCGATACAAAAACATAGACGTTATCTATATTAGACTATGGAAAAAACTGAATGCCTGTTCCACAGAGATCAGACATAGTTGGCAAACGTTAACTGCACTGTAGTTGATGCAATTAATTAGTTTTTATTAGCATCACACCATGCTTTCCTTTTGTGCTCGACCTTCCCTGTGAGCGTGATCTTCGAGGCAGGCAAGGGATGTCGCCTATGGCGGAAATGTGACTTAATTTGACAAAATTTAGACAGGTAAGATATTTGCCACAGACATTCTTTTTTACATGCAATAATAATTTAATGTAATCATTGAACGTGCAAATACGCTTTTGCTTTTTTAAATAATCCATTCAAAATCCTCTTGGCTCAAAAATATATGGTGGCACATGCCCCCTCAGTCTGACTGCTTTTTAAACAGCATTGAAGGAGTTCCAATGTATGCTGGACACTTGTTGGCTGTTTTTCCTTTACTACTTAGTCAAACTCCTCCATTTAAAAACAAATTGACATATTCCTACCGAATGTTCTTCGGTTTAACGTCTCATCCAAAGGACTTTCTGTGTGACAATGGTGAATTATCAGTATCCCTTATGAGTGTTCACATACATATTGTGCATGCTATTTTTTTAATCAAGGAAGTGCCGATGTATGCAATAATGTGTGGGGAAACGCCCATGAATTTAAGGGTTAATTCAAACGTATTTATCTTTTCCTGTGGCGCAACTGATAGCACATTGCATAAGCAGCCTCAGAAACACAGGAGAAACAAGGGTCCTGGTCCCATGAAAACAAGGAAGAAATCGCGTTTAGATAATCAATTATGAGCACGATTTAGTCATCATGAAATGTTAAATCGCAGAAATTAACGTGTTCAATTTCCATCCGTCCTAAAAATAACTGCCTTTAATATCACTGTTCCATCTGCTTACACCTTAAGTGAAACATTAAAACTTGCAAAAACAAATCTCTGACTCTGCCCACTTGAAAAAACGTAACTGGAGATTACGCACTGAGTCAATGGGTAACTGAAAGGTCCTATTTGGAAGTAACTACCTGCTCTACATTTGTCTTCGCTCACATCAGAGTGAACAGCTGTGCTCGCAGTCTAATTTAAATCTCGAGCAAAACTCATTCGCAAAATGTTTCATTGTGAGCATCTGCAGAGGGACACTGGGTAAACAGAAATGACTCACAACTCTATTCATTCACTCATTAATGTCTAATTAGCTTACAATTTCGCAGGTGTTCGAAAGTAAATCTGCAAAGTTCCATCTCAGCTACTTGTGACGTTAAGGGATTTAAAATTGCAGCTCCAGCACACAGATTGTCTTGGTGGCTGGGTAGAGATTTGAATTTTATTTTTTTTTACAGAAAGATGGGATTTCACTAATTACTGCTGCATTACTCATTAATAACACCAAATTACAGGACTACAATGTGAATGACCATTAAATTTATATAGCACTTTCTGACACAACACTCAAAGTGCTTAACAGGGGACTCTCCTCAACCACCACCAGTGTGCAGCATACAAATGGATGATGCGACAGCAGCCATAGTGTGCCAGTACGCTCACCACACACCAGCTATTGGTGGAGAGGAGAGAGTACAGTTATAGAGTCAGTTAGTGGATGGAGATTATTAGGAGGCCATGATTGAGATAGGCCAATGGGGGGAATTTAGCCAGGACACCAGGGTTACACCCCTACTCTTTACGAGAAGTGCTCTAGGATTTTTAATGACCACAGAGAGTCAGGACCTCGGTTTAATGTCTCATCCGAAGGACGGAATTAATGTAGTCCCTACACAATTCAAATACTTTTTAGTCCATGTTAAATATGTAAATAGCAATTGAACTCTCACCCTCCTCTGGCCTCGCCCACACTCAGCTCTGGTTTGAAAAAGCGCTTTTACAAGGTCTGTGATTTTCCTCCCATTGATCAGTGGGCCAGTGGGCTACACAGCCTAAAGCCAGCTGACCCCTGACACAACCCACAGCTTGTTAACTTTCAATATGCATGAACGAAAACTTTCAGAAGATTTTTGTCCACCATGTTTTAAGAGACGAATCAACAAACATTAAAGACATATGCTGCGGAATTTTCATATTAACAAGATAAACGCACATTATCGCCCTGACTTGTGAGTGTTAAATTAAGAATCATAGTGGAAGCTTTATAATGATTATTGATCATAATTAAACTGTAATAGAGAATGTTGACTGTAAAACTTGGTATGCACACATTTTGTGTTCTGTAGATAAAAAATAGCTTTAAAAGTTGCCAGAAAATGCTAATCATTTTGCTGGTTTGAGGCAACAGGCTTAAGCAACATAACTATACCCTGAATGTTTTTATTTATTAATTTTTTGGGTGATGTAAATAGGCTATAGCAGTAAAGATTAAGGGGCAAATTCATTAAACAGTTGTGCCACTTTTGCACGTGGTAATTTACATCACGCTATTACCACCAAATGAAAGTAGACAGTAAAATGAATTCTATTTAAAAGAGATGTTTCTGAACATTTTAAACCAATCATTTCAGCAGTAATTAATCAAATACTCATCAAATGATTTTGAAGAACATTATAACCAGGACTTGACATTAACACCTGCCCACCCGCCAAATGCGGGTAGAAATCAACTGTGGCGGGTAACTCCGTCACCCTTACTAGCCACTTTGGCCAATGGTATCCAACTGCTGCTCCACAGCAGCAGTTTCAGGGCAGAAGCACCAGGGCAGCAGACTCTAGCCGGATGTTTAGGGCGGAGTCAAATGGCATGGAATAAACATGGTGGAAAGAATGATAAGTTGTTGTCTTTGTAATGATTTTAACCTTATATGATTAACAATGAAGTGTTTACCTGTTAACAAGTTAACTCATGGGTATGTATTTTGTTGTTTCTATTGAATCTCGGATTGGTTATGTTTTACTGAATTGAATATTCTGTAAACAGTTTTATTATTGTTTGGATTAGCTATGTGTTTATTACAAAAAGGTATTTTGATTTAAGTGACACCTCTGTTGATTTTAATTGATGGATATTAAATTATTGTTCCACTTTGTTCTGTTTTATTTATACAGTATATGGTGTGTGGTTTGGTTGTTTAATATTACCAAAGAGAGCGCTATCCGTATTTTATTGCATCTGTCAATGTTTGTGAAACTGAAAAATGTTTGTGATTAAATTTTTTCCCTTTGTAGACACATATTTCCATTCAGAGAGGTGAAAATTTACCCCAGTTATAGCAATGCAAAAACAGCTGCAACAATTTCCACTGTCTCTTTTGTGTGGCCAGTGTTTTTAAGCCCAACAGACTGGACAAAGTGAAATTACATCTCCAAAGCCACTATAACAGAGCAGTTCTCCATGGAGGTATGAATATATTTAGTTCTTAGTATATTAATGTTTGTGTATAGATTAATATATAGTGTAAATATATTTACCCCAATGTTTGTACTAATATATAGATTTAATCCTTTTAGACTTCACAATTCATAGATGTGGATAAGGGTGTAGAGCAACACTCCATTACCACTGTTTGTACTGTGCAACAACAGTTCTGAGGAGAGGTGATTTTGAAATGCAGCAATCACTGACACATCATCAGCCACCAGCACAACATTGGCAGATTCAGCAATTATAGACAGACCATCAACCACTGTTACAGGCAGGGTTCGTGTGTGGCCTGTTATCAAAAGACAATGCCCAATATGTAATGTCCTCATCAAAAAAAAAAAAAAAAAATTACCAAAACATATTGACCGTAAACACACAGAGCAACCAATACAGGAGATTAATGCCACATTTCACCTTACAAACCAATGTATAGACAAGACAAATGGAGTATTCACTGTTCTCAATGTTGTAAAAGGCCACAGTTTACCACTACACATACAATACAAAACATGGGGAGAAAACCACAGAGTCTTCTGCTAATCGAATGAGTGCCAGGTTAACATGGAACTGGCACTGAGGAGTGGCATCACATCATACCAGTGTAAGCATATTAGCTCAGTAAGCTATTGCAAGTCCTCAGCAGAACCAGTCTCGTTGAGAGATGTTTTAACAGAGATGGTTAGAGAAAAGTGGTTCAGTGAAGAAAATAAAAAGATATGCCTTAATCGGCAGCAGCTTGCCAACAGTAACTGTGTACCACTCTCTGTTTATACCTCAACTGGCATCCCATCAACATAAAAATGCATTTCAGTTTATGAGCCCAACGCGTCCTGCTATAGTTGTTTAGGGCATGTCATGGTTGTTTGTAATACAAAATTGAACACATGGCACTGTCCCTGTGCAAAATTGTGACGTTCATGTCTGCACAAATATGTTGCCAAATGGCACCTTTTCCAAACACACATTGAGCTATTCAGGACAGTCTTCAGCACTGAAGAATCACCAAGCAACAAGCCACATTCAGAAGAGGGGGATGTCACTGATGACAATGACAATCCTGTTTATCCCCCGAAATGCCCTGGACTGGAATACAGTTGTGCTCAAAAGTTTGCATACCCTGGCAGAAATTGTGACATTTTGGCATTGATTTTGAAAATATGACTGATCATGCAAAACTGTCTTTTATTTAAGGATAGTGATCATATGAAGCCATTTATTATCACATAGTTGTTTGGCTCCTTTTTAAATCATAATGATAACTGAAATCACCCAAATGGCCCTGATCAAAAGTTTACATACCCTTGAATGTTTGGCCTTGTTACAGACACATAAGGTGACACACATAGGTTTAAATGGCAATTAAAGGTTAATTTCCCACACCTGTGGCTTTTTAAATTGCAATTAGTGTCTGTGTATAAATAGTCAATGAGTTTGTTAGCTCTCACGTGGATGCACTGAGCAGGCTAGATACTGAGCCATGGGGAGCAGAAAAGAACTGTCAAAAGACCTGTGTAACAAGGTAATGGAACTTTATAAAGATGAAAAACGATATAAAAAGATATCCAAAGCCTTGAAAATGCCAGTCAGTACTGTTCAATCACTTATTAAGAAGTGGAAAATTTGGGGATCTCTTGATACCAAGCCACGGTCAGGTAGATCAAGAAAGATTTCAGCCACAACTGCCAGAAGAATTGTTCGGGATACAAAGAAAAACCCACAGGTAACCTCAGGAGAAATACAGGCTGCTCTGGAAAAAGATGGTGTGGTTGTTTCAAGGAGCACAATACGACGATACTTGAACAAAAATGAGCTGCATGATCGAGTTGCCAGAAAGAAGCCTTTACTGCGCCAATGCCACAAAAAAGCCCAGTTACAATATGCCCGACAACATCTTGACACGCCTCACAGCTTCTGGCACACTGTAATTTGGAGTGAAGAGACCAAAATAGAGCTTTATGGTCACAACCATAAAGCTCTACACCAAGGCCTATAGTGAAAAGAATACCATCCCCACTGTGAAGCATAGTGGTGGCTCACTGATGTTTTGGGGGTGTGTGAGCTCTAAAGGCACGGGGAATCTTGTGGAAATTGATGGCAAGATGAATTCAGCATGTTATCAGAAAATACTGGCAGACAATTTGCATTCTTCTGCATGAAAGCTGTGCATGGGACGCCTTTGGACATTCCAGCACGACAATGACCTTAAGCACAAGGCCAAGTTGACCCTCCAGTGGTTACATCAGAAAAAGGTGAAGGTTCTGGAGTGGCCATCACAGTCTCCTGACCTTAATATCATCGAGCCACTCTGGGGAGATCTCAAACGTGCGGACACTCACAGACAACTATTACAAATGAATGCATACTGTCATTGATGCTAAAGGGGGCAATACACAGTATTAAGAACTAAGGGTATGCAGACTTTTGAACAGGGGTCATTTCATTTTTTTCTTTGTTGCCATGTTTTGTTTTATGATTGTGCCATTCTGTTATAACCTACAGTTGAATATGAATCCCATAAGAAATAAAAGAAATGTTTTGCCTGCTCACTCATATTTTCTTTAAAAATGGTACATATATTACCAATTCTCCAAGGGTATGCAAACTTTTGCGCACAAATGTATATGGTGAATTACATTCTTCAGAATAAGAAGACTCCTGCTGTCCTACCAGACAATACATGCACATCAATCCATGCATCTTATCACGTGGCTCGTTGTGCATGACACCGCGGAGACTCACAGCACGGGAGGCTCATGCTATTCTCCGCGATCCACACGCAATTTACCATGCGCCCCATTGAGAGCGAGAACCCTAATCGTGACCACGAGGAGGTTACTCCAGGTGACTCTACCCTCCCTAGCAACCGGGCCAATTTGGTTGCTTAGGAGACCTGGCTGGTGTCACTCAGCACGCCCTGGATTCGAACTCGCGACTCCAGGGGTGGTAGTCAGCGCTTATAGTTGAATATTGATGTAATGTTTTCAGTGAGTGACACAGAAGAACCGGCAGAGAATTTTATGGGGCAGGTAAATCTAGAAACGGTCTGGGAGGCGATGATATGCCGAGGATTAGTTGCATGTATGTACATGTATAGTGCTTATTACACTGTATTGCAAAGCATGCAAAAGAATGCAACATCTGATTTTCTTTTTACACTGCTGTTTTAGACTGTAGACAAAATCCATTTGCTGTACCACCAACCTATCACTTTTGGGCTCCTTGGATTGGCAAGAACACAGAGCATTCAGACACTGAAGAATGACGTTTTTCAAACTCTATATTTAGCACAAAGTCTGCATCAGAGATCTCAGAAATAACGGTTACCGAGGACAGGCTCAGAGAAGAACTTTTCAAACAGAAGGTTTGGTTTGTTAGCAGAACAATTTTGTAAATTAATGTTTGTTTACATGTTAACATATGAAATAAAATGATAGGTTGATGTGATTAGAAGATTATGCAAAGAATGTGGTTTGGACTCCACTGGATCTCGCAATGACCTCCTCCTGAGGTTATCAAATGAAATGAAATCCAGGCAAACATATGATAAAATCTTTGAAAAAATATGGGGTGCTTCCGGTAAGCTTAATTTCTGCTGTACACTTTTGCTTAAATTGTTGTAAATGTGTGGTATTATGGTATTATTGGCAATATCTTAATGTTTTATTATGAGGTACTTGTTATTATTAAATGCTATTTTCTAAAATCTTTTGTCTTGTTTTTTCTGTCTTCTACCCTTTATTAGGAGGCTGGAAAGTGATCATGTGTCCCTGTGGGATTGTTTACAGTTTAAAATGCAATCTTCGAGCTGAGAGCCCTCAAGACTTTGTTGACTTGCTGTTATCAAGGAAACATATGCCTAATGTCATAATTTATGACTTGCAACACACCCCAATCTAAGGGCACCAGAAAAAGGTACCCATCTCTCCATTTGAAGGACGCTTAGCAGAACCCACTCAAGATAACATAGAACTGGCCAAATCTGGAAAGTTGAAAGTGCCACTGCCTTGGCTGGATGAAAAAAAGAGAGTGACAGATCCTAATGGACACCCACTGACAGGTTCTTCTGATCATTACGTTCTGTGTGACCATTTTATGAGGGCAATACAAAAGACAGCAGAGATGTTCAGAGGAAGCTCTGAACATGGCTGGCAAAGTAAAAAGCCAAGTTGCAGAGCAACTATTTGCCAAGATGAGGAAAAACAATTACTTCTTGAACACGTCTTTGCCATTAACACATCTGTTTCAAATGAGAAACATAATTCACTACTATAATGAAAACAAAAACAACAAAGTGATGACCAGATTAAGGAAAAGTTTTGGATCCAAGTTAGTGATGAATGTGTATGGACAAGCTGTGTTGGGTAAATTTAGATGTCTTTTAATAAATTCTATGAAACATTTTTAAAAGTCATGTAAAAACATTTGTAAAAATATTGTAAAAAGATATGTATATTTATGCTTTTTAGATCCAACTCTTGATTTGTTTGTATTGTAATAGACAATCCAGATGTCTCCCATGAGAAGCCAGTTATGACAGAAGTTATGGAGGACAGAACACTGACACCTGTGATGGTCCCAACCAGTGGTAAGTGTTCTTTAAGTTATCAGAAAGTATTAAGACTTTAAATATCCTGATTCAGGTTCTAAAGTTTATTTTAATTGATTACTCAAATGTTTGCCTTGCAATAGGAAATCAAACACTTGTCTGCCAGTAGAGTGTGCTGGTGAAAAAGATGGTGCCGCGGATGGCCGCCTAGGTGTGTAGCTCTTCTACACACTGTTTGTCCTGTGTTTAGTCATATTTCTCAGTTTAGTCAGTCAGTTTTACCAGGGATGAACTGCTGAACATTCGGCAGCATATACTAGACAACCTTTTCCTGGTTTTTGAATATTCTGATGTTTTGCTTGACATTTTAGTTGGAGGCGCAGCTGTGTTGTTTGGGAGACGCAGGCAAGGGAGACGAGCAGGTGCGCTGGTCAGGCTTCGTCGGCGCGGCTTTCGAACAGCGCTGCCAAGCATTCATCTAGCGAATCTCCGCTCTCTTCCTAACAAAACGGACGAACTACATCTCCTCACCCATACAAACAAGGACTTTTCAAACTCTGCTGCCTTGTGCTTCACAGAAACCTGGCTGAGTGAAGCCATTCCGGACAGCACGTTACATCTGCCAGGCTTTCAGCTGTTCAGAGCGGATCACATCACGGAGTTAACGAGGAAAACGAGAGGCAGTGGAACATGCATTTACATCAGTGAAAGTTGATGTACAGATGTAACAACATTAAAGAGGATGTGCTGTCCTAATTTGGAAGCACTCTTTATTAACTGTAAGCCGTTCTACTCGCCCCGGGAGTTTTCCTCGTTTATTCTGGTGAGTGTTTACATCGCGCCAAACGCTTGTGTGAACACAGTGCTGCAACAGCTGACTGATCAAATCACAGACACAGAACAACAATACCCGGACTCAGTTATTATTATTCTTGGGGATTTTAACAAAGCAAATCTCACACGTGAACTGCCCAAATACAAACAGCACATTACATGCCCCACCAGAGACAGGAACATACTGGATCATTGTTACACAACAATAAAGGATGCATATCGCTCTGTCCCTAGAGCAGCTTTGGGACTCTCTGATCACTGTCTGGTTCATCTTCTTCCAACCTACAGGCAGAAATTAAAATCAACCAAGCCAGTAGTAAGGACTGTAAAGAGATAGACCAATGAAGCAGAGCGGGAACTACAAGCCTGCTTCGACTGCACGGATTGGCATGTTTTTGAGGCTGCAGCCACAGACCTGGACGAGCTCACAGATATTGTTACATCATATATTAGTTTCTGTGAGGATATGTGCATTCCTACCAGGACTTATTTAAAGTTCAACAATGACAAACCGTGGTTTACAGCAGAGCTCAGGCAGCTTCGTCAGGCAAAGAGGATGCTTACAGGGGTGGGGATAAAGTCTTGTACAATCAGGCTAGGAACACAGAGTGAAAGAAATCAGAGTGGCTAAAAGAAGATACTCTGAGAAACTGAAAAACAAGTTTTCAGCTAACGACCCTGCATCAGTGTGGAGTGGCATGAAACAATTTACAAATTACAGGACTCCTACCCCCAACCCTGTGGTGGACCAACACCTGGCTGACAACCTGAATGTGTTCTACTGCAGATCTGAAAGGTCCAATCTCACACCCCACACCCACTCTGACCTTCATTTCACACAAACACCAACACCTCCTGCAACCCCCTTCCTCCACCCTCCTGCTACTCAACCTGAACTTAAGATCTGTGAAGCTGATGTGAGCCGGGTCTTTCGGAAACAAAAGACGAGGAAAGTTTCAGGCCCAGATGGCGTCTCACCAGCGTGTCTTCGATCCTGTGATAACCAGCTGTCCCCCATCTTCACACAGATCTTTAGTAGATCAGCTGGCTGTCTGGTGCAGTCAAAACAACCTTGAGCTGAACATGCTCAGAACAGTGGAGATGATTGTGGACTTTAGGAGGAACACCCCAACACTGACCCCCCTCACCATTCTAAACAGCACTGTGGCAGCAGTGGAGTCATTCAGGTTCCTGGGCACTACCATCTCACAGGACCTGAAGTGGGAGACACACATTGACTCCATTGTGAAAAAGGCCCAGCAGAGGTTGTACTTCGCCAGCTGAGGAAGTTCAACCTGCCACAGGCGCTGCTGATACAGTTCTACTCAGCAGTCATTGAGTCTTTCCTCTGCATTTCAATAACAGTCTAGTTTGGTTCAGCTACGAAATCAGACATCAGAAGACTACAAAGGACAATTTGGACTGCTGAGAGGATTACTGGTTGCCCCCTGCCACCCCTTCAAGAACTATACACTTCCAGAGTGAGGAAAAAGGCTGAAAAAATCACTCTAGACCCCACTCACCCTGCCCATTACCTTTTTGAACTGTTGCCTTCTGGCTGACGCTTCAGAGCTCTGAGCACCAGAACCATCAGGCACAGGAACAGTTTTTCCCTCAGGCTATCCATCTCATGAACAGTTAAAATTGCCCCATTGAGCAATAACTATGTGCAATACACAGTTTAGTCTTTTTTATATTTATCCAACACATCCAACCTCTTCTGCTATTTCATTCTATAAAAAAAAAAACATTTGCACTGTACATAACAAATAACAGATTTGTATTAGATTTGTACAACGTATGTGTATGTGTGTATGTATGTATGTGTATAATATTTTTTTTCTTTTTTATTATTATCTATGTCTTGCTGTTTTTGTATTATTTTTGTATTGTTGTACACTGGAAGCTCCTGTCACCAAGACAAATTCCTTGTATGTGTAAGCATACATGGCAATAAAGCTGATTCTGATTGTCAGCCAAGTCATAGGCAATCAGCAATGGTACATGAACAATGTTTTTAGTTTTAATTATTTTTTAATGTCTTAAAAGCACATAATGTGCCTGTAACCAAAACAAATTAAAAAACATTTTTGTTCCTTTTTTTCCTTTCTTAAAGCTTGACTGGGCCTTAAGTACAGACAATCCAGAAAAGACAATTGCAAAAGTGGGCAACTTTATTCTAAAAAGGACAGTAGAATAAAGGACGCTCAACGAGCGGTTGAAGGCAACAGTGAGTCGAAATACAATGACTTTAAAATAAATGTCAGTTACTGTTTAATATTTAGTTTTCTTATAACAACATTTTTAGATTGCAAACAGCTGTCTTGAGGTAGCTACCTTGGTGGCTAAGGAACAGGCAAGTTGTGGTAAAACTGCACTTCCAAATAGCTGGCTTGTTTTGAAGGCTGTGTGCTAGGTAGGACACATCCCTTGAAGGCTGCAGTATACTATAAACAAGCTCCATTGAAATGAGATGGCTTTCCGAGGGCAAATGGAAAAAGGACTTATCATGGTTGCTATAACAGCTATGATATGCACACCTCGCGAGTGCTTTATGTAAGAAGGGAACTAGGTGCATTTGGAAGAGAATCTCTGAAGTAAACTTGAGGAGAGTTATAATGATGTAGAGAGAAAAGAAAATAGATGTTGCAGCTGCACTTTTAGTTTATGAAGTTTTATTTTAAAATATATTGCTATAATTATTCATATGTACTTTACACCAGTCTACTAAAGTACTTCAACTTGTGAGTTAACATTACTTGTGTTTGAACATCATATTGAGCAAGTCAGCATCATTAATAATGTTCCTTTCTGTTGAAGCAAAGAATTGTGGGTTGTGAGTGCCAAGGGGGTGCATCCTCCCAATCCCCGTGAAAGAATGTGGCATTTGAAGGCTGCATTCGGAGTGTCCTCGTAACTTTTCTAAAATGAGACAGACTTGATGACATATGCAGCCTAGAAATGCAACCTCTGGAGCATGCAACCTTCTAAACAAGACAGCCATACACTCACAGAGCACTTTATTAGGAACACATGTACACCTACTTATTCATGTGATGTATTCACATCAACCATCAGAATGGGTTAAAAATGTAATCTCAGTGATTTTGACCATTGCATGATTTGTGGTGCCAGACAGGCTGGTTTGAGTATTTCTGTAACTGCTGATCTCCTGGGATTTTCATGCACAACAGCCCCTAGAGTTTACTCAGAATGGTGCCAAAAACAAAAAAACATCCAGTGAGTTCTGCGGACGGAAACGTCTTGTTGATCAGAGAGGTCAATGGAAAATGGCCAGATTGGATCAAGCTGACTGAAAGGCTACAGTAACTCAGATAACCACTCTGTACAATTGTAGTGAGCAGAATAGCATCGCAGAATGCACGAGGCGATGAATGAGGTGGATGGGCTACAACTGCAGAAGAACCCGTCAGGTTCCACTTCTGTCAGCCAAGATCAGAAAGCTGAGGATGCAGTGGGCCTACCATCTGTGTACCTCAGCAGAAACTGAGATTCATTAGATCAGGCTATGTTTTTACAAACTTCAACTGTCCAGTTTTGGTGAGCCTGTACCCACTGCAGCCTGTATCTGCAGATCAGCTGTTACAGAAGCACTCAAACCAGACCGTCTGCCAGGGTTGAATCACTGAGATCACAATTTTTTCCCCCATTCTGATAGTTAATGAGAATTCTGATGGTTGATGAGAAAATTAATTGACACTTCTGATCCATATCTGCATGATTTAATGCATTGCACTGCTGTCACACGATTCGCTGATTACAAAATTGCATGAATAAGTAGGTTTACAGGTGTTCCTTATAAATTACTTGGTGAGTGTAATTGTCCCTGTACACTCTTGCAATGGAATGTCATGCTTTAGGGAATGGATGTGTGGACAGCTGATAAGGCCACAAATTTATATTACATTCACAGCAATAATGTGTATATAATTTGAAACCAAATGAAAAGGAAACCTTCATTAGTTTTTTTTTTTATTCATCTCTTTGTTTTAAAATGATCATTGGGATAACATTGCATTCAAAGATTGCATTGTACTTCCTGCATGGAAGCCAGGACACTGGATGTTATGTGCAAGTTTTTGTATAACCTTTTAATATAACCTTTCAATGTTGTGTGCAAATTGCTTGCATCTTAATTCTGAATGATTATTTCATGATTCAAAACTATTAACATTGTATTTCACAGATCCTGAAGCCTAAAAATAAGCAAATGCACTTCCTAGATTCAACCAATCCGTATAGGTTGGGTGATGACATGTTCAAGGTTCGCTGTTCAAGGTTCGCTACTCAGAATTTGCATGGTGTGCCTATTGCAGTTACTGGGGCTACTCTGTTTTAGAACAGATTCAGAGCCATATGATTTATGTGTGGCACAGTAAAACACTGCTTAGTGAAGTTCATTGTATGTTAAAATATGAATTAATTATCTGTATGTTTTTGTTGCAGTAAGCTGACTTCAAAAATCTCACAAGAAAGATGGATTCTACTGAAAAACAAGGTTGATTACATAGGGTTCTCTCATGAAGAAAAAAAAAACACTTGTTCAAATTCATCGATGGTATGACATTGCCACACCCTTACACATAATAAACTAATGCTCCTCCATGTTTTAGGATGTCCCACAACAGATTGGCTCAGTTGACTGTGGGATTTTCATGTTGATGGTGAGGAATGTCAGAAACCATGTTTTTGATATGAATAAACCTACAATTGGTGCACTTGTAGTATTTGTTAAAATAATAAATAAAGACATATGTATTTACATTTATTCAGTTGGCAGACACTTTTATCCAAAGCAACCTATAGTGCATTCAATATATTTACGTGTTTCCTGGGGACCCAAAACATTGATATTACTAATATCCTTGCTCTGTCTCTAACTAGTTGAAATGCAGGAGCTCTGTAGCTCCTCTGGTAGAGCACGGAACATGCTTAACCAAACAAATGTTCAAAATTGTAAACACATACTGTATGTATATGCATGGTACTTTTGTATAAAATCTGAGACATTTTATACAATTTGAACTATTCTTTCATATGTTTTCTTTTGTGTTTTTCAGTATGCTCTGCACATTGTCCCAGGTGCACCTTTTGATTTTACCTCTGTAAGTAATGAGTTACCACTTGAAGTAATTAAATTAGCCTTGATGCAGTTATTACAGTTGATATTTTATAATTTCTATTTTTTTGGGTGTGTGTTTTCAGCAAGTGTGACCTTCCAGTCATCAGGAAATGGTGGACTCTGATTTTTTTTTTTTTTTTTTGGAGAACTTTGGAATTGAAAGGTATCTCCTTAATTCCTTCCAGCTCACCCCCCATCTTTTAGATGGTGGAGAACTTTCCAGGGAGCCCTTTACATTTCACTTTCACTACAGAGATGACATGGAGATTTTTCTCATGGACTGTCACGTCAATGATAAGGTTATTGTAAATGTGAGTGTTTCTTTTAAATTTGTGCTGTGGTTTACAAGCGGACTCTTTAGTATCCTTCAAACACATCAAATTAATGGCAAAGTCTTTAAAAATATGGCCCACTACATCACAAGATCTGTTAGTTTGTAAAATGGTGTCATATTCCACATCTTTCTGCGTTTTATTGTTAATGCCATTTTTACGACTAGGTTCCATGTTTTCCGCACAACATATGTGATAACCATTGCTGGCTCCAATCGTTGAATTATTGAAAATTAATTCACATCCCGAGGTATTAAGGCCAAATAACCATGCTACCAACCCAGTGTGAATTCATAAAAAACTAAAAAACAGTGGTCCGACTGTCATCGTTATCTAAAGTTTATAACTCGCAGGGATGCAAGCTCATGAGGGGTGAAAAAGGTGAGAAAATCACTGATCTGCGGACATGTTTTCCAGTTGTTGTTTTTTTTAAGAATAAGCTAAAAGCACCAACTTAAGCTATTTTAATTATTCAAGTATAGCAAATTATCTGCACAATTGTGCAGAATTAGCTGCAAAAAATAAAGGGTACTTTGTTGTGGCTTGCTTCTGTTTCAAAAATGTGTTCAGTTTCATTAATTGACTAGTTTAGTGACCACTTCTGTAGATACCACTAGGTAGCGAAAAATGACCGTTTTATGTGCAATGTGTAATTCATTGAATCATTTTTTAGATGTTCACCACCGAAATCTGCCAATAGACTTTATCGTATTTAAGTATTAAAAGAACAAAGCAGATCTATAATTTTCCTTTAGTTTGTGAACTGCCGAGCATGACTTTTCATCCAAAAAGACATCAACAATAGTCTAATAATATTAATGAGTATTAATAACATCCTTAACTTCTCTTTATTCAAATTTGCATGACAAATCTACTGACTTCAGTAGAATGTTTAAGCATTATAAGAACAAATGAACAGATGCGAGTCATGTGAAAGCCCCTCAAAATGTATAAACATCAGTCACTTTTTCACATTTATAACTCTTCTGCCCTTTTCTCTCCATGATGAACAAGGTAGACTCACATGCCGATGCTGAAGTAAACAAACAACATGCCCCTCTCATTCAGTCGGTCGGTACATGTACCAGGTCATTCAGTTTGTTTATGAATGAGAAGTTTCACAAATACCACTTCACACTGTGCATGCACCAAGCAATCAATCATGAGGGTGTAAGCACCCTTAACTGTTGTTTCACAATGCACAGCCGTCGACAGAGACAAATAGTTATGAATTTGTGTATTTGACTTTATTGTGAGTCCTGATCGTTACCATGTTTTATTCATCAAACCGTTTTATTACACTATTTTCCAGGACAAATAATTATTTTCCAGGACATTTAGGTCTTTTTCTAATTTTCCATGACTTTTCCATGACTGGAAAACTGCATTGCAAAATTCCAGGTTTTCCAGGATGCGTGGGAACCCTGATTTGGTACAGTGATTAGAGGTTGTGCCTTGATCTATACATGTTTCTCAGACAAATGCTGTAGTGCCAACATCCACTCAATTTTCTTGTAACTTTAGAACCCTCTCATCTAAAACCTTTTATGTTATTATTATTATAAAAATTTCATATTTTCACTAGGATTTGTTATTGAATGATTATTTAATTGTACATAATTAAACACATAGGACATTCAATGCTAAAACTATGTCTTTAAGTACAATTTGTAACATCATGACTATGAAGGAATTAATATCTCACTTAATGTAGTTAAATGTTTTTACATTGTAATCGAATCAAAATCAATGTGAAAACATGACATCTTCAATCTAACAAGGCAAACAAATTTAAGAAATTACACTTCAAAATTGTAGCGTGCGCATGTCTTGTAAAACCGTAAGATCAGCGTTGACTCCAGCGTAAACTTCCGGCCGGAGGCTGCTGCCCTGGCGCTTCTGCCCTGAAACTGTTGTTGCGGAGCTGCAGCTGGATATATCTCACTTTGGCGGGTAGCCTCAGCAGAAGCTAAGTTAATTGTATTCTCGTGTCCAGAGTTTTAGAAGCAGTAAATATGCTTCTCATATCTTACACGTGCATCTCAGAGGGGAGAATGAGGTGGGGTTTCTTGAGAACCACCTCAGCGCACATCAGTGTGCTCCAGAGATCGAACCAGAGCTCTGGGACAGTGCAGAGCGAAACTTGCATGATTCAATCGGCCTTCGATATCGCGGAGATCACAAAACGTATGTGATCCATTTTAATTCTACAAAGAACATTTTAGTTAAAAGCTCTATATGGAGGAAGTCAAATCTCTCAAACTGTTAGACAGCCCTGACATTATAAACAGCACTGACGAGGTAAAGAGATAACAGTGCATCCTGCATCAACATCGCTAAAAAGTTTTTTTAAATACACCTTATCATCCAAACTAAAATGTTTTTACAGCAGTGACACTATCTGGTAACTGGTATAGATGTATATTAAATCGATTAGGGCAAATCTACAGTATAAGATTTCATTCAGTCACCTTTTTCTTGATCCAAACCCTTAGGACTTTCTTCCATGAATGAAAAAAAAAAAAGATTCATGTATTTTTCCATTCAAGGGTGGGTCAAATATGGTGGTCTGAGGCATCCGCAGCTATATTGCGCTCAGAATCAGACCGCAAGATCAGAATTGCGCATGCAAATAGCATTTAGCAGCGATTTTGTGGGCGCATTTGTGCTGTTGCCTGATCTGCATAATTCCTTTAGTGAATCTGGCACTAAACGAGCACAGTTAGCACGTGCAAAAAATGGTGCTTTTAGAGGCCGTAATTCATTCTTAGTGAATCTAATTAATTAATAAAATGTGAACTTGAAGATATTAAGTAAATTCTACATTTTAACTCAATTCAAACATGTAAAAATGAATGCAGCTTAAAAGTAAATATTATTTGTGATTGTTTGTTATCTTTACAATACGTCATCATGTACCAATCATAAGGTATATAAACTTATGATAGTGATATTTATTTGCTAATTTAAGTACATTTCACAGGACTATAAACTAAGTAAATTTTACGTAACTTTTCGAAGCTGGTGTTCCCAGCATGCAACACTTAAATAATTAATATAATGAATTATTATTTAATCAATATAATTAATTAATTAATAATTAATGAGCTTACATGGTTTCACTGTTCGGTTTATTTACACCATTTCTATTGTTGAATTTGTTGTTACATTTGGTAACTTCTTGTTTTGTAAAGTCTGAAGTTAATTTTCTACTCAAAATTACACATTTATGATCAAAAATTCTGTTGATTGTTACCGTCATTGTGTTTTGTGCATCAAGTGATGAGGTCTGTGTGCACAGCTCTGGATCTTGTTTCTATCATCATTAAAGCAAGGTGATGTTGTATAATAGACTACACAGCATGCAAGCTTCCCTGTTTAAGACTTCCATGTGTCATTCCGTCTGTTTGAACAGCCCCTGGCCTGGGCTCATAGTCTGAGCCGCTTCACCACCGAGTT
Source organism: Myxocyprinus asiaticus (assembly GCF_019703515.2). NCBI lineage: Eukaryota > Metazoa > Chordata > Actinopteri > Cypriniformes > Catostomidae > Myxocyprinus > Myxocyprinus asiaticus. The sequence goes on along the minus strand of NC_059374.1, from coordinate 21,951,322 downwards.
CAGCCGAATACCACTGTAATGAATAAAAAACAATGTGGTATTTCACTGTTATTATGAAGTTTGAGTCGGTTGTTGTATACTGTGGCATCAATAAGTGTAACACCATGTGAACTGTCTATTGAAGCGTCCTGTCCCCCGTCCCCCCATTTTTCTTTTGACTTAACATTTGGAAATGTGGACCGGCTAAAACTTTTTAACTTTAACTTTTTTTTTCTTTTTTTTACGGTGCTGAACGGTTTATTTAATGCACACTCTTGTGGACTAAGGAAACAACGTCAATAAAAAATAAAAAAAAAACACTCCAAATTTTTTGCAGTGTATTTCTCATGATTCTCTGTGGCAACATGAAAATTATAACATACATTGGAAAAGCATCAATTACACACCTAATGCTTATAGTTTGCTATATTTTGTTGCACTATGGCTAAAAAGCATCCTGTCTTTGTCAGTAAGTGAAAAATAAATATTTCCCAATGTGTCCATTTTATACAGACCATAATCATTTTAACGCACACTAAATCGTAATTACGATTTCCAAACTCGTAAGTAGGAACTTCCCAGAAGGGCTTGAAGGCAGCAATAGTTCATTATCCAGCTACTACAATATAATGATTAAGACACCGTTATTATGATTAAGAATGACATATTTGAAGTGTGTTATTTATTTTATTTTACACTAAATACAAACAGAGAAATCTGTGTGGGCACTTACCCATGTAATTCTTAAACAAGCATTAGCGGAGGCAGCATCAGGACAGAGGATATTATGCAGCTCTAATGGCTCAGCATCGGTGAGGGCATGTCCGTACAGTGTGTGCTCTACATAATGGGAAGGCAGCACGGCACATGATTCAACAGCAACACCAATATCAAAACACACCAAAAAGGATGCCAAATGGATGAGATTCTAAGAAACCCCTTTTTTGGCTTTTTGATTTGTCTCATTACTGAACAGAGGCCCAAAAGTGGCCAGTTTAGATAATACATATCATTATACAACAATAGAGCGCAACTTCAACTTTCTTCTGGTGAAGAACTACACTACCCATGATCCTGAAGAGAAAGATCCACCAATCAGAGAACCGCTGCCAACAAAGCGTGCCAGACAAGTCCAACAGCAACAGCCCACTTCCAAGGCACAGTGTGAACCGGGGTTGCGTTAGCCGAAAATTCTTGATCATTTACAAAAAGAATGTTAATCAGTGATGGATAATTTCAAATGATGTCCATCATTTTGACAGATATAAAAGAAACAATAAAACCATTTTAACCTAGTACATACATTTGACTTCACTCTCTTTCGCACTCTGTGTACATGTGCCTTGCAGAGGTGCCATCACATGCCACAAAGTAGTATTGCCAAATTTGTACACTTTTTTTTTTTTTTTTTTGCAAGCAACATAAAATCTTATATAAATATCGATAATTGAATGGTTCAAGATTGTTTGCTATAATACAGTAAACAGAAAATAGGAAAAAAGCATGTATTTGCTCCATAGGCTAAACATGATTAATTTGGCTAAATTTATGCCATTGGCATTAACACAGTCAAAATGATGGAAAAACAAAAATGAAAAAGAAAAAAATGTCCACAAGGTCGCACAAGGGTTAAGCATCTTTAGGTGTCTTCACGCTCCCAGCCCTGTATGCCGAGAAAAGTGCACATTTAAATGAAAAATAACACACAACCAACTAACGATGGCTAAAAATGTGCATTCCCTACCAAAGAGCGGCACTTTGCGTCACCGCGATAACAAGGATACACAAAAATTGATTGTGGTTGACACATTTCTGTCCGTATAGCGATGTAATCTGTATATCGCCCACCTCAAGTCACTTAAAAAAAATTTTGACATTATCTTTTAGCCTCCTCCCACATCCCTTGACAAATCTTTTGAAGAAATGCTCTTTTGAGCTGCACATGCGCGCTCCATGGTAGCTTTGGAAATGGCTCACAAAAACCTAGCTAGCTAGCATTATCCACTCCTGCATAGAAAAAAGCTCAAAAGTTAATCAACAGCCAACATTTGCCTAGCTGGCAAGCAAGTTAAACATACAAGCAATTTACATAATGCTAAATATGACAATCCACATTTTGTTTTATTACTCCTGACCAGTGTTGGGTAATGTTACTTTTAAAAGTAACTCATTAGATTATTGCGCTACTCCTTAAAAAGTAACTTAATTAAAAAGTGATTTTTTTTATGGAAAGTAAAGTGTTGCGTTACTTTTGTGTTATTTTTTTCTCACGGCCACTTTCTCTTCTGCTATGCTATGCATGCCATACAAATAAGCCATATACTGCATACAAGAGACATTACAGGTCATGCTAGCTACTGTACAACATTCATGTCAAAACAACATAGTAAACAAACAGATATTTAGAAAGTCTACAATCAGTAGGTCTTCACGTCAGTAGGTCTTCACATCAATAACATGAATATGCATGATTTGTTTTTCCATCAACATGGCAGTCAATATGAATAATGAAGAATACCCACTGTCTACCTAAAGCAGCAAAGTACAACACTTGAACCTGCATCATAAACTCAAACCCTTTTTCAGGACACTGTATTTTAAAGATAATTCTGTAAAAATCCAAATAACTTTACAGATCTTTATTGTAAAGGATTTAAACAATGTTTTCCATGCTTGTTCAATGAACCATAAACAATTAATGAACATGCACCTGTGGAACGGTTGTTAAGACACTAACAGCTTACAGACGGTAGCCAATGAGGTCACAGTTATAAAAACTTAAAAGACCTTTCTACTGACTCTGAAAAACACCAAATGAAAAATGCCAGAGTCCCTGCTCATCTGCGTGAACGTGCCTTAGGCATGCTGCATGGAGGCATGAGGACTGCAGATGTGGCCAGGGCAATAAATTGCAATGTCCGTACTGTGAGACGCATAAGACAGTGCTACAGGGAGACAGGAAGGACAGCTGATCATCCTCGCAGTGGCAGGCCACGTGTAACAACACCTGCACAGGATCGGTACATCCAAATATCACGCCTGCGGGACAGGTAAAGGGTGGCAACAACAACTGCCCGAGTTACACCAGGAATGCACAATCCCTCCATCAGTGCTCAGACTGTCCACAATAGGCTGAGAGAGGCTGGACTGAGGGCTTGTAGGCCTGTTATAAGGCAGGTCCTATCCAGACATCACCGGCAACACTGTCGCCTATGGGCACAAACCCACCTTCGCTAGACCAGACAGGACTGGCAAAAAGTGCTCTTCACTGACGAGTCGCAGTTTTGTCTCACCAGGGGTGATGGTCAGACTCGTGTTTATTGTTGAAGGAATGAGCGTTACACTGTGGCCTGTACTCTGGAGCGGGATCGATTTGGAGGTGGAGGGTCCGTCATGGTCTGGGGCGGTGTGTCACAGCATCATCGGACTGAGCTTGTTGTTGCTGTAGGCAATCCCAAAGCTGTGCGTTACTGGGAAGACATCCTCCTCCCTCATGTGGTACCCTTCCTGCAGGCTCATCCAGCATGACAATACCACCAGCCATACTGCTCGTTCTGTGCTTGATTTCCTGCAAGACAGGAATGTCAGTGTTCTGCCATGGCCAGCGAAGAGCCTGGATCTCAATCCCATTGAGCACGTCTGGGACCTGTTGGATCGGAGGGTGAGAGCTAGGGCCATTCCCCCCAGAAATGTCCGGGAACTTGCAAGTGCCTTGGTGGAAGATTGGGGAAACATCTCACAGCAAGAACTGGCAAATCTGGTGCAGTCCATGAGGAGGAGATGCACTGCAGTACTTAATGCAGCTGGTGGCCACACCAGATACTGACTGTTACTTTTGATTTTGACCCCCCCTTTGTTCAGGGACACATTATTCCATTTCTGTTAGTCACATGTCTGTGAAACTTGTTCAGTTTATGTCTTAGTTGTTGAATCTTTTTATGTTCATACAAATATTTACACATGTTAAGTTTGCTGAAAATAAAAGCAGTTGAAAGTGAGAGGACGTTTCTTTTTTTGATGAGTTTATATGTCATCATATGCAGTGCCCTTCGACAATGTCAGAGTCAACTTAAGATGTTTTTCAAAGGTCAGGATAATTCAGTGGGGAATACCAGTCTAACATGTTCAAGGAATAAGTCTGATGAATAAATAAATATTCTTTACTTTAGTAATCTCAGTGCACGCTTGTTTTGAGTTGATCCACTGCGCGTACAGACACCACAACTTCAAAGGCGCATGTTGATACAACTTGAATGGAATCGTTGAATGGAAAACAAAAATGTAGAATATCTTTAGAAACTAAGACGTTTTCTCTGCATACACAAACCACGTAGAACGTTGCTTGGAGTCACTGATCCAGAGTCAGCTTTTCTCATCCCATTCTCCCAGTTACAGGGAGCTCTAACACGGAGCAATTATATTATGACTGTGTATATATAGAGGGTGCCCTCTCCATTGCCTGGTATTAAAGATGTATTTTGGGCGTTCCGATCACAAGTGGACCTGCGCCATCACTCTTTTGACCACTTGTGTTGAGATTTCGTGTGGAGTGTCTCTGATTTCAAGACTACATTCATTAATCATTGTCAGTGTGTTACTGCATGATAATAAAGTGTAAAAAAATAATAAGAACAAAAAGAAAGCACAAAATTGGCGTATCGTTTCTGCCAATTACACTTGTATTTAATCTAAGCACAAACATGACATTTTGAGCAGAATCCTCAGTTATTTTGGTGGAGTAGGACTAGATATATTAACTGAGCTTAAGGCTACATCCACATTAATCCGGATACAGTATATTTGAAAACAACGTTTTCATTTTCGAAACACTCTCCATCCACACTTCCATTTTCAAGCGTTTCCCAAAAGTTTCTCACCCACACAGAAACATTTGAAAACTCTTAAATCCCCTTACTGGGCATGTGAAAAATCGCTGTTCCATGTACCATCTGAAAAACAATTGTCCTCATGTTCCGTCAACAGACAGCAATTCCGAGTAAACTTCCCGCCGCCTTTGAAGGAATGCAATGTGAAGGTTGTACAAAGTAACATTTATCTTTAACAATGCTAACAAAGTTAATATCAGGCACAACAACGCCGCTACAACATGGGCCGCCATCTTGATTGTTTTGTGTTGAATGGTTCACATGACTGCGTCACAACAAATATTTCATAGTTGTCAGATATCTCCATTTTCCCTATTCACACTACAACCCGAAGACGGCGTTTTTCAAATTTATCCACTTGGGGGAGCATTTTTCAAAAGCTCTGTTTTCGCTGTCAAAAAACGCCATCACAGTGTAGACGCAAGGCCAAAATGTAAAGAAAAAGATGCATTTTCAGACAAAAACATATTTGTGCGGATGTGGCCTAAGTCAAATGTGTGTGTTTCTCATCTGTGTCACTATATGTTGATATTAGACACACTGAAGAACTTCTGTGAACTTGTGTATGTATGCATGCGCTTCTTCAAATTTTACGATCAGATGGTTATTTCCTTTTAAATCCACTTGTAACTGGCAAAGTTTAAAAATCTTTAGAAAAGCAGTTGATTGACAGGTAGAATTTTCACTCTTTGGTTTCACCACACTCACTTGGGGAGTCAAAAATCTGTTATACTGTATATACACAGTACGGTCCTGTATGTACCATTATAATAGATGATTGTACTTATGAAAAAAAACAAGTATGACAGATAAAAATAGGCCATGACAGAATTTTACAACAGAGTGACAGATAAATATTTTTTCTAGTACAACCTCTGAGTGTGATTGACGCAATTGAGTCGGTCTCCCTTAACCCGACTAATTATATTATTTGTAAATATCTAAATATTTTGGAATAAACTTAATATATACAGTATATATGAATGGTGATTGAGGCTAACAATCTACCCAAGATCTCCATTTGTGTTCCACAAAGAAAGAAAATCTTTTGAAACAACATAAGATTGAGTAATGACAGAAATTTAATTTTTGATTGTACCAAGCATCAAATATTATTGCCATCTTAGAACATTACTACTTCTGCCAAACCTTGTTTCTCCTTTACCGCTTCTAAGTTTGTTTTACCACCATCCCACCCTTTCACAAACACCATGTTTATCATCCTACATTGCACTGGCACAATCCTTGTGTTCAGATATTCCCCTGAAACATAATTTAGCTGGAAGTGCATTGTCATACATTGTGGTGACGTGGGTGAGAGCGTGTTCCAGTATGAAAAAGAGGGGGTGGCAGGCTGTGTGGGGAATCCGTGCTTGGCGACTCTCATCTGTAATAAAGAGAAACTGCTTTGCTTTTTGATGGTGACGACAGATTGGCAATGTTCCCTGACCATCCCTCACCAGCCACCCACCCACACTCCTCTGAAGAACATTTGCAAAGCATTTACACTGAAATCTCATCAGCCCCTTACGGTCACGACTCAGATGGTCTCATGCATACCATGCGAGGTAACTCTGAATGTGAAAACCAGAGTGAAGGTTGGAATGGACAACATTTTTTATTTCTTTTAGTGTTGTACATTTTCTCTTCCTTGGTCTCTCTAACTTTCACAAGACAAACTAAAAGACAGACATGTGAATATAAACTACACAACAGGATATAACAGTACGTCAGTCCTAAAATTGTTTTCAGATAACTTTAATACAGATCTATATACTCATTCCATGCCAAAAAAACCCAGACAGAAAAAGAATACTAAATGGCAATAATGAAATGTGATGATGCAAGTCATGAACATTTAACATGACATTTATCTAGATGCATTGATCCTCTAAGGAAGACTGAAGACATACATTGATTGCACACTTTAATGGGATCTAACAAATTGTTTATAGACTGATATATCAGTCAGGCTGACTAATCTATAGATATTTGCAATTTTGAGGTTTTCGCCATTAGGCTTGGGAACCGAGAAACATTTTCCATTTTTTTAAAACTACCGGAACCAAATAATTTTCATGACTTTCGGTTAGGTTTAGTTCTCGAACGTGCGTTCTGTGGTTGGGAGTTTCCTGCTACCATGCAGCGGCACTGCAACACCGCTATTGAATGAGCAGCGCAAAACACACAGCATGGCCGGATTAGTCCTATTCCCAATAAAATGATCAAATGGTTGACTCAGTTGAGTGACTATTGACTAATATACACTGCCTGGCCAAAAAAAAATAAAAAAAATCACCATTTGGATTTAAATAAGCAGATACTTAAGAGCCTATGATTGGATCATTATTGCAGTGATTGATATGTTTCAGCTGGCAACAATTCCTTTAACCCTAGCTGATGCAGTGTGTAGCTTCTCATTTCTTAAACAACCATGTCAGAAGACGTATCCCATGGTCGTGGAAAAGATGTTACTGTGTTGCAGAAAGGGCAAATTATTGGCCAGCATCAAGCAAAGAAAACAACTAAGGAGATTGCTGAAATCACTGGAATTGGGTTAAGAATTGTCCAACACATTATTAAAACCTGGAAGGATAGTGGTGAACCGTTAGCTTTGCGGAAGAAACGTGATCAGAAAAAAAATCTTGAATGACCATGATCACTAAAACGTAAAAAGTCACATCGTAAAAAAAATCGACAGTAGAACTCACGGCTATGTTTAATAGTGAAAGTAAGAGCATTTCCACATGCACAATGTGACGAGAACTTGCAAGATTGCGACTAAACTGCTGTGTGGCCACAAGAAAGGCACTTGTTATTGAGGGTAATCTGAAAAAACAACCTCAATTTGCTAAGAAGGATAAAGATTGGACTGTGGAGCAATAGAAAAAGGTCATGTGATCTGATGAGTCCAGATTTACGCTATCCCAAAGCAATCAGGGTAAGAAGCAAGATGCACCCGTCATGCATAGTGTCCACTGTACAAACCTCTGGAGGCAGTGTTATGATATGGGGTTGCTTCAGTTTGTCAGGTCTAGGCTCAGCAACGTTATGCGGCAATAAAATTAAGTCAGCTGACTACCTGAATGTTCTGTATGACCAGGTTATCCCATCAAAGGATTTTTTCTTCACTAACGGCATGGGCATATTCCAGGACGACAATGATTCATCGGGCTCAAATTGTGAAAGAGTGGTTCAGGGAGCATGAGGAATCATTTTCACACATGAATTGGCCACCACAGAGTCCTGACCTTAACCCCATTGAAAGTCTTTGGTATGTGATGGTCAAGACTTTACGGAGTTGTTCGACTCTCCCGTCATCAATACAAGATCTCTGCCAAAAATGTATGCAACTCTGGACAGAAATAAATGTGACATTGCATAAGGTTGTTGAAACAATGCCACGACGAATGCACGCCGTAATCAAATCTAAAGGCGGTCTAACAAAATATTAGAGTATGCAACTTTTTTGGCCAGGCATGTGATCTCAGCGATTTCGTCCGTGGCATGATTTTTGGTGCCAGATGGGCTGGTTTGAGTATTTTTGTAACTGCTGATCTCCTGGGATTTTCACGGACAACAGTGTCTAGAGTTTACTCACAATGGTGCCAATAACAAAAACATCCAGTGAGCGGCAGTTCTGCGGACGGAAATGCCTTGTTGATGAGAGAGGTCAAAGGAGAATGGCCAGACTGGTTCGAGATGGCACAAAGGCTATGGTAACTCAGATAACCCCTCTGTACAATTGTAGTGAGCAGAATCGCATCTCACTAGGTGGATGGGCTACAACAGCAGAAGACCATGTCGGGTTCCAATTCTGTCAGCCAAGAAAAGAAAGCTGAGGATGCAGTGGGTACAGGCTCACCAAAACTGGACAGTTAATGACCAGAAAAACATAGCCTGATGGTAGGCCAACTGCAGCCTCAGCTTTCTGTTCTTAGCTGTTGTGAACATTAACTGATGATCCTGACCCGTATCTGCCTGATTTTATGCACTGCAATGCTGCCACACGATTGGCTGATTAGATAATCACAAGGATGACTGTCGGTGCCAGATGGGCTGGTTTGAGTATTTCTGTAACTGCTGATCTCCTGGGATTTTCACACAACAGTCTCTAGAATTTACTCCGAATGGTGCCAAAAAACAAAAAACATCCAGTGAGCAGCAGTTCTGTGGATGGAAATGCCTTGTTGATGAGAGAGGTTAACAGAGAATGGCCAGACTGGTTCAAACTGACAAAATCTACGTTAACTCAGATAACCACTCTGTACAATCGTGTTGAGAAGAATAGCATCTCAGAATGCTATTCTGAGATGTGGGTTGGCGCTGTTTTGGCGGCATGAGGGGGACCTACACAATGTTAGGCAGGTGGTTTTAATGGTGTGGCTGATCGGTGTACACACACATACACACACACACACACACACACACACACACACACACACACACACACACAGTATATACACACCACTACTAACAAAATCTATGCAAACCCCTTTTTAATATACTGTAGTGGAATTAATATAAACAGCAAATGTAAAAAAAAAATTACAAAAAAGTTTAATTCCTATTCACATTGCTTTTCTAGAGCAGCTGCATTACTGCATTAATGTCACAGTAAACCTGGTTAAAATCTAGAGAAATAAACCACGGAAGCTGTGAGCGAACATCACCTCAAAAGACACTTTTTTCACAGCTTTTTTCACAGCTTAGCTTGAGTGTAATTAAGTACTGAAGTACTGAGTGAAGATTAAGCACTGTGGGGATTAGATATGGTGCTGTTGGGTCTGTCGCATTTACACAGCAAATATCAGATTCAGACTCTTCTTAAATCAGAGGTAATGAAAAGGGGGACTGAATGAATACATACTCATTATGATGTCCAACACTCCGAAAAAGCATGCTCAGTGCTAGAAAAACAAATGTATTAATTCAGATTTATTATCAGATGTTCGGCAATTAAAAAGCACCAACAGCCATAAAAAAGCAGAAGGACAGAATGGGAGAGGAAGAGAGAGAAGTGAGTCACAGAGTAGCCCAGGGCTGACTTCACTGCTTGTCATCATGTGACCTTTAACCTCAATGCACAGTGGCCATCTCATTTTAATATTTTTAACCGAGAGCAGTCACGGAAGAAAACATGCATTTGGATAAATCTGAGCATTTTTGCATAACCATGACAACATGACATAGTAATAAAAGCATGCAGGTCACATTTTTGATTTTTGATTTGTTGTGACAGGCCCTGGCCCCTGATGCCTTGTACTGTGCCATTTAGACCTACAGCGTTCCGATGGGTTTGAAATTCACACAACACAACAACTGCACCTCAAAGCAAAAGCTGGCACACCATATTGGATGACAAGACACACATACACTGTAAATATCAACAAGCCCAAGTAGCATCAGTGCAAGAATATCTGCTAAGTGCGAAACACAAATGGTCAATTGAAATGCATATTTGCATTCACGCATAAATCAAGTACTTGCTATATGCAAATCACTGATGTCTATTACAAAAAGGTTAAAGCATTTAAACAGTAAGAAAACATGGGTTTAATTAAGCAAATTATTGTACTATTGCTGTATATTACAGGGGGCGTGACTAATCCAACGGCTCAGTCTCGTGGAAGTAGATCGGCTGAAATCGCTTACAGCACCTTTAAGTACATAGTAATTAAAGACACCTAACATAAAGCGGTTTTAAGAGTACAAATCAGTAATGTTTTGTATTGTATACTATCGTTTTCCAGCAAATGTGTTTATGAATATAGTACAATTTCCAGTTACCATTCATTTAAAAAAAATAAAATAAAAAATGTTTTTTAAATCTAGTATTATTTGTAAAGAAAATGTAACATTTAAGGAAAAATATGACTATTTTTCTGGTACATATAAAAATATATTGCAAAACATACACTGTATGATATTTTTATGGTGGGGCCAATGAAAATTTTGACATTCGAGCCAACAGTAAAATCCTCATTGTTGAGCCCTGTTACAGATACACCTCTGCAGTCTGCTCAAATACATTTTTACTAAGCAATATCTGCCCATGTGTGTTGTGATGTCACGTAGTACTGGTGCATCCCAAAATCACTGACGTAATGATGCCTTGCCTGGGCTAAAGTTCCTGCCTGTCTCTGTGTCACCTGAGTAAAGCGTGTGAGTCACACACACCCACACACACCCACTCCCAGTCATCTGCACAGACAAAACTATCTTATGGTTGGCTGTGATCCAAAGCTCTGGAACTATCATGCCACCAAGCCCCAGCTATCTGTCCTCACAACCCTCCCTGATGAGGGCTCTCAAATCATCTTCCACTGAGATGTGTGCTAGCACAAAGAGGATGATATCATGAGATTAATTTGTGGCAGAATCAGAAATTAACCTGGGCTTGGGGAACAAAATGTCAATGAAAATGTCAAAAACGCCCTATATATTTAAAATAACCAATTATCTGTTATATAACACTTGATTGATTTCCTAATATTTTTATTGTAGGCCTTTGTCATAAATGGAGACGTTATGAGCTATATGTTAAAGCAAAATGTGCCCTCATAAAGGTATGGCCCTGAAAATTAATTCCACGTTCCACGAACAGGTAAAAAAAAAAAAAGTCATTTTTGACACTGATTTGTGGGGACTTATTTCTAGAAGAACAAATATGTACACCTCTTATATTTTTTTGTAAAAGTGATTCAGAAAAAAAGTTTGTACTCACTGCAAAGTGCAATAATGTGGCTGCTGTCTTCATGTACAAACTTCTTGGTCACTGCTTCCTCCATAATCTGCTTCACCTAGACATGGAAAAACATAATTAGGAGCAGCACAGACAGGCATGAAATAATGACAAGTCAAAAATCTTTCTGCACACTCGATTCCAGCACACAAAAGCAACTAATTAATCATGACAGTGTAACCATAAATGCTTTAATTAGGCATCATTCTATGATACAGCAGAAGCGTAACTGCAGCATTGAAAAGCTGCAAATAATGGGCATCTGCCGATTATGGGCATGACTTGTGTACTGTATGCCCTACGGTCTGAGATTTGACACAAGGCCAATAGACAGTGAAGGAAGGACTATTTACAGGATGAGGTCAAGTGTTTGGCCAATACTGTTGTCCTTAGATCAGAGCTTTCCAAACTGGGGTCTGCAGAAATTTTGAGAAAAATGGACCCTAAAAAAGGACCCTAACCTAACCCCAATTACAAATGTATTTTTAGGGCTGTCAAAGTTATTGTTAACTTGAAATAAAAGATTTTTTATTTCACACTTTGAGTGTCATCCACACAAATAAATAAAATTTAATCTTAAATTAATCTAATTGTCTTTAAAAAAAACAATTATTGTTTTTCTCTCACAGTATAAATTGGTCTTTATACATTTAAAATATCTACATGATTACATGAAATTGACATGTTGCTCCCGAATGTTTATGTACCCTAAAATAGACTCCATTCTGCCGAATTATTGAAAAGCGCCATTTCCCATCAGAGATTTTTTAATCAATTCAAATGTGATCACCTTTCTCTGAGCACAGCTGAAATTAGTGAATTGTGCAAGCAACCTCTAAGACACGTGTTTTGGTCCCATGGAAACCAGGAAGTAATTGCATTTGAAGTAATCGGTTGCATTTTCCCCTTAAGATTAAAAGGAATATCCCGGGTTCAATACAAGTTAAGCTCAATCGACAGCATTTGTGGCATAATATTGTTTATCACAAAAATTCATTTCTACTTGTAAAATCTGGAAATCCAGTGGTTCCAGTGAGGTACTTACAATGGAAATGAATGAGGACAATTTTTGGAGGGTTTAAAGGCAGAAATGTGAAGCATATAAGTTTATAAAAGCACTTACATTAATTCTTCTGTTAAAACTTGTGTATTATTTGAGCTGTGAAGTTGTTTAAACCGTAATTTTTACAGTCATTTTAGGATTTGTTGACATTACATTGTCATGGCAACGAAGTTGTCTTTGCACAGAAAAGGTTAGCAAGCGATTGTATTATAGTAAAATTATGTTTACATGCATAGTTTTTATATCTTGTGGTTATACTTTTGCAATAGTATTTTAACATTTATGGATTGGCCCCATTCACTTCCATTGTAAGTGCTGTGACCCAGATTTTTGCTTTTTCTAAAGAAAAGGAGGGGCAAGTCAAAATAAATTTTTGTGGTAATCAATATTATGCCTCGAATGCTGTTGATTGAGATTAACTTGTATTGTACCCGCAATATTCCTTTAAATTTTGCTCCACTAATGGTTAGATTTAGGGTTGGGGTTATGTTGTAGGGTTAATCAAATATGCATTCCTGTTGACTGTATTACATCATTTACAACAAAATATACAAATCATTTTGGCACCACTCTGTAGACATTTCACCCAGAAACTGAGAATGATATAGTTGCAGGCAGAGCTCCAAAAAGAGGTGGGAGCTCAAAACTACTAGCAAAGATATAGGGAGCCCCTAACCTAACCCTAACTGTGTGTAGAAGTAACGCTTCCTTTTGGAGTTGGCACAACCCCCTTTTGGAGTAACCCTGCCCCCTTTTGAAGATTCCACACCCATTTGGAGGTCTTCGGCATGCAGCTATTCCTGCTTGCAGAAACTGGAGCTCACAAGTGCCTATATGTTCAACAACACTTCCAGCTTTGGCCACTGGAGGCAGTGATTTGAATTTCTATAAGTACAGACCGATTTCAGCAGCAGAACTTTCGACTAACTGTTTCCGAAATCACAGTGTGATCATTTTAGAAAATATATAGCTGCCTTTATATTTTTGGAAGGCTGTTCCTTGCAAGGGGGCTGATCATTTTTGGGGATCCTTGGCACTAAAAAGTGTGAAAACCCCTTCTTTAGTTGAACAGAATGGGAGAAATTAGTTTTAAAAAATGTTTTAGAGCTAGTACACCATAGAAGCCTACATCTGTTACATTACATAATGAATCTCGAAAGACTCAAAAACAGTCCAAAACAGTTGGATGCTGGAAAAGTACACACAAAACTGAACATATTTAATGTAACCCAGTGCAAATGCTCTGCAGAGTCTTGCATTGGATTCAAATGAACACAAAGGCATTAAAATCCATTTTCCAGCCGAGCTGACAGCAGTAACAAAGGCATTAATGAAGTCATCACTCAAGCATTTTACAGCTGAAATAAGGGGCTTTTCAGTCCACATGTAATATGTGACCATTAAATAACAGAGATCACTACAACTCATATTCTGTGTTAATCCACTGTCTAATATCAGTCAATACAGCATCATGCTGTCCTCAATCTTTCTGAAGCTCTTTCAGAATCAGTTTGCTGGAGAGAACAACCTACAACCCAATAGAGATCACACAAATTTACCAAAATCACAAAAATAATTACCAGTATTCAAGATAAATACGAACAGACCATTTCAAAACTGTATTGCATTGTTCAAAACCGTTTTGGAGCAATGAATATTGATGGGCAAAAAGTAGAGAGAATGGAAGCCAGTGCCTGCTTAACGCAGCTGTATTAATCGTCCACTGATGCAATTTAACTTCTTAGGTAGTTGCTGATGCTTTCAGTTCCTAGGCAACCAGAAGGCAGCTGACTGTAGCTTAAAGTGACAGATACCTGGGACGTAACACAAAGAAAGTCAATAGAGGAACAAAAATCTTATGCTGTGTATTGCAGCTAAGTCAAATCCAAATGCACATTTCATGTCTTTTTAATTAATTTCTTTCCTAGCCATACATTTTATGGTAAAACATACTGGTATAACATCATGTCAGATGTCATAAATCTGTCCTTCTATGCTCCCCACCATCACAGCCAAAATAAATACTACAAAAAACAAGAAACATTAATATCACACAAAATCAATGCTGTATGGTAACATTGTTTTTATTTGGGTGAAAAAAGTGAAGGACAAGGAACAAGCGAAGGAAATGACTCATTTTGCAGGCAAAAAAAAAAAAAAAAAAAGAGGAGATTCAAGTTTATATGATGCACAAAAGTTGATGAACGAGGTGATGTTAAAAATTAATTTCCTTATTAATCCAAGCCACCTGAGGCCAAAATTCTTCACATCCATGGTTCTTGGCTCCTACTAGACCTGCTTTTAATCATGGTGAGAAATTATATCTGCCAGGAATATGTGGATGTACCAAATTCAAGAGGCTGAACCAGCCTTGTAGACACTGTCTACTCTGATAGATGAGAGATCCTGGTCCAGTTTAGGACTATCTTTGCTGCACTTCATTCAAGATTTCTATTATTCATGAGGTGCACTTAAAAACTACCCCTCTCTACACTGTGAGGCCAAAGATAAGAATGAATGAATTTTTATATAAAAGAATGTAGTAGTTTCTTTCAGTTTCTAAATTGAAAACATTTAAAACTCAATGTGAATGAGAAAGATTTTCATTTTACAAACTTACTGACCCTCATAGACATTAATTCATATTATGTAGCATATACAAATACATATCAAATATAAATAGTAGTCATATTAAGGTGTTAATGAGTTACAAACCAAACTTATGGTGGTATGAAAAGGCAGTAGGGCCTTGGCCAGTTCAACTCTTTTATTGTGAAACAACAATGGCCATAAATGGCCTTGTATTATGCAGTGATTCATTTGACTAATGGCATTTCAGAAATCAGCAGGGTTGGGTGTAATGATAACAAAATAATGTAATCTCAAATGTAAAGCATTACATTTTAAAATATTATAATCAGATTACAGTTACTGACTCCAATTAAGATTTTTTTTTTTTTTTTTTTAAATTACTTGGGTTACAAATATTTACTGTATCTAAAATCGTATTATTGTTACGCTCAGAGGATGACAGAAGTGGTGAACCCAAATGCAGATTTATTAACAAACGGAAAGAAAACAGGTATACACAGAAATCCAAACTGAATGCAAAAACAAAGGTGAAGCCAAACAAACTACAAATATAACTAAAATACAGGAGATTATCTTCTAGAACTTTCACAAGGAGGTATGGCAAACACATGGAGTCCAAATGAATGAGAGCCTGCGGGGAGTATTTATAGTGTTCTTGATGACATGACTTATGGAGATCAGGTGAGTGTAATTAGTAAATTGGGAGAGTTGGAGTGGGGAAGAGAGGGAGCAGAGACTGATGAGGGCCTGACAGTACAGCCCCCCCCCACAGACAGCTCCCAACGAACGGAACAACCAACGTCGTGGGCGGTCTCGTCCCCGTGGAACAGGACAATCTGGGTGTTGACGATGGAACTGTGTGAGGAGCGATGGGTCCAGGATGTCATGGTGAGGTACCCAAGATCGCTCCTCCGTCCGTAACCCTCCCAGTCAATGGGGTAATTTAACCAGCCCTGACGACGTCAGGAATCCAGGATGGTCTGGACAGTGTAGGCAGGACCATCCTCTAGGAGCAGTGGAAGGGGTGACCCCTATCAGTCTCTATGGAGGAGGGAAAGAGAGAAGGCAGGTGAGGTTTGAGGAGGGACACATGAAACGATGGAGAAATAAGATAATGTGTAGGGAGTGTTAAACAGTATGTGACAGGATTAATTTGTTTATTCATAGTGAAGGGGCCAATAAATCGAGGACTTAGCTTTTCTGCACGAGCGTTAGAGACAGATATCCCTGGTCGATAGCCACACCACCTGCCTGGAATGAAACTGATGGGTGGAAGAATGCCTGGTGTCAGCCTGGATCTGGATCCTGGATCTTTTGGTGCCGGACCACACGTTGAAGGTGGATGGGGGCGGCGTTCCAGAGCTTTTCGCTGTTCCGGAACCAATTATCTACCTCCAAGGGCTCTCTGGACCAGGGAAACAGAGGGGGTTGGTAACCAAGGTAGCGGCTCCACTCATGTTGGTTGTGACAGTAGGTACAAAGAAAACAACCTATCTCCTGGAATTTTCTCTGTGCTTGGCCATTGAGGAGAGACTAACAGAAACACCTAGGTGGTTAAAGGACCTCTATACCCTTGAAATGAACTGGGGCTCCCTGTCAGACACCATGTCTTCAGGTATCCCAAAGTTTCTGAAGATTTGATGGAAGAGTGCCTCTGCAGTTTCCATGGCCGTGGGAAGGCCCTTGAGGGGGATCAGTCAGCAAGCATTTGAAAATCGGTCTACTGCCACCAATACGCAGGTATACATTTGGGAAGGAGGAAGGTCTGTAATAAAGTCTACTACAAGGTGGGACCATGGACGGTGAGGGACTGGAAGAGGCAGCAGTTTACCAGCTGGGAGACGACGAGGCACTTTGGCGATATTACAGTCTGTGCAGGAGCAGACAAAGTTGGTAACATCCTGGACTAGTTGCGGCCACCAGTACCTGTTTCTGGCGAGGGCAATGGTTCTTGTGATACCTGGATGTCCAGACCCCGGAGAAGAGTGTGGCCATTCTAGGAGAGGTGTGCGAAGGGGCGATGGGACATAGATATGGTCAGGTGGACAAGCTGCTGGAGTAGCTTCAGAAGAGACTGCTTAGACAATGCGTTGTTATAGATCCCACTGGATAGGACTGACGATAATAGACAGAGGGAGTATAGGTTCTGGTACGGGAGTGAGCTGGTCAGGTGAGTGTAGTCGTGAGAGGGCATAAACTTTGATATTTTAACCTGGACGATAAGTAACCCAAAAATTAAAATGGGTAAAGAATAGAGCCCATCTTGCCTGTCAGGGAGTGAGACGTTTAGTAGATTGTAGATATTCCAAATTACGGTGGTCTGCGATGACGGTGAAGGGATGCGAAGCACCTTCCAGCCAGCGGCGCCACTCTTCAAGTGCCAGTTCTCCATTGCCATCATTGTAATTTCTCTGCTGGAGAAGGCACTGGGGGGGGGGACACCCTGATGTGGAGAAAGTACGGCCCCCACTTCAGTGGTGGATGCATCGACTTTATGAAAGGAATGTCTGGATTTGGATTCCTGAGGATAGGTGCCAATGTGAAGGAAGTTTTTAACTGCTGGAAGGCCTCAGAGGCTTGTGGGGACCAAGCAAGGGTCCTAGGTTTACCTTTGAGGCGGCTGGGGAGTGGAACGACTACCGTACTGAAGTTCCGGATCATTCGGCGGTAGAAGTTTGCGAAACCGAATAACCTCTGCAGTTCTTTCAAGGTTGTTGGTGGGGTCCAGGTAGTCACAGCCTGTACCTTGGATGGGTCGATCTGAACTCCCTGAGGACATAAGATGAATCCTAAAAACTGGATGGATGGTTGGTGAAAGAGACACTTCAGCTTTTAGATACAGACAGTGATCTTGGAGGCGCTGTAGGACCAGACTTACGTGATGGACATGTTTCTCTAGAGAGGGGGAATAGATTAGTATATCATCAATGTACACCAGGACGAACCGATGGAGAACATCTCGGATGATCTCATTCATGTAGGACTGGAAGACTGAGGGGGCACCGACCAGTCCACAAGGCATGACCTGATATTCGTAGTGGCTGCTGGAAGTGACGAATGCAGTCTTCCACTCATCACCTTCTCTGATACGGATAAAGTTATGTGCACTGCGAAGATCAAGTTTGGTAAAGATGTGGGCCCCTCTCAGTAGTTCCAGGGCCGCAGGGACTAAAGGTAATGGGTACTGGAACTTCACGGTGATATTGTGTTTACGTTAGTCGATGCAAGGTCCGTGACCTCAATCCTCTTTCGCTACGAAGAAGCTGGATGTGACTGGTGACGTGGATGGACGGATGTAATTCTGTCTAAGGGCTTCTTCTACGTACGTTTCAATAGCCTGTTGTTCAGGAATTGACAGAGGGTAGACTTTACTTCTAGGGAGAGGAACACCAGGGAGGAGGTCAATGGTGCAATCCCAGGGACGATGCGGAGGGAGTTGGGAGGGCTCCTGTGGGCTGAACACCTCAGCGAAGTCCAGATAATCAGTAGGGATAGAAGTTTCAGATGGCAATGGTGGTGGTGTGGCACAGGAGAGGTTCAGGATGGGAACGACAGACAGGCATAGCAAGGCACTGTGAGAAACAGCCAGAGCCCCCTGCAGTTACCTCATTAGTGGACCAGGATATGACTGGAATATGGTAGATGAGCCAGGGAAGACCAAGGATGATGTCTGATTTGGAGTCTGGGAGATTGAGCAAATAGCAAGGAATCTGTGTGGAGAGCACCGATCTGGATGGAAAGGGGTTCTGTTTGGTGGGTGATATAACCAGAGCCGATAGGTTTTCCTATTACTGAGCGGATGGGTAGGAGTCTCTCGACCATCTTGATCCAGGGGTTGAGCCGGTTGAGGAGTGAGGGCAAGATGAAATTGCCTACTGAGCCAGAGTCGAGAAGAACATAAGCAGTGAGGGAAATGGTAGCAGCTTTATTAAGACGTCAATGGAGAAGGGTCTACTGGATACAAGTTCGCAACAGATGGAACTTACCAGCAACCTGGGAGGACAGATGGGGCAGTTGGCGACATGGTGATCAGTAGCCCCACAAGAGGCATAGACGGTTTGTGATCCTCCTTTGTTCAGCCAAGGTTAGACGGGCAGAACTCACTTGCATCAGTTCCTCCTCCTCCGGTTGAAAAAGAGAGATTGGTGGAGGTGTGTAGCCGATCCCAGTTGAACACTGTCTGAGGCATCATTCTACACAGATGAAGTAGTCAATTAGGGCCTCCAAACCACATGAGTCAAACCCAGCGAGATGTATCTGAAGAGATTTATTCATACCCTGTCGACAGCGGATGATCAGTGCCTGTTCGTTCCAATGGCTGGCTGAGACTAGCATGCGGAAGCGTAGAGAATATTCAGAGACTGACAAATTTCCCTGATTAAAATGGCTAAGTTGCTAACCGTCATGGAAATCCCCAGCGGATGGTTTGAACAAACCCCGGAAGTGCACTGTGAAAGCCCCAATGGATTGCATGACGGAGCCTCCCTGTTTCCACATCACGTCTCCCCATTGAAGAGCTTTTCAAGTGAGGTGGGTGATGATAAAAGCAATCTTTGAATGATCATTGGGGAAATCGCTGGGGTTGTGTCTCGAAAGCCAAGGAACACTGGAGGAGAAAACCGCTGCACTCCTCTGCAGTGCCAGAGTAATTTGCGAGTGATGCTACTGGACTGATTAATGTTGGAGGAGGAGGAGGATGGAGCGGCGTAACCATTGCAGGTGCTGTGGCATCTGAGGAGGAGTCTGGAGTGGTGGAAGATGAGGTGATGGGCTGAGTATTCACTAGTTTATCCAGGAGGATCCGGATTTCATCAAGCATCCCCTCGTGTCGCTGGAGCTGATGCTCAAGTTCGGATAATCGCTCGATGCGAGATGCTGCTCCTGCTGGGTTAATTTTGTAGAAGGTCTTGTCTTCTGTTATGCTCAGAGGAACAGGATGACAGAAGTGGTGAACCCAAATGCAGATTTATTAACAAACATCAAAGAAAACATGAGTATACACGGAAAACCGAACTGAATGCAAAAACAAAGGCTAAGCCAAACAAACTACAAATGTAACTCAAATACAGGAGATTATCTTCTAGAACTTTCACAAGGAGGATTGGCAAATACAGGAGTCCAAACGAGACTAGACAATGAATGAGAGCCTGAGGTGAGTATTTATAATGTTCTTGATAACATGACTAATGGAGATCAGGTGAGTGTAATTAGTAATGGAGAGTTGGAGCGGGTAAGAGTGAGAGCAGAGACTGATGAGGGCCTGACAATTATTTATGAATAATACATATAAAATATGAATTAATATGTTCATATTTATATCAGTTTCTGTGACAGCTGAAAGGTGTGATACTAAACAAGCAGGAAAAATAAACATTATGTACAAATGTTGCTGTAAAAAGTGTTTTAGAAAGTAAATTTAAAGTAACAAGTAATGTGATTGATTTCCGATTAAGTAATCGATAAAGTCATCTGTTAACAATTTCAGAGAAGTAATCTGTAATTTGTTGTGGATTACTTTGAGTAATTTACCCAACACTGTAAATCAGTCCACCCGTGGTGCTGAATTTTGACTCCCTATATCCTTATGTTTAGGAGTAGGTGTAGGGATGGGCTTTAGTGGTAGGGACCAATGACAGTTAGGGTTAGGGGATGGCTTTAAGTTTAAGGGCCAATCAGGTAGAGAGTCAGTTGGCAGGGAGTAAAATTTTGGCACCCTCATGCAAAAGAAAAAGGCTAAATTGAACAGAAAAACGTTACTAGGTCATGCGAATTCATGCGTAATAGCTCAGAAGATTTGGCTACTCTAGTGTTTTCACAAGACAAAGTTGTTTCCCGTATTATTCAAGGGATACATACTAACCCCAGATCAAAATATAACTTAAGTCAATGTGGCTAAGCAGAGCCATACCAAAGATGGATTGCAACCAAGAACAACGAATCCGTTCTAATTAGCCAAATTAAGCACCTTCTTTCTTTTTTAAACAGCGTTATAAATAATCCTCGCGTGCGTGCTCCGAGTTCCGCGCGATCGGTTATAAAGCAGCGCGAGATGTTTTACAGAAAATTCGGTGTCAATTCGTTTATTGTTTACATTGCAAGAGCGGAGTAACAGTTCTCTCTAAAACCGTATTTGTTTAGACGATCTAGACTATAATTGCAATATATAGCAATCGGTATAAGGTTGCATCTATTAATCACAACCGAGCCCAATGATTACAAATCTCCCATGGCCATATTAAGTTGCACATAGTCGGATGAGGAAGAAAATTTCTGAACCGCTCTACAGGTGAGCATGTTTCGATATACATGATGTACATTTACAGTATATGAGATGGAAACTATATTATCATGACTGGAGACTCACGTCTGACCACTGCAGCTATAGATTGACACATTATAGCCATCAGTGCATCTCAAACTTCCATTAAACGCATGCATTTAAAACGCATGCCTTATATCTGCAGCCATTGTATCAATAAACAATGCATGTATGCTAATTGTGCAAGCCCAAGTCACATGTTCTTAAGTAACAGAATAATAATAATTTAAAAAAAAAAAAGGTGAAATAAATGACACTTACTTCTCTTTTCACGTTCCATAGTAATTTCTCTTTAAATTCTTCGTCTGTAGTCGAACCCATTGTCCCTGATTGTTAAACTACCAAAGTGCAGCATACACCGGCTTGCTTGCCTTCCTCCCTTTTCATATAAACGTGTGTACTGACCGTTGAGCGTTGACGCATCTAAGACTGCTGTAGTAGAGCGTTGCGAAGCCATCATCGGTTCCTTTATGACGCCATTACCGCTGGCCCCGCCCCCTCGGCGTTGTTAATCAATGGGATAAATGTGTTGACGCGCCGTAGCTCAAGGCTGTACAAGCAGTGACGGCGATTTATTTTTAGCTTTCCTCCACATTTGACAACTCAGATGGAGGCGCTTGTGGTCTCTCAACAAATCAATGCTTTATCATTAGGCGTTTACCATGGCATGATCCGATTCAATGGGGAGGGAATATGACCTATTGCATCCAAGATGCTGCTGAGGTTGATAGTCTCACATCCTCCTGATGTGGCAGGCAACAGCTGTGCATACCCTATACATCGCACAGATGCATACAAACGAAATGCATTTATACAATTCTAGTAAGCACAGAAAAACAATAAAGTTCATACTTAATATTTTAATGCTGCTTAATGTTGGTATATGACAGTAAGGGCATGAATCACACAGAAAGTCTGCTGTAGGCAGTACAGCTGATAAAAGTTAGAGCTAAATCAAAATAAACATTTGTGTTAAAAAAAAATGCTTTGATCATTAAATAATTGGAAATTAAACTATTGATCACAATAATTAATTAGGCATTAAAGGGATAGTTTACCCAAAAATGAAAATTCTCTCATCATTTACTCACCACAAAGATTTTTAGAAAATATTTCAGCTCTGTAGGTCCATGCAAGTGAATGGGTACCAAAACTTTGAAACTCAAAAAGCATATAAAGGCAGCATAAAAGTATTCCATACAACTCCAGTGGTTAAATCTATTTCTTCAGAAGCGATATGATAGGTGTGGGAGAGAAACAGATCAATATTTAAGTCCTTTTTTACTGTGAATCTCCACTTTCACATTCTTCTTTTTTTTCTGGCGATTCACATTCTTTGTGCATATCGCCACCTACTGGGCAGGGAGGAGAATTTATAGTAAAAAAGGACTCAAATATCGATCTTTTTCTCACCCATTCCTTTCATATAGCTTCTGAAGACATATATTAAAACACTGAAGTCTTAATGATAACTTTTATGCTGCTTTAATGTGATTTTTGGAGCTTAAGAGGCCAGTCACCATTCACAGCTAAAATATTCTTCTTAAAATCTTTGTGTTCAGCAAAAGAAAGTCATACACATCTTAGATGGCATGAGGGTGAGTAAATGATTTTTGGGTGAACTTTCCCTTTTTTGTCATCCTCATAATAGGCACATTTTAAATATGTAAGGTCATTTTCTTGATGCAACACTCCAAGTTTGAATACATGATTTCATTTTATCAAACCTATTTCATATGAATAACTTAAATCACAGTATGGATGATGATATAGGCATAAAGCATGATTGTAAAGGAGTATATGATCCTGTAAGGTTAGTAGAAACCATTAATACATATGTCAGATTCATCTTGGAAATGCTATCAATCATAAAAGTTCTATGATTAGGTTTAGTAATTTCTAAAGATTTTTACTAAAATGTTGAGGTAAATAAATTAAAATGAAGTAACTGACAGCAAGCTACATCAACCTTATTTGTTATGTTCACATTAATGGCATTTCATCTCCAACATGAATTGTCAAGCCTCCTCTTACAGCCATTTAACAAAGCAGCAACCTGTTCAGGTGGTGATTTAAAAAGTGGTAATATGGTCTCTCAGAGATTGGTGCTGATAATTTAGTGTTCTCCACAGTCATTGCAAAAACTGAGGCACTAGTGGCAAAGCCTCTATTCACAGCTAGGCTAATGTCCAAGTGGTCTGTCATCATAAGTGCTGTATCTTTTGATGTGGATGCGACGGACACGCTCCCTCAGCTCCACAGCCTCCTCCTCTTCACTGTGCGAGCAACAATTGTTACGCCTTCGGGTGGCCTCCAATAAGGAGTTATCTGGGACCGGAAGAGTCTCATAAAGCAGGGCATTTAGCGTTTCCTCATAGATTCTTGCCTCTGGAAACTCAACCTGTGACAGAGTTCTTTATAAGAGTTCTTCGACTTAAAGGAATAGTTCAACCAAAACAGAAAATTCTCATCTTTTACTCACTCTCATGCCATCTCAGATGTGTATGACTTTCTTCTGCTGAACACAAATGAAGATTTTTAGAAGAATTTCTAATGCAAGTGAATGGTGACCAAAATGTTTAAGCTCCAAAAAGCACATAAAGGCAGCATAATAGTAATCAATTAGACTCCAGTGGTTTAATCAATGTCTTCTGAAGTGATAAGGGGTGGGTAAATATATTGATTTTCCAATTCATCACGATCTTCATTTGAATGATCTCGATGTACGATTCTTAAATTCTAAGATAGATTCAAATAAAGCACATGCAGCTACATTTTGCACTAATGGGTTCTGTACTATTTGTATTGCTTCAGAAGACATCGATTAAACCACTGGAGTCTAATTTATTTATTTTTATGCTGCCTTTATGTGCTTTTTGGAGCTTCAAAGTTTTGGACACCATTCACTTGATATGTATGGACTTACAGAGCTGAAATATTCTTCTAAAAATCTTTGTTTGTGTTTTGCATAAGAAAGAAAGTCATACACATCTGAAATGGCATGCGGGAGAGTAAAAGATGTTTGAATTTTCATTTTTAGGTGAGCCTATTCCTTAACACATTTTCACAGGCCATTAGTGAAACTATGAGAGTGTGTGTAGTCTTAACATATCAAATGGTACTTACCTTTGTCTGCTTCTTCTCAGTAGCATAAACAATGGATGTGCAGCAGACTTCTGCTAGCTTACGGCCCTGACCGTAAAAGGACCAGCAGCAGATCTCGTCTCCAATGACATCTTTTATGAACAGCACACGACCACTGTAGCTCAGCGACAGCTTCTCAAACAACTCAATATTCTTAAGTAAGTTGTCATCTGAATTGCTTTTGTGAAAGATTAAGATGAATCAAAAAGGGAAGTGTTGTCAGTGGCAGCCAATTGAACATCTCCAAAAAAGTTACATCCTAGTCCTTGTTTAAAACTAGTATATTTACCTGGTATAAGAATATTTGTTGTTACCCCTGTTGTATAGCAGTTTCACAGCAGGCTGTAAGTTGAAAAACAACTAGCATGAGACATGTTGGAGATGATCTTGTCTTTGTACGATCATAAAAAAACACCCCTAAAAGATAAAGCACTTGCAGAGACTATTTATTTTGCACTGAGAATCTCACCCTTACGCAGCCTTGTATTAGTCTCTCCTCTTCTTTAGGAGATGTTATGACTGGGATAACACATAATGCCTTTTCTTTATTATCCTGCCAAAAAGTAAAAACTATCAGACAACAATCAACTCAGAGCAGAATCTATTTTTTCAAAGGTTCTATTTCTTATTTTACAATGTATTTTACTTTTCCTCTCATAAGGGTCAACAAACCTGCGGAGCCCTCTGGCACAAGTCTATCAATCCTTGGATCTGGTAATACTTGGCTTCCGCCAGGAGCTCCATAATACCCTGTCTGCTTTTAGGCAAGGTCACGAATCCATCACGGAGATAGCTGAGAATTGAACTAAAGTGTTTCCCACAGCGATCAATTAGAATCCAACCTAAAAAGAACAGAGAATTAAATTTAGATCGCATAAGGGTAAAGATGTTACATCTTATCTGAAAGTGCCTCTGCACGGGCTAAACAACTCACCTTCCTTATCAGTAAGCACCTCCATTTTTCCACTGAACATGGACCTCAGCAGGGTGTCCTGCCGGGTGAGAACTCGCAGTGTTGAATAGTAAAGATTTCCACCAACATTGAGCTGCACGTATTTGTTTCCAGATACACCACGGTAGGTGCAAGTCTTAGTCTTGGGACAAGCCGCTGAAGAGACTGACACGATGGGCCCGATTTGTGGTTGAAGCTGGTGCAGGCAGCTCTCTCCTGACATGTCCCGCTGTAGGTAGATAACCACCCTGCACACAATGGGTCGGATTTCCCCCGCCGTGGTGAATGCTGCTGGGCAGGTTGCTAGTGATGCCAAACCTTCGTGCTACACATATCCTTAAAATGCATACAACTACATATCAGTATGTTAAGACTCTGATAGTTATTTTAAATGGTCAGTTTGCTTAACATGTTTAATTCTGTCATTTACTAACCCTCATGTTGTTCCAAACATGTATATGACGAATTGGTTTCTTCTGTGGACAGCAAAACAACATGTTAGGGGGGCCTGGGTAGCTCAGCGAGTATTTACGCTGACTACCACCCCTGGAGTCGTGAGTTTCCCAGGTTGTGCGGAGCGACTCAAACCAGGTCTCCTAAGCAACCAGATTGGCCCGGTTGCTGGGTAGGGTAGAGTCACATGGGGTAACCTCCTCGTGGTCGCTACAATGTGTGGTTCTCGCTCTCGGTGGGGCAAGTGGTGAGTTGTGCGTGGTTGCCGCGGTGAATAGCGTGGACCTCCACACGCGCTACATCTCTGCGGTAACGTGCTCAACAAGCCACGTGATAAAATGCGCGGATTGACAGTCTCAGATGCAGAGGCAACTGAGATTCATCCTCCGCCACCCGGATTGAGGCGAGTCACTACGCCACCACGAGGACTTAAGAGTGCATTGTGAATTGGGCATTACAAATTGTGGAGAAAATCAAAAAGAAGAAAAAAACATGTTAGTAAGAATGACCGCCTCAGTCACCAATCACTGGGAAAAAATCCAATGAAAGTGAATGGTGACTGAGGCTAACGTTCTGTCTAACATCTCGTTTAATGATCCACGCAAGAAAGAAAGTCATACGGGTTTGGAACATCGCGAGGGTGAGTAAATAATAACATAATATTCATTTTTGGGTGAACTGTCCCTTTTAGGCGAGTCATGAAAACACAAAACAGTACGACCTTTTACTGTAGCAACTAAACAAAACTGATTGATAGACCAACTAAACTTACAAAATACAAAGTTTATCTCGTGAATTTACATATCTGGGTTATTACTACATTACAAACAAAGTCTCAATACTTGTGTTAAACTGGCAACGGTTTACGACTAACAAACGTCTGTGTTTGGTTTTCTCATCTGTTACTCTAAAGCAAAAACCAGCATAAACATTTCAGGAGTTTGGTTAACTAATGCTGACCTAAAACATTGCAGCTGTTTAATGCCTTTAATTCAAAACACTCAGAAGTAAAATCAAGTTTGTCACCACAGTAATCTCACCCAATGTGCTCCAGTAACTCGTGTGCGTTTAATTGAACTCGAAGACTTGATCAGTGCGACAGTTTTACTTCCATAACATCTGATGAGAAGAAAAGCAAATACCTGAATATATAAATATAAAACACTTTTAACTTGTATTTTCAGCAGAGATTCCGCCGATATTGCTTTTGTTTCTTCTTCTCTGAAAGTAAAACTACAACAGGTTGAAACGTGACAAGATTGTACTGCCACACATTGGCTAGTTGACGCTCACACCAGTCTGGTATTTATGTGATAATAATGATATAAATATTGATAACATAATTAATATTAATAAATAACGTGTAGCATAAGTTTGTTTTATTTTGTAACAAAAAATACAAAACAATATTAAATAATAATTCTATATTAATTACAGAGAGTGACAGAACTAATTTAATATGATTTAGTTTAATGATACTCATTTTCTTTCTATCCCTGTAATTATAAACACATAGTGAAGCGTTGCATCGCAAGACAGTATTTTAAACAGAAGATACAATTTACAAATTTCACTAATGGGACTTTTATTTTGAAACTTACATTTATCCATAATGTGACTTCCTCGTTAAAATTCTACTTTTAACACATTCCACCCAGTACAGGATCCCAATTTAAAAACAATAGTCACAATCTCAAAAATAAAAATGTTGTTATAATTTGAGAAAACGAGCACTGACCATTCTTTCTAGAACTCCTTTATATAATCACACTCAAAAACAAATGTCCCAGTCCTGTCTTTAGGCTTTTATGTATTGATTTAAAAATATTTTATGACTCCCTAAGCTCTACCTCTAACAAGAAAGCAATAAAAAATATAGCTTTTATTGAGAAGAATGATGGACTCATTAGAAAGGTTACTGCTTGAGTGTGATATTTGCAGGTGTATATATATATATATATATATATATATATATATATATATATATATATATATATATATATATATATGTATTTATAATTTAAATGTATCTAATTTGATATTGTAAATGCATTTAAGTCCCTTATTGTTAATAATTTATCTACTGTGCTGTATTTGGCTCAGTGCTGTACATCCCCTCTACTGTCTCTATGTTCAAAATAAAAGCATTATTTATATAAAAAAAGAAAATTTATATATATATATATATATATATTTTTTCTAGGAGCTCTACGTGTTAAACATTACAGTGAATATATTATTATTATTATTGAAGCAGATAAAGCGTTAATTAATTATTATTTGTGTGTGTGTGTGTGTGTGTGTGTGTGTGTGTGTGTGTGTGTGTGTGTGTGTGTGTGTGTGTGTGTGTGTTAAAAAAATGGAACCTTTTTTCATTCAATGTCATACAAACAAGAGGTATTTATA
This sequence comes from Myxocyprinus asiaticus, assembly GCF_019703515.2. Classification (NCBI taxonomy): domain Eukaryota; kingdom Metazoa; phylum Chordata; class Actinopteri; order Cypriniformes; family Catostomidae; genus Myxocyprinus; species Myxocyprinus asiaticus. The sequence goes on along the minus strand of NC_059374.1, from coordinate 21,922,783 downwards.
CATAGTCACCATAATAATATAAGTTACATTACCAGACAACATATTTTTACATACATTTCAGTTCCTTTAAAACTTTACATGTTTTCAGGTTTTTTTTTCAAAAGGTTTATACTGGATTCGAAGTCATTTGTAAAATGAAATACATTTGGTTTACAAAGAGCCCAATAATGGGAACTTTTATCAGCTTTTTGACGGTGACAGTTACGACATTTCAAGAACCGCCTTCACCACACATTTCATAGGATTTTCTGCCTGCCAATCACCACACACCTAACCAATCAAAATCGTTGTCCTTTCTACTCGTGTCCCCGGTACAAGCTGCATCACATTCAAGATGTCGGCGGTGGTCATGTATCCCATGTGTGTCCGGGCGAGCTGGGGCCTCTTCAGACTGAGGCAGGGCCCCAGCGGCAGCTCAACCCCTGCGGTGCTGGATGTTATCAGGGCACTATCCGCTGACACGTCTAGTAGTAGTGCTACAGGAGGGCTGGCCCAGGCAATATTACAAGAAAGGCTTCAGCAACAGCAGAAAAGCCAGGTAGGAGTGAGCGCTGTGACCGTCTGACATTTATACATGATAGAAGATTAGACAGCCGTTTAGTGTATCAATGAAAATAGTTACATTCTTATTTGTTAGGGCTGATGCTTTGAGATTGTTATGCAAAAACGATCACAAATGGTCAATTCTTTGTCCTGTCTCGTAAGGGTTGACAGGTGGTGATTTGAATGAAGTCAGGCTCAGCAGTCATTGACATACCAATGTTATGTATGTGAAACTCCTCATACTTTGTAAGGTATGAAGGTGGATTTTTGATACACACACACATATACACACACATACACACACACACACACACACACACACACACACACACATACAGTATATAAATATTTATTTAACCTTCTTAATGCAGTTTAGAAGTGTTGAATTTTGTGTATAAACAGGACAATAAGTGTCTGCCTGCCTTCTGTGGCTTAGTTTGTTTAAAACACAAAATGTCATATACAGCTAATTATCAGTGTGTGTTCGGTTGTGTGACTTAAAAATGACATTTTAGTAACTTTCTCATTGAAGTTGCAGCATGCAAGGTCAAGAGTCTTATTCTGACGGTAGAATGCAAATGAATCCTGAAGGCTGAATCTGTTAAAGGATAATTGATCAAATTTACTGACATTTCAGCAGACTCTTCAAAAATTGTTATTGGTGCATATCACAAGAAGGACTATAATTCTCTGCTGTGTATTACAGTCCAGGAGTTGGCACTATTGTCGAGAAAGGCTTGAAACATATGCACTCATGTTTTGCCGAATAATGCTTATGATGTCACAAACTGCTCATTCCGTTGCTGAGCTGTATTTTATTTAAAGGGAGATCTTAAAGGTGCACTCTGTTATTTTTTCCTCATTAAAAAAAATGTTTACTCCTAAAGAAATTAATAGTAATTTTGAAACATGTTTAAAATCATGAGCACTCGCATGAGATGAAGATTAAAGTTATATCAGTAACCTTATAAAAGCTGTTTTATTCTACATGGAGAGGGTCTCCTCATGGGGGCTGCCATGTTAGAATCACATGACCAGCAGAATACTACTCGCTTAATCTCAGTAACCACCCTGTTATATGACACTTTTACTCATGGATTAAATGAATCATGGCTGTGATTAGTGAATTTCTACAATGACATTGACAACTGAAAACTATTGCGTTTGAATGATGCTGCATCCAAGCTCCTAGGTGTCAGTGTAAGTCCAAAAAGACTTTCCAAAAATTACTGAGTGCATGTAATGCTTCGACACTTTGTTCACAGGGTCAGCCTCCTCCAGAAGTTGATGACTCTGGTCAGAAGAAAGATGAACAGGGCGAGGACAAGAAACGCAAAGAGAACACTGCATACGCAAAGAAGGTGGTCCTTCGGTTAGCAGGGATAATGGGACTTGGAAGTACGGTTGGCATTGTGTACTTATTTGGTGAGTTTGCATGTTGCTATTTTACTTTAAGGTTGAACACTGCAGAACTGGGCTCATGTAGGCTTGAAGATTTGCTTTGAACATTGTTGGATTTATCATAACGTTTGTTACAACTGAGATGTTTGGAATATTCTGGGTCGCTTAATGTGGTATGAAGACCTTTGGATGGCATTGTTCCAATATTTTGTATGATACTAAAGAGGGGCATCTGTGACGCTTATATCATCATAATTATTTACGTCTATTGACTTTGTAGTGGAAGATGAAGTTGGTAAAATTGTGTGTTACTGCTGATGTGTTTTTTTTTTTTTTTTTTTTTTTTTGCTGATATCATTTTAAATTTTAAATAACTGTTTACAATTATTTAATATATATTAAATTGATTAGTGTATTATATATTAGGGATGCACCATTGTATCGACTGCAGATATTTATCGGCCAGTTATTGACCAAATTAAAACCATATCGGTTATTATCATGAAAACGGCTATATGAAAAACCGATGGTTAATTTATAATTAATTAGTAACACACTTTGTAAAATCTCTGTGAATTCAAATGCACAATCCAGAAATAATAAAAGCCACAATATGTAGAGGGTTGGCACTCCTAAGAACATGTAATATTACATTTTTATTCTTTCCCGTTTTCACGTTAATGCAGACAAAATTCCATAAACGGACGTGACAGTTGTGAAAGCAGCACTTACCTATAGGCTACATGATGAACCATTCAAAACGCTTTGAAACCACTCTTTGACACTTTGACTTCTGAGATATCAGTATGATATCCGTTAATAGTGCATGATTGATTGAATCAAGATTAAAATTGCAATATGGCCTTGCGCGATTACTAAACCTTAAAAGGCTGTGTTTGAAAATATAGTCTGCATTCAGCGCTTTGGTCAGCACTGTGTGACCAAGCGGCGCCCTCTAGTGGTCTGGGTGGCATTATTATTATGGTATTTTTCCATGATGTGGTTGACATTTCTTTGGAAGTGCCCAACATATGCATCGTATGAATTTATGTTCTATCGTGCACAGTATATACATGTAAAATGTGAGTTATTGTGTTTTGAACTGCAAAGACAGAAGTGCAAACATTTTTAGGAAGTACAAAATAACCTTTTTTCATATCAATCATCATGTTATATTTAGTTATTTTTTTGTATTTTTGTATATTCTATTTATCTTTCATTGTGACTCTCTCTAAAATTTTGGCCTTAAAATTGGTATCGTACTGTCAGCCAAATATTTTCATATGGGTGCGTCTCTAATATATATATCGTGTGTGTGTGTGTGTAAATGTATGTATGTATGTATGTATGTATGTATGTGTATATATATATATATTGTGTGTGTGTGTGTATATAAAAACAAAATATAATAATATATAAAGTAGGATAAAAACAAGATTAAAGTGTGTAAAATGTAATGTTAAATAGTTCTTTAATATCTCCTTAAGCAATGTTTTTCTTACATAAACTCACAGTTTGACATCTTATGACTAAAATGATGAATGTCTCTGTAGGTAGCAATTCTGTGGATGAACAAGGCAATAAGGTAAGGATTAACTAAGTTTTATGAATTAATCATTATTGTGATCCTAGTAGATTGTTGACAGCAAGTGGCAGTCTTTTTCTCAACGTTTGTTTTACACATCACACACCCATGTACATCTTGTATAAATGTTCCAAAAAGCTTTTTCCTGAGGAAGGAGAAAGTTATTATCAAATGAATTGAATGGACTTAGTTAGCAGTCTAAAAATTATCAATATGATGATAGTTAATGTTATAACACTCTCTCAGCCACACATTTCCACCCATGGCACACTTTCTCACCTCTGCTCCTCTCCCCTGATCTCTCTTCTATTGATACTACTAGCAGCCAGTTGAGTTTGGTATGAAGTTTGACACTCTGTAGGGCACACTTCTCATAGTACTTTGAATTTCCTTTGGAACTTTATTAAGGGAGCAGACTTCTAGCACATTTGGAGGTGGGATGTTCTCATATAAACATTTGTTTCACTTCAAAGTACTTTACAAATGCAGTCTCACAGGAGATGTTAGTGAAGTGTGCTGTGTTAAGTGGTGTTGCATTTTGTACCTGTGTCCCTTATGTGAGAGACCTGTGCTACTGTCATTTTAAATATCTGTGATTTTGTGATAGAAGAATCTTGTTTCAGTATTTACAGTATTTAGAGTCACCTTCCACACTTACCAGATTCATATTATATTGTAATGCACAGAGGACTTGAAGCAAATTAATTTGTGTCAATGACATGTTTACAATATCAATGTGACTTATTAAGATGTAATATTCAAATGATTGCAATCCCTTGATATTAAAAGCCTATTAAAGGTATAAAGTAAGACCGAACGTTTGTTTTGGTTGGTTTAGAAAGATGAAAATAGTAAAGGGACTATAATTTTACTGCAATATTTTGCCACCTTTTCCCACACTCAAAGGGCACACTTCACAAGTAGGTGTAAAATGAGGCATGTGCCACAGTTCAGGAAGGTGGTCCCTTCAAAGGGCATATCTCTCTCTTAGACATCCTGTTTTGTAATTTGCTTAAATTAGAGCCCACTTGTAAGGGCACACTTCACAGGTACAGTAAGTGTGACCTTACAGGAGTTCAGATGGCTGTTGGTGCTACTCCACTAGATTAGATGGGTTTTACTATTCTCAGTCCTTTTGATCATATTGTGAGGATAGGACCATCATCCTGTTCCCATACTGTAAATTGTACTCCGTCTCAGGAATTGGCTTTGTGATCAGTCTCACACGCTGCTTCTATGTGCCTCCCTTTATTGTTCAGTAGGAGCTTCCAACCTTATTTTGTCATCCATATTTGATATCAGTTATTTACTTTAAGTATCCCCAAGATTTCAAGTAATGCAAACTTTTCATTAAATATAAAGAATAAAGAAGAGACACCAGCTTACTCTAATTCTGTGGAGATGACAAAAAAAAGAGACATATTTTAAATACACGCAGAATCTCAAGGCCTCATGAGAAATAAGGGATTATGGGTTAAATCAGAGAGCCTTAAAATAACATATCAAAGTGAAGAATTTAGGACAGAAACATTTTACTATTGCTTAATATAATATAACATAATAGCTATTTAGATTGGTTAGGTCCCAAAAACAACAGTGTGAATGTAAAATGGACTAGAGTTGACCAAAAAGAGAGTCACATTTTAAGTATTTGGAAGTAATTTGTTAAAAATTATTTTTCATTTCACTCAAGTTTTTAAATCATTAAAGGAAATCGTACATCCCAGTTTTATTTTATGATTCCAAGTTAAATAAGAATAAATTACTTCTTAAGGTGTATGAAACGCACATGTATGACAGTTTGTATGATATGCCCAAAAACAGACAGTTAATCATCATAATACCAATTATTTGTTTGAATGTTAATCATCTGCCAAATTTCATAATTGTGACAGCCCTAATCATAACATGTTATTTTAAATAATTAAAACCACTAATTATTTTAAAACAACAAATTATTTGTGATTAAATTATGTGATCATTTTATTAGTTTTAATTTTATGCTTTATATATATATATATATATATATATATTTTTATTCCGTTTTATTCTGTATTGGCATTCCATCATCATCGCTTGAACTCCCTGTAGTTCCATTTTGAACCCCTAGATGTTTGAAACCCCACTGGAAAGTCTCTAATAAATTAATGAAATGAGAATTGATCCTGTATAGTAGAAACATTTATACTTTTGTACATTGACTTGTATCAGTTATTTTTAAAATTCAATAATATGCAATAATACTGCATCTGAAGTCAATGACGAATGGGGAATAAAATACCTTATTTTCCTTGCATTTTTTAATAGCAGAATGCAGCTTTAAAATAACAATCCCAGGGATAACTCTAGGGTGAGAAAGAGGGAAAAAAATAAAAAAGCTTTGCTGTTGTCCGTTTAAACAGAAAAGACCACAATGTCAACCTGTTTTGTGAACAGCCTTAATAGCTTATCAGCTTAACCATCATGTAAAGTACTGAACTGTTTTAGTCACCACTACTGAAAGTAGCTCATAAAACTGATGTTTAGCAAACATACACCCTGGAGAAATGTACAGTCAATTCAAATTATTGGCACCCTTCATGAAAAAGAGCTAAAATTATTATATTTCAAAAACAACCCATGCAATGAATGGTATTTTAAATTCATAGGATACACTGCATATTTCAATTTTCACACTGATTTTTGGAACACAACAATTTTTTCTTTAACACAATTTTTGTCTTCAAAACATTGATTTAAAAAAAGATTGGCACCCCCCATTACTAATATTTGGTGAAGCCTCCACTGGCGAGAGTAACAGCACTAAGACGTTTTCTGTAATGTCTAACATGGTTGGAGAATACATGTTGAGGAATCTTGGGCCACTCTTCCTTGCAGAACATTTCCAGTTCTTTGTTATTCTTTGGTCTTCACTTGTGAACTGCCCTCTTTAATTCACACCACAGGTTTCAATTGGGTTCAAATCTGGAGACTTAGAGGGCCATTGCAAAACTTTGGTTTTGTGCTCCTGAAGCCATTTCTGTGTGGATTTTGATGAGTGTTTGGGGTCATTATCTTGCTGAAAGGTCCAACCACTGCCAAATTTTAGCCTTCTGGTAGAGGCAACCAGATTTTGGGCTAAAATTTCCTGGTATTTATTTGAATTCAGTATGCCATCAATCTTCACAAGAGCCCCAGGACCAATAGCAGCAAAACAGCCCCAAAGCATCAATGAACCACCACCATATTTCACAGTGGGCACCAGTTGCTTTTCTTTGCATGCAGTCCATTTTTTTTTTTTTGCCAAACGTGACGATTATGTGCATGACCAAAAAGTTACATTTTTGTCTCATTTGACCACATCACATGATTCCAGTCATATTTCCAATAACGTGTTTCAAAGTTCAGGCATTGTGTTTTGTGGCTTGCCATTAGGAAGGGCTTCTTTCGTGAAACTCTTCCAAAAAGCTTCTCATCATGGAGGTAGAGTCTTACGATGGATTTTGAAATGTGAAAACCCCAAGATTCAACTATATTGTACATTTCCAAAACTGTGATCTTTGGGTTCTTCTTTGCCTCTCTTACCGTCCTCCTCACTGTACGTGGGGGCAGTATGTGCATGAGTCCGCTTTCTGGCAAATTTTCAACTGTCCTGTGCTTTTCAAACTTTTTTATTATTAATGCCCTAATTGTGCTAATTGGTCATTTCAGTTTACTGCATATGTTTTTATAACCATTTCTAATTTGAGTTGACAGCTCTTCTGTTTTACCCATTATGATGGATGACAAATGGATTTTAAAAGTGTGTAACCTCAAATTTATACTCTCGGAATACAGGAAATTGTCTCCAGTTCCTGGAGACTAGGAACAATAAAAAAGAAAGATTTTTTTTTTCTTCTTTTTTTTTTTTCTCTCAAAGGTGCATATTTCTTTGGATTTATGTAAAATATTCTCTAGGGGTGCCAGTAATTTTGCTCCATATGTTTTAAAAAGAATACACTATTATATAGTCATTATTGTAGGCACATTCTGTGATCATGTCACACATAGAGTGAGAGGATATGATGTCCTCCTGAATACCTTTTCTCCTAATTTGGAATGCCCAGTTCCCACTACTTAGTAGGTCCTCATGGTGGCGCGGTTACTCACCTCAGTCCGGGTGGCGGAGGACAAGTCTCAGTTGCCTCCGCTTCTGAGACCGCCAATCCACGCATCTTATCACGTGGCTCGTTGTGCATGACTCCGCGGAGACTCCCAGCATGTGGAGGCTCATGCTACTCTCCACGATCCACGCATAATTTACCACACGCCCCATTGAGAGCAAAAACTACTAATCGCGACCACGAGGAGGTTACCCCATGTGACTCTACCCTCCCTAGCAACCAGGCCAATTTGGTTGCTTAGGAGACCTGGCTGGAGTCACTCAGCACACCCTGGATTCTAACTCACGACTTCAGGGTTGGTAGTCAGCGTCATTACTCGACAAAAAAAAAAATCCCTGTACAGTAGGCGGCGCTGTTCTACAGACACACTTGTTCTGGTTTACTTCATGGACCTTTCAGCATTCAGCACTCAATGCATGAGTTTAATATATTTAACACTTTAAGGCATTTATTTACCTAATTTGGCATAACTATTTCATTGCGTTGTTTCCATGGTTTTGATGCATTTTGAGGAATATAGATTGTGTTTTTGTGCGAGATGAGGAAAGAGCGCTGTTGCAAACGTCCTGTGTCTTTATATTTATGCATGTATTTTGCTATGACTATATTTCAAATGGACTCCCGAACCCACGTCTCTCTCTCTCTCTTTTTTTTTTTTAAATGCCTGGATAAAATGACACAAGCTACAGTTATATAAATACCCATAGAATAATGTATGTTAAGTTAAAACAGGTATAGTATAAAATATGATGCATCAGGACACAGGTTCACTGTCTTTTCTTTATTTAATTATTACATATTTGTATTGGATTCAAGGTTTCTTATGTATGACGAGCAAATGAGCAGTTACAGGAATATCCTGGCATTAGAAATAGCAGTGTAGGACGGCAGTTCATTTGGCTATACGCATAGTAAAATACTGCATTAAGGATGCCCCGTTCAGGATTTTTATAGCCGATACGATTACCAATTTTCTTGTCATCTGATCACTGATACCTATCATTTAACCTTTTATCAGGAGCTCTGTCATAACCAGTTATATAAAAGCGTTCTGCTCTCTGTTACTGTTAACTGAATTATCCTGTTGGTAATACATTTTGGTAATAAATGCTATTGTACTAAATTTACTGATAAAAAGTAGTGTTGAATGGTTAATTGATAATCAAATAAACACAAAATATTCATTTTTAAAATGAAAGTTTTTATTAAGCCTTAAAAACAAGAAGGCTTACACAAAATATTCTCTATATTAGCATAGATAGCCCATTGAAGAATGAGGCTTAGTGTCAAACTGATAACCAAATGATTAAACCAGATGTAACAGATATAATTATGGTCACTGGTCACCATTTTATGTAATTATTTTTTTGTTTATATTTGCCTCAAATAATAATATCAAAATATTTTATATGAATTATTTTATTCCTAACTACGTTCTCTGCCTTTTCATAGTGTTGGATGTTGATAATATTAGTTCTGCTTTTACTTGTTTTTGCTGGAGCTTAAAGAGCCTGTGAAATTAAAATTAAAGTTTTGCTGCTTTTAGTCCATATCTGTTAGCTTTAAGGTCATCTACACTCACTGAACACTTTATTAGGAACACTTGTACACCTACTTATTCATGCAATTATCTAATCAGCCAATCGTGAAGCAGCAGTGCAATACATAAAATCATGCAGATATGGATCAGGAGCTTCAGTTAATGTTCGCATCAACCATCAGAATGGAGAAAAAAATTGATCTCAGTAATTTCAATGGTGGCATGATTGTTGGTGCCAGATTGGATAGAGTTTACTCAGAATGGTGCCAAAAAAAACCTTGTTGATGTGAGAGGTCTACAAAGAATGGCCAGACTGGTTCGAGCTGACAGAAAGGCTACGGTAACTCAGATAACCACACTGTACAATTGTAGTGAGCAGAATAGCATCTCAGAATGCACCAACCTTAAGATGGATGGGCTACAACAGCAGAAGACCACTTAAGGCACATTATTAGGTTATTTTTTGAGGGGGGGGGGGTTTTCTCACCTTTTTCTCCCCAATTTGGCATGCCCAATGCGCTCTAGGTCCTCGTGGTGACGTAGTGACTTGCCTCAATCTGGGTGGCGGAGGACGATTCTCAGTTGCCTCCGCATCTGAGACGGTCAATCTGTGCATCTTATGTAGCTTGTTGAGCGCATTACCACGGAGACCTAGCGCGTGTGGAGGCTCACGCTATTCTCCGCGGCATCCACGCACAACTCACCATGTGCCCCACTGAGAGCAAGAGCCACATTATAGCGACCACGATGAGGTTAACCCAACGTGACTCTACCCACCCTAGCAACCAGGCCAATTGTTTGCTTAGGAATCCTGAATGGAGTCATTCAGCATGCCTTGACATTATTAGGTTCTTAATAAAGTGCTCAGTGAGTGTATATGCCAGTGTACATCTAAAAATTGACAAAATTAGTTTTCAGAAGATGTGCATTTAAAATCTGCAGTCTCTCTTCTGGCTAAAAAGACTCAGGAATATCCATGACATAACATAGAGTTTAAGAAACCTTGTCCAATCAAATACTTTCTAGAACGAGAACGTACACCTGTAAAAAGCACATTGTAAATATATTTTTTACGCAATGGGAGTAGATCTAAAAGTAATGCTGTAATTGACAGTTATTCATTCAATTAACTGTGCAGCCCTAGTTAACACTACTTGTGTCATGTTCTCCTTTGGATTTAATTGCCTCCGATTGCATCATTCTCATTTATAAGTTGCTATGGATAAAAGTGTCTGCTAAATTAATAAATCTAATGTAAATGTACTTGGACACTTAAACCACACTTTAAAAAGTATAGATGTCATTGCATTAGTCAACAAAAGTTCAAACCAAGTGGCATTTATTTTGAAGAAAGATAAAGCATAAGCCATGTCTTCTATTATGTCAGCCATAAATGGGTCTCGTTTCATTGGTCTCATAGCAATGGCAATCTTTGTCCCATGTTGAAAATGACCCAGGTCCTGAATGTCCTGAAACCCTACTGGTATGCGTTAAGGTTGTTAGAAGGCACATTATCTGGCGATGGGCTGGGATATGTTAGCTTGTGCTAAATGCCCCGAAAAGCCCAGAGGTCCTCAGCTTGTGCTGTATTTGGTAAGATACTCAGAGGACCTGGTCTTCAGCTTTTTATGGCAGTCATGGGCTGCGCGTCCTGAGGCTTTGGAGGTCCCTGCCAGTCTGAGGCCCTGAGGCACTGACCTTGTCCATAATACAGCCCTGAACATTACAAACAGTCATATTTATTAAATATTAAAGCAATTCCTCATTCCTCTGTTCCTAAAACACTATGGTCTCAAGTAAATGTACTGTTTCATTTCAGAAGAAACTGACTTCAAATGGAGACCCAGCTGTCTTAAAGAACTGTGGGAATTAAACCCCACATGTTTAGGTGTTTATTTTCAAACACCTTCGGTTTAGTGTTCACTGCAAAGACACATTTTTCGCAGCTCTCTATGTGAGACCACAGGTGTCACCTCATTGTCACTGTGCTTTATAAAATCCACACCTTCCCAGCTCTCTACAAACGGTGATGTGCTGGAATAAGGTGTGTGCACGGGAAAGACTTATTGTTTGCCAGTGCCACCTATTTTGGATGCCGTTTAGCACTTATTTCAAAGACACACTTTAACATGTATGTGCGACCACATAAGAGACAAATGTGAAGTGTGCTGGGCCTTTTGTTGTAAATATTGTCACCTCTGCAAAGTCCAACTGGATGTCATTAGGTGACAGTGTGGGAGAGTGAGCCTGGCTTTCTTCCCATGGAAAGAATGTTGTCTGTCTTTATTGCCAGCCATAGGACAATTCATGAACATTTAATTTTTACGAAAAGGAAATGTTTGTGTAGTAATGTAGTATTTTGTGAAACTTTTTTAAAAACTATTTTAAATAGCTTTTTTGAAGGGGTTGTGTGGTGAAGTGGTCAAAGGCTAGGGTATACTTAGTTTTGCTATTTTGTCTCACACACTGTCAAACACTCTACCTTTCAAAGTATACTATTTTGAACACAGGCCTGTACAGATGCATTCAAAGCATGCGCACTATGAGTGCTTTGCGAAACGCTTTAGTATAGTCAGTGGCAGGCGCATGTGCTATCCCAGTCTCAATAAAAACTGGGTTGCACAGGGACAGTCCGTGTCTACTGTGATGACGAATTTCGTGTCTGTTGAGAAATAGCAGCACACAGAAAACCGAAGCATACTTTGGCCTTAAGAATCAGGACTGGTAACCAGAAGGTTGTTGCTTTGATTCTTGCAAGGAGCGAGACATTAGCCCTTGAACAAGGTAACCCAGCTTGCTACGAGGGGATTGTATGATGTCGTGGAAACAAATTCAACTGGTTCCAATCATGTGGTGATAAAGATTCTAATATCAACAATCATTGTAAATAGGGCTGCACAATATGGAGGAAAAATGCTATATGCGATACGATAATCCTATGATGAAGCATTGAAGCGCGTATTATATCGGAACCCCCACTGCCCAATTAAAATTACGTTTATTGGAATTAAAAAGAACCATCTATCCCAGTGATCACAAACATATTTGTGTTTTATTCCAAATTTCATACAGGCTGCAAATAATTTGGACAGTTTTACTATTAGCTATGTAGCAGATTAAAATTAATCTTCAATTATTTTGATTTTTTTTTTTTAAGCATATGTATGTAAAGTTAATTTCACCATATTGTGGGAAATCCTGTGTTTTTTTTATTTTTTTATTTTTACACTAATTCATATTCGTATTAATTTCAAAATAAGTTCATTCAGTGTTGGGCTTCTATTTTGAAAATTATGTCCAGAAGCGCTTTCCATAGACATTCGCTTTCTGCTTTGGTTTAACATGCTTGTTGTCAGTCAGCGCTGTCAATTTCATGGGACAATCCATTAATTGAAACACATCCTTTCATATATCCAAACAAATAACAGTGACCAAAAACCAAGCCAAGTTTAAGTTTGTATACTGGCTACTGGTCTCGTTATTATCTGCACACACACAACGCAGAGGGAAAGCACAGGACTGTGCCAGTTACAGCTACATATTGTAGCGTAAGGTGTGGGTGGGTTTTTCCAATTTGGAATGCCCAATTCCCAATGCGCTTTTAAGTCCTCGTGGTCGCGTAGTGATCCACCACGGCATCCACGCTCAACTCACCACGCGCCCCACTGAGAACAAACCACATTATAGCGCCTACGAGGAGGTTACCCCATGTGACTCTACCCTCTCTAGCAACCGGGCCAGTTTGGTTGCTTAGGAGACCTGGCTGGAGTCACTCAGCACGCCCTGGGATTCGAACTAGCAAACTCCAGGGGTGGTAGCCAGCATCTTTCACCACTTTCACCGCTACCCAGGCCCCAATTGTGAACATTTGAAAATAGGCTGATGTGCCTACATTGTAGTGTACTGTTTATTATGGCTGTTATATTGCAAACTTTTTTTAGACTATAATGTTTTATACCACGGGTCTGTTGAATGCTTGATTTTGATAGAACGTCCGTGAACCTAAGGACTGCAATTTATATTTCAATTAAACACATGTCTATGAAGTAGTTCCAGATCTTGACCATATAACGGTTCCATACATATCACATCACCAAATTATTTCAGTTATTTCAAAGAGACCTACAGGCTACTACAACAAAATAACCAATTAAAACAAAGACATCGGTTAAAGTAAATTGGTTAAGAACATCAAAACAATGTATAAATATACTACATTTATTTAAATTTCAGTTAAAAAGAGCCCTCGCGCTCCCTCGTCAACCCCGCCCTTGCACGCGCGCTTGCACACACACATACGCACACGCTAACACACACACATGCTCGCGCACACACTCACACACACATATGCTTGCACACACACACACACATACATATGCTCGCACACACGCTCACACACTCGCTGACACACACACAAACACATATGATCGCACTTGCACACACGCACGCGCTAACGCACACAAACACATACGCTCGCACACACACCCACCCCTACTCTCACACAAACACGCTCGCACACGCACACACATACACATACTCGCGCACACACAAACACATACGCTCGCACACACATACTCGCGCACACACAAACACATACGCTCACACACACACACACCTACTCACAAACACATACGCTCGCACACACACACCTACTCGCACACACATGCTCGAGCGCACACGCTCGCGCACACACGCTTCCGCACACACACACATACGCTCGCGCACACATACGCTCACACACACACACAGCTACACACATAAGCTCGCACACACGCTCACACCTACTCACACACACACACATACACTCGCACACATACGCTCGCACAAACATACACACCTACAAACATACGCTCGCACTCGCACACACGCTCGCACACAAACACACACACTCCTACTCCCACACATACGCTCGCACGCTCACGCTCGCACACGCACTCGCACGCTCACACTCACGCTCACACACACTTGCACATGCGCACACACCTACACACACTCGCACGCACTCACGCACGCTCACACACACACACACACCCTCGCACTCGCACACACAAACATACGCTCGCATGCACACACTTGCACACGCTCGCACACACACATACACATGTTCACACACGCTTGCACACACACATACACATATGCTCACACACACGCTCGCACACACACACATACGCTCGCACATACGCTGGCACACACAGGGTTGAGGAGTAACGGAATACATGTAACAGGATTAAAATACAAAATATAAGTAACTGTATTCCACTACAATTAAGTTACAGTTTAAATCATTGGTAATTAGAATACAGTTACATTCAAAAATTATTTTGAATACTGAAGAGATTACTTTGCATTTTATTGTCATTTGTTTCATTTTAATATTTAGTACACACGCTCACACCTACTCACACACACACATACACTCGCGTACATACGCTCGCACACAAACATACACAACTACAAACATATGCTCGCACTCGCGCACACACACTCGCACACAAACACACACCCCCCTACTCACACTCGCACGCACGCACTCGCACACACTTACACGCACGCACACACACCACATACACATGTTCACACACACGCTTGCACATACACATGCTCACACACACACGCTCGCACACACACATACACATATGCTCACACACACGCTCGCACATACACTCGCATACACAGGGTTGGGGAGTAATGGAATACATGTAACAGGATTACGTATTTAAAATACAAAATATAAGTAACTGTATTTCACTACAGTTACAATTTAAATAATTGGTAATTAGAATACATTTACATTCAAAAAGTATTTTGATTACTGAAGAGATTACTTTGCATTTTATTGTCATTTGTTTCATTTAATATTTAGTCCTTTCAGATGGAAAACATTTATACATATAAATGATGCGATCCAAAGTGCATTTGAACAGCAGTGAAACACTTTCTTAAGATGTGTTACATTCATACGAGCAGACAGAGAAGTAAGTTTGAAGTAAGTTTAGAGTAGAAGGAATAGAAATAAACCTTGTGTAAATTGTCAGCTTTACGCTAAGATAAAATGCTATTTCTAGCCATTTTACATGCACATGTTACCAGACACGATCATATTTTTTTATCAAGAAAATTCAGGTTGGCTCATAATTTCTTTTTTTCTAGTAAGACCTTTGATATTTGGCAAAAATCATATTCTTGATGATAATTTTTGTATTGTTTTCCTGTAAAAATATCTAAAAATCCTTAAAACAAGATCAGTTAGATTGATCTTGTTTTAGAAACAACACTGCATAAGATATTTAGGTTTTTCAGAGAATGTATTTTTAACATGTGTATTTTGTCTTACTGTACTGGCAGAGTTTTTATAGTCAAAACAAGTGAAAAAAATCTACCAGTGCTGAAGAAGTAATCCAAAGTATTTAGAATACGTTACTGATCTTGAGTAATCTAACGGAATACGTTACAAATTACATTTTACAGCATGTATTCTGTAATCTGTAGTGGAATACATTTCAAAAGTAACCCTCACAACCCTGCACACACATACACTTGCGCTCACACACATACTCCTGTGCGTTGTGACCGCATTACCATCTCGGCTGTGCATTGTTTTTAAACAATTCAACGGTCCGTCATTAATTATTCCTTACTTAATGTATGATGTGAAAGATCTTCTTTGCTCATTTCAGCTGTCTCAAGTTTGTCCCACTTCAGTTCTTAAGGCCTGTTCACACCAAGGTTGAATTTTTGGTGCGAATGTCCGTTCCGAATGAGTTTTTGAATAGGAACAGTGGATTACAATGGTGCTATTTACATGGGGTCCGACAAATCGTCCTCTAACAATTCAAATGATTTTTTTTATGGAGAGCAGTCCAATTTATTTTTGTTTTCAGACTGTGATGAAAACACACTGAATTCGTTTGGACTAAGCTCATAGTAAAATAACACATAAAAAGACTTTATGTAATGCTTAACTACGAGTGCAGACAAAAGAATTGCTGAATCTTTCTGCTATTTTTATTGCAAGGATTAAATAACACAAACATAAGTATTTCTGTAACGGTGCTCTTTTTCTCACCACACACAAGAAACCCTGAATTCAATACAAATATGCAATTATTACATTGAGACCATGGGGCTATGTCTTCTTTTATATAACTTTTTATGTTATTCATCATATTTTATGCTATACCTGTTTTACTTCTTGTACGTTATTTCACGTGAATGCTATTAGAATCACTGTAACTTGAGTTATGCTTTCCGGGCTTTAAAAAAAAGAGAATCTGGGTTTGGGAATTTGTTTGGAATATACTCGTAGCTAAATACTTGCTTAAATATGAAGACACGGGACATGTACAACAGCGCTCTTTACTCATCTCACTCGCACACAAACTTTCTTGTTATATGATTTGGCGACTAAAAACAGAATCCGTTTCAAACGGATCGCCCAGAATGCATCTTTAAATTACGTAACTAAATTAATATACAAACTCGCAGTTTATTCGTGATTACATGTTAACAAACATGAAAGAATGTCTCGTGATTGTTTTTGTGCTTGTAAGCACTTGCAAAGACAAAAAAGAAAAACAGGTGAAAATAATAATGACAGTGGGTAGGGAGATGCGAGTGATGTTTTATATACTGCGACTAGTCGGGGCGTGTCGCAGTAGTGCGTACACAACACAACCATTGGTCATGAGATCTGAGACTTCTCGTTGCAGGCCAGTAGCCGACTCAAAACAAAGGAGACAAGTTTGAGTCTTTTAGTGTACACTAGGCTTAAGCTGTGGATCACTTTGAACAGACACAGTTCTCTGGCAGTCGAGATGTCGTAAGATTTGTGCACAGAGTGCGCCAGGCCTTTCAAAGCTGAGCCACACTTCTCATATTCTAGACCAGAGGGACTTTACTAATTAGAGTTCTATACATGTCGCCCTGCCAAAATGTTTTGGATATTGTTGACAAAGTTCACAAAAAAACATAGTTTAACTAGGAATATTGGAAAAATTTTGGTAAGTCCACTGCAAATGCATTGTTTGTCACGTGCTTCTTGCAGTAATATCTTGTCTGTTCGAATTTTCAATGAACACGTACACAAGTGTATGCTTGAGTTTAGCACAGGGGCTATTTTGGAAAGAGCAACCTTCACCAAAGCCATAACTTCCAAACATACTTTTTATCTTGCATTTGTCAGTTGAAGTAAATGCATTAATCAACCCTAATAATGTCCTAGAGAAACTCTAGTGACCTGAAGGACACACTTGGCGCAGTGTTGTAATGTTTGTGGACTACTCCTTCCAAAGCAGAGAGCATGCTTCTTGAGTATAATGACCCTTTTGGTGGTTTTGCCTTGTGAGCAAGTGTTCTCTCAACTGGGCACACTTTGCACATAGTTAAGACCTTGCTGGAAACATTTGTGGAGTGTGCCAGGCTTTAGGGTGCTGTTTTTCACAGCCACAGGTCTTAATTGAAGGGCACTTCAAGGAAGTGACAGCGTGAGAACAGAGGTTGGATTCCTTTCTCATAGAGTAGAATAGAGATATTATAGAACTACTGTATAAAAGCAATATTACACTCTATGGGCTTTGTACTCAATATACAGTATATTGTTTTTATGTGATATGATTTTCTGGACACCACCCAAGAGATTTGTGAAACATTTTTAAACTTCTTTACTCACAAAATTGAGCAGATTAAAGGTGCTATTGTACCTTCACAATTTGATCAACCTCTAATACCTTCCCCGTCCAGCTCCCTGACTCACTTTGAACCAGTTACGTCAGCACAGTTAGCAGATGTAGTCTCCAAGATGAAGTGTTCCTGTTACAAGCTGGATATTCTTTCGCTATGCCTTCTTAAAGAAGTTTTCATAACTACCGGTTCCTGTGTGACAGCTATAATTAACAGCTCCTTAGCAAGTGGAGATGTTACAAGTAGTTTTAAACATGCAATTCTACATCCTTTGTTGAGTTTAGCACAGGGGCTATCCGGAAATACACAACAATTACAAACCAGTCTCCAAACTGCCTTTTATTTCCAAGATTTTAGAGAGAGTTGTTTATTCGCAGCTCTACTCCTATCTAAATACATGTAACATTTTAGATACATTTCAGTCTGGTTTCAGACCCTTGCACAGCACTGAATCTGGATTGTTGAAGGTCACTAATGATATTTGACTCTCCATGGATTCAGGTTCACCTGTCATCTTAGTTTTGTTAGATCTCAGTGCCGCGTTCGACACTATCGACCATAATATTCTTCTCAATCATCTAGAATGTATGGTTGGCATCCAGGGTACGGCCCTCCAGTGGTTTTCATCCTATCTAAAAGAAAGGACATTCTTTGTAAATGTAGGTAATGGTTCTTCTACGTTGGCTCAATTACGGTGTGGTGTCCCTCAAGAGTCGATTTTAGGACCCTTGTTATTTTCCCTGTATATGCTTCCTCTGAGCTCTATTTTTAAGAAGTACAGTATATCTTATCACTGTTACGCTGATGATTCACTTGTGCGAGTTTTATTTCCCAGTGAGTGTAGACAAGAATTGTTCATCTGAGAACACCCTAAATTGCTTCAAAGATATTAAACATTATCTGGCAAATTTTATTTTACAATTAAATGAAAGCAAAACCGAAGTTCTGATTTTAGGTTCATCCATGTCCTCCTTACCTGGCCTGGTTGCCCAGTTAGGTCCTCTGTCGTCAAATGTACAAATCATGTAAGGAGTCTTGGAGTGATTTCTGACTCGTTACTTTTCAAGAAGAAAATCAGTGCTGTTGTCAAGGGTAGCTTTTCCCACCTGAGATCTATCGCTAAAATAAAAAAAAATTATTTCCCATAAAGACTTGGAAATTGTGATCCACTCACTTATAACAACAAGGTTAGAGTATTGTAACTCATTGTACATTGGTCTGCCCCAAACTGCGTTATCCCGCCTACAGCTAGTTCAGAACACGGCAGCTAGGCTTTTAACAGGGTCAAGAAAGAGGGATTTAGCATCTCTACACTGGCTTCCTGTGAAATTGAGGGTCGATTTAAAAATTCTGATTTATGTCTACATGGCACTATCTGGTCTCGTGCCCCAATATATCAGTGACCTTCTCCCTTACTCCCCCCACCAGAGTGCTTCTTTGAAAATGTATTTTTATTCTGTAGCTTTTGAATAGATCCTTGAATAGTTCGAAATGGATAAAGGTTTTTATTTATTTTATTATGTTTTATATTTAACTTTATATCAATCTGTTTTTATATCACTCTGTTATTATTTATTTATTTATTTGTTTGATCTGTAAAGCACTTTTGGTCAACTTCTGTTGTTATTAAATGTGCTCTATAAATAAAGGTTGACTTGACTTCCCTGTATGACTGTGCCACCATGTTTGTGGCCAAAACTGCACATACCTTAAAGGGATAGTTAACCCAAAAATGAAAACTTTCGCATAATTTATTCATCCTCATGCTATCCCAGATGTGTGACTTACTTTCTTCTGGAGAACACAGAGATTTTTAGAAGAATATCTCAGCTCTGTAGGTCTATACAATGCAAGTGAATTGTGGCCAAAACTCTGAAGCTCAAAAAAGCACATAAAGGCAGCATAAAAGTAATCCATACAACTCCAAAGTTATGGCAAAATGGCTTTAGGACAACAAAGTCAAAGTATTGGAGTGGCCTTCACAAAGCCCTGACCTCAGTCCGATAGAAAAGTTGTGGGCAGAACTGAAAAAGCGTGTGAGAGCAAGGGGGCCTACAAATCTGACTCAGTTACATCAGTTCTGTCTGGAGGAATGGGCCAAAATCTTATTGTGAGAAGCTTGTGGAAGGCTACCTAAAATGTTTGACCCAAGTTAAACAATTTAAAGGCAATGCTACCAAATACTAACAAAGTGTATGCAAACTTCTGACTCACTGGGAATGTGATGAAAGAGATAAAAGTTTAAATAAATAATTCTCTCTACTATTATTCTGACATTTCACATTCTTAAAATAAAGTAGTGATCCTAACTGACCTAAGACAAGGAAAGTTTTCTACGATTAAATGTCAGGAATTGTGAAAAACTGAGTTTAAATGTATTTGGCTAAGGTGTATGTAAACTTCTGACTTCAACTGTACTAATGTAAGTCGGTGAACAACACTTGATACGATTATCATGCACAGACTTTATTCACACCACCAGACTACAATGTAAATGTATTAGTCACTTATATACTGTACAACAGCTCTCTTGCTTGTGTGATAGTGCTTTTATTCAGCAGATCTATAAAGAACTTAATATTGAGTAAATGACATTTAAGAGATTCAGATACAAATTATATGACAATTGTTTGTTTTTGCTTTGCCAACCTAAATAGTTTGGTTAAAATGTTACAAATTGCAATTCTATGTAGCAAAAACAGACGGAAACAGACACTCTTACACAAAATATCAGCACTCAGAGAACATTGCTTGTCCAATTAAGGGGTCAAGAGGTCCTTGATAAATTCACAGAACGCCCACCTCTTCATCCACCACGTTTGTTTCCCCTCTGGTCAAAAAACAAAAAAAGGAAAAAAGTGATAATTCCTTAGTTTTTGCATAGTGTGTGTGTGTGTGTGTGTGTGTGTGTGTGTGTGTGTGTGTGTACAGTTTTGTCCAGTGGTGGGCGCCAAAGCTGCTCTAGTAAAATGAATGATTACAGGAGAGAAAATGTCATTAAGCAGAAACAGCCCCTCTTCTCCCCTGCTGTGTTGTGAGTGGTCCCATCAGGCAGCAAGTGGTGCTCCTGCCCTGTTGGAGTGTGCTGGATCCCAAGTGGGGCAGGACCTGCTGAATATTCATTCATGTGCTGCTGAATCTGACTGCTTATTGGTGGACTATTTAATGTTGTAGAGGGCAAAGAAGTATAGGCCTAAGTTTTTTCAATAATATTTACAATCTAGGCTAATTAAGAGAGCTTTCTAGTTTAGACCTTTTCAGAGTGGCGCCATTTAGAATTTGTCTTTTCATTTTAATTGGCAGTATACAGTATAAACTGTGCAGTATTCAGTATGCTAGTATTCCATGCTGAGAATAGTAATTGTGTCTGATTATGGCAACTTCCGTTTTGTGTCCTTGTAGTTCAGGGGCTCCACCACAAGTTAAACATTTCAAACAATTAACTGTTTTTGTTTCATTTTCCACAAATGTAGTTTTAATCAAGTTATAATCATGTATAAAATTGTTCAATTTTTTTAATCGTGCAGACTTCAAATTGCATGCCAAAACAATGTTTTCTGCTGGTTCTTTGGAATTCAGGGGAGAAAAAACAAATTCACTTGGTGTCATGCAGGTTTCCTTTTATTCAACCCTTGATTTTATTTTAATTGTTCTTGCTACCTGCCTGTCAGTCTAAAAAGATCTAATCAGCTTTGTCATACATTTGACTGCTAATTTGTTTTTGTTTTGCCTTGTGCATGTCACAGTATTATATTTCTTAATTGAACTCTTTTTGCACCCACATGTGATTGCTTAATGTACCAGTGTGCACTGAAAACATGCCGCCTCCTATCACACCTCTTACTTTTTTTTTTTTTCTTTTCTTCCAGATTCCAGATGAATTTGATAAAGGTAAGTCCTCCCCTTATCTGCACGCATGTAGGCCCTGAAGCAATTCTTGGAAGCTATGAAAGCTGATCATTTTGAAAGATTTGTGTTAACAAAGAAAGCCTTTATATACATTTTATACAGTTATTATTATATAATAGGGTACAACATGGCTAAAGGCCACCTTAAGGAAAATGTGCATTTTTTTCTGATCACAAGTGTATCAAGATTTTTATTGAATATTGATGAAGCGGAGCAACGTAATTTGTGTGAAAATGAATAATAAAGTATGGTTGTTTTTTCTATTATTAAAATTAAGGTGGCGAGGGAGCCTTTTACCCCACACTTGGGGTTAAAGACCCCCAGGGGGGTTTTATTGATATCACGTACTGGTAAATATAGGGACAATAGTTATAGGGCAAAATGTGTTAACTTAGGCAAAAGCTTTTGAGACAGCAAGATGCTTTTTTTGAGTGACAAATTAAGATAATGCTTATTTAAAATAACCATTTTCTGTTAATTTCAATCACATTTGGCATTTAAAATATCAAGTATTCTATAAACAAATGAATCTCCGTTGTGATCTGAGCCCACTTTGAAAATTTTTCATAAATCTATTCACCCCACTTTAAAAAAACAGTATCTACTGTCACTATATTGAAAAGAGGGACTTATCAGAATTTCTCCTTTTTTGTTCCAGAGAGTCATACAGCTTTGGAACAACATGAATAAATTATGACACAACTTTCATTTACGGGTGAACTATTCCTTTAATTGATTAAGGCTTTGAAATGCATAGCTTAAAGCTCAAGAGGAAGTAAACATTAACACATGCTCTAAGACTCTGTGATAAGAGAGTTGTCATAGATTTTTGTTTAAGCTTCAGGCTGCCACTGAACCTTTGTAAATTGGGATATCAAAGTCTGAGTAAAGGCACTTTATATCAGTTTTACATTTTCACTTCAGTCAGAAAGTTGATGGTTCTCAGTTTTGGGACAATGAGTGCGTTAATAAGCCGACAACGCACAAAAACATCTCCGATTGTTTTCCATAACCCTGATTTAACTCTGCATGCTTTCACCTTTAGGGGCAATTTTACAGTGTTTTCCAGTGTGCGCAAGTGTTGTGCGCATGCCATTTTACGTTTTGACTTCAAAATCAGAGAATTTCCCGATGATTTCAAATCCCATGTAAAGCTGCAATTTATTTTTTTCCACTCGCAGATAAAGCTGAATCCTAGACAAAGGGTATTTTAATGCAGAATAGTGGGGAAGTAGATCTTGATCAGAGGAAAGTCTATGTACAGTGCATCCGGAAAGTATTCACAGCGCTTCACTTTTTCCACATTTTGTTATGTTACAGCCTTATTCCAAAATGGATTAAATTCATTATTTTCCTTAAAATTCTACAAACAATACCCCATAATGTCAACGTGAAAGAAGTTTGTTTGAAATCTTTGCAAATTTATTAAAAATAAAAAACGAAAAAAAATCACATGTATTCACAGCCTTTGCCATGACACTCAAAATTGAGCTCAGGTGCATCCTGTTTCCACTGATCATCCTTGAGATGTTTCTACAACTTGATTGGAGTCCACCTGTGGTAAATTCAGTTGATTGGACATGATTTGGAAAGGCACACACCTGTCTATATAAGGTCCCACAGTTAACAGTGCATGTCAGAGCACAAACAAAGCCATGAAGTCCAAGGAATTGTCTGTAGACCTCCGAGACAGGATTGTATCGAGGCACCGATCTGGGGAAGGGTACAGAAAAAATTTCTGCAGCATTGAAGGTCCTCATTGGGACCTCCATCATCCGTAAATGGAAGAAGTTTGGAACCACCAGGACTCTTCCTAGAGCTGGCCGCCTGGCCAAACTGAGCAATTGGGGGAGAAGGGCCTTAGTCAGGGAGGTGACCAAGAACCCGATGGTTACTCTGACAGAGCTCCAGGGTTTCTCTGTGGAGAGAGGAGAACCTTCCAGAAGAACAACCATCTCTGCAGCACTCCACCAATCAGGCCTGTATGGTGGAGTGGCCAGACGGAAGCCACTCCTCAGTAAAAGGCACATGACAGCCCGCCTGGAGTTTGCCAAAAGGCACCTGAAGGACTCTCAGACCATGAGAAACAAAATTCTCTGGTCTGATGAAACAGAGATTGAACTCTTTGGCCTGAATGGCAAGCGTCATGTCTGGAGGAAACCAGGCACCGCTCATCACCTGGCCAATACCATCCCTACAGTGAAGCATGGTGGTGGCAGCATCATGCTGTGGGGATGTTTTTCAGCAGCAGGAACTGGGAGACTAGTCAGGATCGAGGGAAAGATGAATGCAGCAATGTACAGAGACATCCTTGATGAAAACCTGCTCCAGAGCGCTCTGGACCTCAGACTGGGGTGAAGGTTCATCTTCCAACAGGACAACGACCCTAAGCACACAGCCAAGATAACAAAGGAGTGGCTCCGGGACAACTCTGTGAATGTCCTTGAGTGGCCCAGCCAGAGCCCAGACTTGAACCCAATTGAACATCTCTGGAGAGATCTGAAAATGGCTGTGCACCGACGCTCCCCATCCAACCTGATGGAGCTTGAGAGGTCCTGCAAAGAAGAATGGGAGAAACTGCCCAAAAATAGGTGTGCCAAGCTTGTAGCATCATACTCAAAAAGACTTGAGACTGTAATTGGTGCCAAAGGTGCTTCAACAAAGTATTGAGCAAAGGCTGTGAATACTTATGTACATGTGAAATTTTTTTTTTTTTTTTTTTTTTTTTTTTACAAATTTGCAAAGATTTCAAACAAACTTCTTTCACATTGTCATTATGGGGAATTGTTTGTAGAATTTTTAGGAAAATAATGAATTTAATCAATTTTGGAATAAAGCTGTAACATAACAAAATGTGGAAAAAGTGAAGCGCTGTGAATACTTTCTGGATGCACTGTAAATATAAAGGTTAACCATTTTTACTAAGCAATTTTATTTTAGACCTTCAATCTGTACTGTACCTTTCAAATTCCATTAATTCAATTTTTAGTCATTCCCAAGCCTTTCAAATGCAGAAATGTATTGTTTGTCCCAATAGACAGGCCTTTTTAGCAGTTGAGGACCCTTCTGTCTTGCCTGGGTGTTTGTTCCACTGTCAGGTTAGAAAGACATATGATGGATTTCTAGTGCCATAGAGCACCACACACTAAACACAGTGCCAGTTGGTGCCAACCCACTCCACAGTCCATGGGACTCATTGGACCCCTCCACATGTCCCCCGCAGGCATCAATCCCTCACATACTTTGACTGGCCCTTAACCAGTGGCATGTGATACATTTGCCAGCTGCAACTGTAGCAATCACTTCCATTCATGCTGCTTTTGACTCTTGGTCTGATAAACTTCAGCTAAATTGTGAATTGTTGGTTTATAAGGCTGTGCATTTTTTTTATTGTATTTTTTTGGCAATTTTTAAGGAATAGTTTGCCTAAAAATTAAAATTCCTTTAAATTAATAATTTACTCCTCTTTGTTCTAAACCTGTATGATTTGTACTTTCATCCATGAAACATAATTTTTTTTTAAAGTTCCTTCCATATAATAAAAGTGAATAGGAACTGTGGCTGTCAAGCTCCAAAATAACAAAAAAGCACCATAAAAGTAGTCCATGTCTTGTGTGCTGTATTCCAAATCTTCTGAAGACATACGATAGGATTGTGTGATGAGCAGACCAAAATTTAAGTCATTATAAATTGAAAATCTTGCACTCCTCTGTAGCTCTCTAGTCATTTATGGCATCATTTGGTGCATTAGTTGCATCAGATTTGACATTAATGGCATCAAACGTCATTGGTTTTCACAAGTCTCATGACCAAACATTATTGAATTGAAAACTGATGCAATGCGTCTAATAGTGGAATTTTCATGGTGCTTATTTATTTATTTATTGTCATGTTGAAACTTTACTGCCCCAGCCCCCATTTTTTTTTTTTTTTTAATCACTTTTTTTTATTTTTTTTTAATACAATGTCATTCGGATTTGGAATGACATGAGGGTAAGTAAATGATGACAATTTTCATTTTTGGGTAAACTATGCATTTTAAGATTGGCTTCCTGTCAATTAAATGTGACTTGGGTTTTATGGTGACGTGTCTTGTTTGGTGGTGATAGCTTTGACGTATTTATAGTACCATCAACTGGAAATATGCTGTCTTTGGCATTATCATTAACAGACTAATGGTAATAGACCACCTGCGCTTATGTACTGCTGATATGAATTGAGATAGCAGGCTGCTGTCGCCAAGCATCATTTGGTCTCCTAATAATTACGTAATTAATTCTGCACATTCCCTGAAGTGTCCTCCTTTCTCCCCACCTCGATTTATTGCCACCGAGCCCTGAACGCTGCTGTCCAACACTAATGCTCTTATAGCTTTTAATGCCATAACGAAGGGCCATGATTACTTTAGGGACCGGGGTGAAACGCCTACTCCCTCCTTGGCCCATGCTCACCCTCCTCCTCACAGCAGAAGGGTAGCGTGGGGACGAAGAGTTGGACCCTTGATAAGTGCTATCCTTGGGGAGACAGGACTGGGCAAACAGTCTTTGTCTGTTAAATGACTAAATGCAAATGCTTTGCCAAGTGACGGCATTCAATAGAAGACGCATGCATGCACATCCTGAACCATCACTCAATTTGTACTGGATGGCAATTAGCCAGTGGCATAATTAATGGAGTCACATAAACAATTCTGTTTGTATGAGATCACACATTCTTGTGTCTATACAAATGTCTACAGTCAGTTAACATTTATTTTAAACCTTGGTAACCACATGATTTGTATGTAACTAGTTACATTTGGAATGGAATTTAACAACAGATTCACCCATCACCTGGGTCTTAAATCTAAAATGACAAGTGTAGTCTTGTTGCAGGTGATACGGTTTGGATTTAAATGTGCCAGGTAGAATGGTTGTTTTGCTTGCAGCTAAACACACAAAGATTTCATCACCAACCAATAACAACAACAATCAAGGAAATAAAAATATAAAGGTTTGTGTAACATGCCCAGGTACTGTATGAATGCTACATTTTTGTTCCATGCACTCACTACTAATGGCTGAAGGCCTGCTCCTAAACGGCCTGTAAGGAACAAATTGTGGTTGGGCACTTTATATCAGTTTTACATTTTCACTTCAGTCAGAAAGTTGATGGTTCTCAGTTTTGGGACAATGAGTGCGTTAATAAGCCGACAACGCACAAAAACATCTCCGATTGTTTTCCATAACCCTGATTTAACTCTGCATGCTTTCACCTTTAGGGGCAATTTTACAGTGTTTTCCAGTGTGCGCAAGTGTTGTGCGCATGCCATTTTACGTTTTGACTTCAAAATCAGAGAATTTCCCGATGATTTCAAATCCCATGTAAACACTTTTTTTTGCATTGTTGGATTTTTTTGAACAAGCACATTTTTGGTAGTTATCAGCGTATTGGTGTGTGTATGTAAGCACGCACGACATGTACTAGACTTTATGCCATCAAAATTCTGATGGTGTGCAACTGGGCCAAACGGGAAGCATATTGGTAGATTCAGATCATTTAACCTCCTGAGACCCGAGCATGACTGCTGTGTGCATTTTCCATTTCCCTTTTTGATTTGTAACTAGTAGCACCTAATATACATGCAAGAAAACAATTTGTTTTTCTAGAGCAAATAGTTTTCCTAAAAATGTATGGCAACAGATGTGGATGTCCGGACTAAGTTGTGGAATTTTAAATAATACCAATCTATAGAAAGTCTGTATGTTTATTATGTTTCCAGGAGTGTTGGTTATTCATGTTTTTGAGACGTTATAGACATTACATCAGAAATTAGCATAATTAATTCTGATTCAAAGTAATGGCCAGCATCATCCAATCACTGCCAACCATGTTAAAATAAAAAATTACCATTGTCCCATGTCTGCCAATAAAGTTGAGTGGTCCAAACATTATCTGCAGCCTGAAACTGAACTTTTGGTTGGATTTTAGGAGTGAATGCACATAGCTGCATAGAGAGCTATAGGATGCTCCCTTGCTACCTATTTAGTGAATGACAACCTCTAGTGTGCTGACTGTCTGCACTGGTCTCACAACAGTTCGAAATGCACCTTATTTTCATCCTAACTCCATATAAAGCCTCTGATTCAATGTGAAAATGCACAGTAAATACAGGTTCCCTATCAATTCAGTTCACGGGACATTGCAGAACTCTTTGGGGAATTCCTTTTCCATGACCTAGTTGAAGCCTTTGTATCATAACGGCAATCTTATGATTGGCAATGGTGTTTGAGCCCCACCTTTTTAGGCGCGCATTTGCCCTATATAAGTGGGCGCTCGCACACCATTTCTTCAGAATTGTATTCCTTTAAGACCGTCATCATCTGGTCTTGACTACGCACCTGGATCAGCCCTCCCTTCACCGTCGACGGACACCCATCGGCGGACAGGATTCCCTGCAGGCGCGTGCAGCAAGGATCACCCACCCCTCTAGTGTTCCGGCGAAGAAGTCTCTCCGCTTTGCAGCCGGATCGGGTTCTTCACTCAGCGAGATGTCTACCCGCATCCCGCAGCATCCAGGCAAGAGCTGTATACTTACATATATTTGTAACATCCCATCCAAGTGACAGAAAAAAAAACTCATAAAAGAGCCACTTGTGTGTACGCGTCTTTTTAAAGATGTTGTATCGCAAGTGTTCCTGTGAGCGACACATCACTCCATCAGACCAACAGAGAGCTGCGTTCACTGTCTGGGCCGCCCACGCTGAAGCAGCTCTCATGGGGACAGACTGCCCTCACTGTGAGCACATGAGTCTCAAGACGCTCCGCTCTAGGGTCGCCCTTGTTCTGAGGGAAGATTCTGCCTCACGCGCCCTCCCGACTGCTTCCTCTGCATTAAGTCTCGAGGGACCACATGAGGAAGCACGACGGGGCCGCGAGGTAGAGCTGATAGAAACCGAGGAGGATCTCGTGCTAGCGCAAGCCCCACGAGCCGCTCGATCTTCCCACTCAGCGTCTTCGCCAGTGCAGTATGCACGTGACGACCTCCGGCCCTCTATGGATAAGCATGGTGTTGTCATATTCGAACAGCCATCAATGTCAACTGGATGAAAAGCACACTTTCCCCCAGCCAACAAATCTCCATTTCGGGGGTTCGACTTGACTCCATGAGCATGTGTGCGCACCTCAAGATTGAGTGCGTCCAGACCATTCAACAGTGTCTGTCTCAGTTCAAACTGGGAAAAACATTTCCACTGAAGACTTTTCAGAAAATGCTGGGTTTTATGGCAGCAGCATCCGCCATCATACCGTCAAGTTCTGGCTCAAACACCATGTACAGAGTCACGCCTAGCGTCAGGGGCGCATGCACGTGCGTCACTTTGACTCGCCGCTGCCTGGCTGCTCTAGCACCATGGATGGCTCCAAACCTTTATCAGCATCAGGTTTTAAGACGAAAAGTGGTGACCATGGATGCGTCCAACACAGGTTGGGGCGTACTGTGCGATGGACGCCTGGCTTTCAGCACTTGGACAGGTGCAAAACAAGTGTGGCACATCAACTGCTTGGAAATGCTAGCCATCTTCTTAGCGGTGAAAGCTTTCCATTCCGACATAGTGAGTCATCACGTTCTGATTCATTCAGACAGTATGTCAGTGGTAGCTTACATAAATCGTCAGGGTGGCACTCGATTGCTACCAGTGTTGAGCCTGGTGCAACGCCGCCTAGTGTGGAGCGCGTGCCATCTCTGTCTGCATGCGACATTTGTCCCGGGCCGTTTGAACTGTGGAGCGGATGTGCCATCGCGCCAGGGGAGGATGGCAGGGGAATGGAGACTTCATCTCAAACGGTTATGAGGATTTGGGAACTGTTCGGCAAAGCGGAAGTCGACCTATTTGCCTCCGCAGAGACAGCCCACTGCCCTTTTTGGTACTCCATGTCCCAAGCCCGCTGGAAGTGGATGCCTTGGCCCACATGTGGCCGACGACACGCAAATATGCATTTCCCCGATACGTCTCCTGCACTCTGTCATCAGCAAAGTCCGAGAGGACAAGGAAACCAACCATGGTTTCCGGAAATGGTGATATTAGGCGGCCCTCCATGGGAAATACCACTGAGGAGCGATCTGCTCTCTCAAATTGCAGGGCACAATTTGCATCCCCAGCCAGAGCTGTGGAACCTACACATATGGCCCCTGAATGGAGCACAACGAACGAGACAGAATTGGCTCAGTTTGTAATAAACACCATTTTGTAGGCTAGAGCGGTGTCTATGAGATGCCTCTTTGCACTAAAATGACGTGTGTTTGCGGATTGGTGCTCCTTACACAGCAGAGACCCAGTGAATTACCCCATAAAGGAGATCCTTACATTCCTTCAAGAGCGGTTGGATGCAGGTCTTACTCCATCAACACTTAAGGTTTATGTAGCGACCATCTCGGCATGTCACGCCCCAGAGGCTGGCTCTATAGACAGACAATATCTAATCATAAAGTTGTTTTTAGGGGAGCGAGGCGTTTGAACCCCCCTCGCCCTGCTACGGTTCCAACATGGGACTTGAGGGCACTCACGAGCCCCCCGTTCGAACCTTTGGAATCCGTTGAGTTATGTGTGCTCTCTTTAAAGACGGCACTGCTGTTGGCTCTAGGCTCAGTCAAATGCTTTGGCGATATACAGGTGCTATCTGTTAACAGTTCATGTCTGGAATTCGGTCCTGGACTTTCAAAAGTCACCATCAGACCCAACAAAGGCTATGTGCATAAGGTGCTTTCCACACCCTTTAGGGCTCAGATAGTGCACCTACAAGTTTTCTCTTCTCCACCATCTAATTCAAATGAGGAGCAGTTGGTGCATTTATTATGCCCCGTGCGGGCATTGCACATGCATGTGAAGTGCACTCGCCAGTTTAGTCAGTTCAGCTCTTTGTTTGTTAAAGGGGACATATTATTCAAAATCCACTTTTTCAAATTTTTTGAACATAATTATGTGTCCCCAGTGTGTGTAGATAGCCACAAAATATGGTAAAAGACCATCCCCTTGTTACTTTCCTTTCCCCATCAATAAAAAAACAGCGACTCCGAACGAGCCGTTCTGGTTTGCAGCCCTTTATAACGTCAGAAGGGGAAAGGTACTGCCCACGGCTGGCGAAGAGATCCGCCCTCATTAAAACATGAGTGAGCATCGCACAGTCCACCATATTGATGTTCTCGCTAGAGCCGCTTGTGCTAACTCTGACTGCTTCATCAACGATGGTCAACACAAGGCTGGATTTGCTTCAAAGCTAAGGATGGATCGATACAAACTCTCCATTATCCAATTTCAGATTTGCAAGTCGTAAGTTTCGCACTTTTTAATGTTTGCAATTTGGCTTTCTGAATTTGCTTGTTTGCATGTTGCTTGAAAAACACGTTGTGAAAACATTGTGCTTTGTGTAATTTAGCAACTAGTCCCTAACTACCTTATTCCATAACAATGAAGCTATAGCTCTGTTTCGGTTACAATATAACCTGATTAGCATCCTCCACAGTCCTGCTTGAGTGGTCATGCAAAATGTAATAAAACCGGTCATTATTTCAAAAAAGATTATGAAACGATAGTGGTATTTTCGACAACTATAGCTGTATTTCATATTTCATAACTCGACCTTTGTTATGCACAATACAGTAAGATGATTGACTTAGAGTGTTCTCCGTGTTATTTATAATTTTTTAACTGTTTAAGTTCTCCTGCATTGTTGTCGCCGGGATATCCATGGCACCAGCAGGAAAGGCACAGCCCACTTCAAGCTCCTTTGCATTTAAAGCTACAGACACTAAAACAGCCCGTTAGGAACAGGGCTACAAAACAGGGGTATAAAGGCATGGTAGAATAAACTATCTGTGAGGTATTTTGAGCTAAAACTTGACAGACACGTTGTGGGGACACCTGAGACTTATATTACATTGTGTAAAAAGGGGGCATACTATGTCCCCTTTAAGGAGGACGCACAAAAGACATGTCTATCTCCAAACAAAGGCTATCTCACTGGATCGTTGATGCGATCGCCCTCGCTTATGAATCACAGGGCGTGAAATGCTCTATTGGCGTGAAAGTGCATTCAACTAGAGGCATGGCCTCTTTATAACCTAGACGTGGTGTCCATCACTTCACGAGTCCTCTCTGTCTAGAGAACGTACTATTCCAACACCCGGCAGGTGAGCCCGAGCCCCTTATCACGGGCGGGCTACCAGTTATAATTTAATACAGTCACCTGTGTAGGCTGCTACCCAATTTACTCCCACTAGAAGTCACAAGCACTTCCAGTAAAAATAATAAAACCTCCCTCCCTACCTTTGGTACGAAGGGGTTAAATTATACTGTATGTATTATATGACTGACACAACCTCAGACTATGATTAACTTCCCGTCTGGTTTTCACCATGTGGGGTTCTTCATTTCACTAAAGAGATATTATACTAAATCACTGCCTGACGGGCCTGTGACCTTATATACATGTTCTTCTAAGTGTTTTATACCCTGGTGCATCCAATGGTGTTACGTTACATAGAGTGGCGTGATGGGAATCGATAGTGAATGTCTCTGGTTACTCTTGTAACCTCGGTTGCCTGAGATGAAGGGAACGAGACGTTGCAAACTTGGACGCACTACTACTTCAGAGTTGCGAGGTACAAGTGATGTGTTCTTGTCCTCAGTCAGAAAATTCTGAAGAAATGTGCGTGAGCGCCCACTCATATAGGGCAAATGCTCGCCTAAAAGGGCAGGGCTCAAACCCCATTGCCAATAATAAGAGTGGCGTTATGATACGAAGGCTTCAACTAGGTAGTGGAAAAGGAATTCCCCAGAGCGTTCAGCAATGTCTCGTTCCCTTCATCTCAGGGAACCAAGGTTACAAGAGTAACCGGAGATGATTTCTAAGGAGAAAATGCTCTAAAGTACACATTAGTGTATATTGTGCTTAGCAGCGTGGCATTTTGCGATAAATCGCTCATTTTAAAATGGCTTATTGGATGAAACGAGTCTCTTTTTTTGTTGCAGTTGTTGTTGGATTTTCTCCCGAAGACAAACTCCTCTGTGATCAGCGCCATGTTGTTTTGTCACATGAACGTGTAGTCCTTTACTGACACCCCAAAGTTTTCTGAACTGAGATCAGTCCATTTAAATGAATTTAAATTATGCGTTGCGTATAGCGAAGCCAAAATACAACTTCCATGCATGTGTACGTGGGGTTTTATGATGTTAAAGAGACCAAATATCAACCAAATTATCAGCCTTAACATTATATCGGTTGCCCACTAATTGTGATTATTATTTCAGGTAGCAAAGGACACAATTAATGGTGCACTCAGTAATTTTTTAAAGTATGTCGAAGTATGGCTTACACTGATACCTAGTGGCCTGGATTCTGCATCATTCAAACAGTAGTTTTTAGGGGTGTGTAAAAATATAGATTTCCCGATGCATCGCAATCTTCATTTGAACAATCTCAATATCAGTTCTTAAATCCCAAGATCGATCTTTTACTCTATGCACAACACTCTACTACAATGAGAGGAAATCACTTGTATTTGCAATCAAATTTCGTCATATGTGACTAAAAAGTATAAACTTGGCAACTGGCTGGTAAATGTTTACATTTCACTCACCAGTATTTGTGTAGTATTGTGGTGGTGTATTCAGAGAGTAAAAGTTACTCCGTGTAAGGCATGTCCAAAGACGACGTCCATGCAACCCATTGAATAATGTACCCTTTCAGTCCTCTGGAGTCGGTTGTTGATCAAAAACAACAAAAATAAAAGTTTAATTCTTATCATGCATGGCACAGATGAGGTAAAGCCATTTGAGTCTCTCTCGTTAACATGCGCTCATTAACACGCGCTCATTTAAAGACGCTCTTTACAGAAATGCCGTTTTTTTGTTAAAGAGACAGTACCAGTTTAAGCACGTGTTCAACAAATCAATGTAAATACATATAAATAGTACAAATTATGCAGTTAAACATGAACATGTAACAAAAAATTATATCCAATAATATATATTATCTTATTTATTGATTGGATGCATGGATTTGTTCATTTTTAAAAAGCCAAAATGATGAAAAACTAATAAAATATAATTAATAAAATTAATAATTTCGTAATGTACCTAGTAAGAAGGTCCCCTGTATAGTTAACAGCATTGGCTGGGAGAGAATTTCTTTCATATGTAAGCAAAAGGAACATTATAACTGAAATATACCCATATGAATCTATATTGAATTGGAATCGAATCGAGAGCTTGTGAATCAGAATCTTATAAAATTGGGAAATCTGTATCAATACCCAGCCCTAGTAGTTTTCAGTTACCAATGCCACTGTAGAAATTTACCATGCACAGTAAGCCAGGATTAACTTAATCCATAAATAAAAGTGTCCAATAACAGGGCAGTTACTGAGATTAAGTAAGTAGTACTAAACTGGTCATGTGATGCAAACATGGCTGCCCCCATGAGGTGCCCCTGCTCTATGTAGAATAATAGAGCTTTTATAAGGTTACTGATATGACTGAACTATTTATTTTACATGAGTGTTCATGATTTTATACATAGGTTTCAAAATTACTATTCATTTCTTTAGAAGTAAAACTTTTTAAATAAGGAAAAACATTGAGTGCACATTTAAAGCACAGAGCTTGATCCAAACAGTAACAGGAAGAATGTATTGTCGGAATCGGAAGACTTTTTTTTGTTTGTTACATTAGTGATTGTTGCAAATAGAATGCATACAGTTGCAATCGAAATTATTCACTTTATAATTATTCATATTATACTAATTGTTTTAAAACAAAATTAAGTCATCAATCTGCAATGGCACTTGTTTTAAAATGTAAGTTTAGCATTGTAAGCAAAAATGTATCTCTATGCAAAAAATGCAATTAAATATAAGCTGTCTCAAAAGCTAATAGAGGAGATTATTTCATTACACAAGAAAGGTCATGGCTAAAAGTACATTTCCAAGGCACTTCAATTTCCAATAGACAAAGTTGGCAGCACCATTCATACATTTTTTTAAATATGGTACAACAGCAACCTTCTTGGAGTGTGGAAGAAAACAAAACTTCACCAAGGGAAATGTTGACTTGAATATTCAAGAAGTAATTAGGAAAGACCTGTGGAGTCCTGGAAGAAGGTTTTATAGATGTATGACACTAAACTGAAAATGAGTTTTAGACCCATGGGTCAGCAGTACGTCTGGAGTAAGATGACAAGGTGATGACAAGAACGACACCATCTCCACAGTTCAAGCATGGAGGTGGGTCAGTCCTGTTATGGGGGTGTTTTGCGGCTGCAGGAAACAGCAATCCTGACTATGTGACTGACACCATGGATTCTTTCAGGTATCAGGCCATTTTGGCATGAAACATTTTATACCTTCAGTGTGTAAATTGAAGCTCGGTGATCACTGGACTTTCCAGCAAGACAATAACACAAGATACATCCAAGTTGTCCAAAATCTGGTTCAGGGATAGGTTGTGGAATGTCCTTAAAAGGCCCTTTCAGTCCATCATTAAAATCCCATTGCA
The DNA here is from genome assembly GCF_019703515.2 of Myxocyprinus asiaticus. Lineage (NCBI taxonomy): Eukaryota > Metazoa > Chordata > Actinopteri > Cypriniformes > Catostomidae > Myxocyprinus > Myxocyprinus asiaticus. The sequence continues at coordinate 21,887,452 of NC_059374.1, read as the reverse complement.
AACCTTTGTTGGGATTTCAAGGAAGCAGTGGCAGCACAGAAAGCAAAGAATGTCAATGAGCTGGAAGCTTTTGCTCATGAGAAATGTGTAAAAATTCTAATAGAGAGGTGTCCGAAGCTTGAGAACACTTACCTGAAACTTGCCCACAAATGATTGACTTTGGGGGTTGAATACTTTTGACATGACATTTGTGGAGAGAATTAGTTATTTTTTGTTTTACAATTTGGGTAAACTGAACTCTTTCTCAAAATCATTCAAATGTGTATTAAAAACTTACTTTGTTTACTTAGGTTTTAGTTGATGTGTTTTAATTCACATCACCAGAATGTATTGCTGGTCAGGGGGGTTGAATAATTTTGATTGCAACTGTACAAAGCCCTTCAAACTCTAAACAAACAGTGAACTACAGGCCATCCAGGAGAACACTACCACAGGCCTGGTACACTATCCACAGAAGAGATAGATCCCCATATGATAGCTCTGAGAGAGGCCACACCTAAAGACCACTTTTCATTGCTGGAGAAAGGAGCGATTGACGGGGAGAAGATCAAGAGGCTTCTAAAGAAAGGGGTGGAGGAAGAAAGGCAATTGAGTAATGGCCTTTGGCAAACTAGCGAAGCATATGCCAACCCAGTGCAGGATTAAAGGAGGCTTTTGTTGTGTCCAGAGGCCTAACCATCGATCTTCCTCTCCCTCCTTCCTCGCCTGGGACTCAATGGACATCCCTCCAGAGTGCCACAGGCCCTCTGTGAAGCAACAAAAGGACTCCTTGCCGTTTACACTGACAAACAAGGTTAGGACGAGGTTTTTCAAAAGCGGACCCAATTGTTTTGCGCAAATTTTTTTTTTTTCCTTCTCTGGTGTCGTCTTGGATCAGTCTTGGTAACGGTTCTTGTAACTGTTCACCCTTTGTATTGATCTTGGCCATGTGGAGAAGGAAGGACTTATGCAGCTGGGGCAGATGTGTGCCAGTTTGAGCTGAAGTTAAACAGACAACTGTGATCAATGTAAAGTATATAAACTTTCTTCAGAACACTCCTTTAAAAATGACAAATGTAAATCTTTTTTTTTTTTTTTTTTTTATTCTCAACTTTAGATGCCACATGTGTTTCTTTAACATGGCTAACATTTTATCGTCATAAAACCTCACAGTGCCATTGCCATTTAAAGGGAAATTAAAATGAGTCTTTATTCAACTCTATACAACAACATTTCATAGTTGATGTCAAGCATCGGGATGTCAAGCTCCATAATGGACAAACTTATAACCGTAATAAATAAACATTTACTATATTCACTATAAAATCACCATAAAAGAAGTCCATGTGACTTGTGTACTATTTCCAAGACTTCTTAAGCTATGTGTGATCAGACCAAAATGTAAGTCCTTATTCTCTCTCAAATTATTATGCAGCTCTGCAATTGCCATATTCTCATGACTGTTTTTGCTCTATATCTCGCATATGAACATGTCTTGGATATCATTTATTAAAGCGTTTTTTATCTTCCTCGCTCTTGTCCTTTGCATTCATGTCATGGAAATCCAACTACTGACATCACGAATTAGTCTTAAACTGCCATCCGCATTTAGACTCTTGAGACATGTGAACTCTGAATCCTCCGGCTAGTGCGCAGTATATCCATCGCTTACAATGGAATCTCCAGTCTGTCTATCGCTCATCTCCCACAGCAATTCCATCTATCTGAACAAAAAGACGGTGCTGTAATACTGATGTTTCATCCGCAAGTTGCTCACTCACTTTCACTGTGGCATTTAACTAAAGATGATCACTACTCCATATCAAAACACTTCAGATTTATTTGGCACTATTGAACTGTTGCTCTCTAACAGACAAAGCGTCAATTCTTAATGTATTCATCACTGATTAAAAAAAACGGGACATGCTACTGCTAACTGAAATCTGGCAAACACCTAATTACTTTCTACAACTAAATTTGCTTACTCCCCACAGATACAAATATTTGTCTAAACCCCGACCTCACGGAAAGGGGGGCGGACTAGCTGTTGTTCGTTGATGTTATGAGAGCGGTTTATCTGGCTCTCAAGATTGTTAGTGAAACTCCTCTCATTCCGTTATTGATTTATCGACCTCCAAAGTATCAGCCTCACTTTTTTCTGAACTTGGAGAAATACTCACTCTCACCCACTCACGACTGTGCTAAGTCTCCCCATGTTATACTGCTTGGTGATTTCAATATCCATGTTGATACTGACTGTTCAAATACTAATGAACTCATGAATGTTCTTGGATGCTTCAATTTAACACAGCATGTGAATTTTTCTACCCATACCCATGGTCATATACTTGACTTAGTTTGTACATCAGGTCTTAATAAGGTTTCTACAACTGGTACACAAATTGGCCTCTCGGTTCACAAACTTATTTAATTTTTCTCACTGTAAGTCATACAAGAAAACTGGTATCTTATCGAAACCTAAAAGCAGTCGACCCCTCATCATTCTCCACCTGTCTGTGCACCCTTACTTTCTGACTCTTCGAAGTTGTCCTGTCCTTCAAACATCCTCTCAAATTATAATTCAGATACCTCAGCTGCTATTGAAGAGCATGCCTCCATCAAGACAAAGCTGGTGCCCTCTTCTCGCTCATCGACTTGGTTTACTCCTGAACTGCGGGCATTGAAGAGAACGGGTCATCATCTTGAACGACTCTGTAGAAAAACAGGCCTCACTGTTCATTCCCTAGCTCTTACAGAACATCAGCTGAAGTACAGAGCAGTACTCAACACTGCACGTTCAATGTACTTCTCTATCATCCAAAAAGCAAGTTGTAGACCTAGAGCCCTCTTTGCTACGGTGAATAAGCTAATTCACCCGCCAGCTCAGGACTCGCACTGCTCTGATGAACTTTGTGACTCATTTCTGCACTTCTTTCAAGATAAAATTGTTTCCATTTAACAAACATTCATGTCAAATATTTCTGTAGATCCTCTGCACGAATGTTTGTCTGAACATCCTATCCGCCCTTTCTCCTCCTTCACTCCCACTAGTCCATCATCAGTCAGTGATCTAGTTTTACATTTCCACTCATCAGTACCCTACCCCAACCTCCCTTCTTAAATGCTGTGACTCAGTCATTTTGGCACCTATTTCACATATGATAAACACATCTCTTTCATCTGCCATTGTTCCAACTGATCTTAAAATTGCCGCTGTTATGCCAGTCCTTAAAGGTCCCAACTTAGATCCATCTTTCCTCTGCAACTATCATCCTAATTCTAACCTGCCTTTTATATCTAAACTTCTGGAAAAAGTTGTATCCACCCAGTTACAATCACATCTTGCAGCTAATAATCTCTATGACCCTTTCCAATCTGGTTTTCGCCTATTCCACAGCACTGAAACTGCTCTCTTGAAGGTTTTTAATGATGTCCTCCTCCTCTGCTGACTCTGGATTTCTCAATAATCTGATCTTGCTTGACCTGAGCTCTGCTTTTGACACTGTATGCCACAAAACACTCCTTTCCTGACTTTCAGATATTGGTATTACTGGCACTGCTCTATCCTGGTTTTCTTCCTACCTCACTAACAGACAATATTTCATCTCAATTAAGAAAAACAAATCTCCTACTGCTCCTCTCACTTAGGGTATTCCCCAGGGTTCTGTACTGGGTCCACTACTGTTCATAATTTACATTCTCCCACTAGGTCAGATCATCTGTCGTCATGGTCTCATTCATCACTGCTATGCTGATGACACCCAGATTTATACATCCACACATTTTGATGAAACACATGCCATCAGCTCATTAACTGCCTGTATCAATGATGTAAAAATTTGGTTAAACAATAATTTCCTCAAATTTAATTCTGACAAAACTGAGATCATTATTTCTAGGCCACAAACACTTATAAGAAATATTGACATTTGTGTCAATATTGATGGAAATCTGACCAAACCCTCTAAAACCATTAAGAATCTGGGAATCACTTTCGATCCATCTCTTACTTTTGAAGCCCACAATCTGAACCATCACTAAAACTGCTTTCTTCCATCTACATCACATTTTGCACGGCTTCGCCCTATTCTCAGTTTGAAGGATGCAGAATCACTAGTTCATGCTTTCATATCATCATGTCTCGACTACTGTAACTTCCTCTTTACTGGCCTACCAGCTAAAACTATTGCCTGATTACAATACATCCAAAACTCTGCAGCTAGATTTCTCACTAACACCAAGCGTTCTGCACACATTACTCCCATCTTGTTTAGTCTTCACTGACTGCCTGTCTCATGCCTTATTAAGTTTAAAATACTTCTCCTGACATACAAAGCTCTCAGTGATCTGGCAACTCGTTATATATGTGATCTGCTGCATCTATACACACCAGCACGCACTTCATTCTTCGTTCTGATTCCAAATTGTTGTCTATCCCCAGATTTCATCTGTCCACTTTTGGTGGGAGATCCTTCAGTGTAATTGCACCTAAACTGTGGAACTCTCTAACTCAGAGCCTCCATGACATCACCTCTATTTCTATCTTTAAATCTCAGCTTAAAACACATCTTTTCTCAGCGCATTATCTATCTATTACTGATTGATGTTTTATTTCCCCCTTTGTAATTGAGATTGTAACTTCTGTTGAAATGTATATTAATGTACTTTGTCCTGTTAAATATATATGGAGTGTAAAGTGTCCTTGAGCTTGTGGAAAGGCGCTATGTAAATAAAAATAAGTAAATAAATAAATAATATTTAATTTGAGAGTGAATAAAGATTTGAATGTCATATGGCTTCAGAAGACTTGGAATATAGTGCAGAAGTCGTATGGACCATTTTTAATAGTGCTTTTTTTATTTATCTTTTTTGGATCTTGCCAGCTCAGGTTACAGTGACTGTTACTGCATGGAATAAAGCTGCATGAAGATTCTTCAGAATTCTTATTTTGTGTCCCACGGAAGAAATAAGAGCATACAAGTTTGAAACGACATGATTGTGTGTATAATGACGTGTTTTTTTTTGTTTTGTTTGTTTTTTGTGAACTATTACTTTCAAAACCAAGCAGTGATGCTTTCACTATAAATCAGGAACCTACTAACACTACCACTGTTTCACAGTTCCCTTCAACATGAGTGTGATGAGGGGACATCCATCCCGTTTTACTCATTAGTCTCAAGGGAAAGCTTATTCCATTGGAGGCTGCCAATAGACAACACTGCCCCTCCGAACTAATCAAACAGTGACAGGAGAAAGGGAAGGAAAGGGATAGAGCGGCCAGAGGAGAGGGTGTTTAAGCAGTTTGTATTGTCCTTCCCCCACATCTCCCAATCAGCCTCTGTACTTGTGCACTGATGTTGTCAACGGGTCCCCTTGGCGGGCTGGCTGCCTTAACAGACGCACAGCGCACCAGGCAGGAGGCGCGTGGAACCTGTGTGCCGCCACTTTATCTGCAGAGGACGAATCCCTGTTGCCTCCGCGTCTGAGACTGTCAACCCGTGCATCTTATCACGTGGCTTGTTGAGCACGTTGCCACGGAGACATAGTGCGTGTGGAGGCTCCATGCCATCAACGGCGGCAACCACGCTCGACTCACCACGCACCCCACCAAGAATGAACCACATTATAGCGACCACGAGGAGTTTACCCCATGTGACTCTACCCTCCCTAGCAACCGGGCCAATTTGGTTGCTTAGGAGACCTGGCTGGAGTCACTCAGCATGCCCTGGGATTCGAACTAGCGAGCTAGCGAACTCCAGGAGTGGTAGCCAGCGTATTTTACCACTGAGCTACCCAGGCCCCCGAAGTGGCCATTATTATTATTTGATAGTGCTGGCGAAACTATTATCTGGAGCATGTTGGTGTTATTGGTTTTGGGGTATTAAGAAAATGGCTTTCCACAAAAGGCCCAAAGTAATTTATTTTTATAAAAGCAGGCATTGGTCATTTGAATAGAAAGTACTGAATTGCAGAAGTTTTGTGATGGCTTGTAGGCGGCCAAAAATAATGCTCATGGTTAAAATGATTCTTTATACCAATAAGCGGATGAAATATTTTGTTCTTCAGGCTTCACCAATGCATTTCTCTGTCTTCTAGATGTTCCTGTGATTCAGCAGCTTAAAAGAACCTTCAAATACTTCAAAGATTACAGACAGGTGAGAGGATACTATAAACATTTTGTATTTGTTCTTTGGAAGCAGTGTTGGTTATATTCTATTTTCAAAGTAATTAATTACTGCACTATAATTACTTTTTAGGACAAAAAGTAGTGCAGTGCATTACATTCTAAATTCTTATAATCAGATTATTCTGTAGTTACTGACTTTCAATTAAGTTAATTACTTGGCTTACACATATTTGTAAAATAATAATATGTACACTCACTGAGCACTTTATTAGGAAAAATATGGTTTTAATAAAGTGCCAGACATAGTCTTCTGCTGTTGTAGCCCATTCGCCTCAAGGTTCGATGTGTTATGCATTCCGAGATGCTATTCTGCTCACTACAATTGTACAGAGTGGTTATCTGAGTTACCGTAACCTTTCTGTCAGCTCGCACCAGTCTGGCTAATCTCTATTGACCTCTCTCATCAACAAGACATTTCTGTCCGCAGAACTGCCGCTCACTGGATGTTTTTTGTTTTTGGCACCATTCTGAGTAAACTGTAGTCTGTTGTTCGTGAAAATCCCAGGAGATCACCAGTTACAGAAATGCTCGAACCAGCCCGTCCGGCACCATCAATCGTGCCATAGTCGAAATCACTGAGATCACATTTTTCCCCCATTCTGATGGTTGATATGAACATTAACTGAAGCTCCTGACCCGTATCTGCATGATTTTATGCATTGCACTGTTGCCACACATTTTGCTGATTAGATAATCGCGATGAATCAATGAACAAGGAGGAAATATAGACAGTATTTTATATTTGTTGAGCAGAAAAACAAAAGCTTTTCTGTGAAAAGTGTTTTGGAAAATAACTTAAGTAATTAGTAATGTGATTAATTTTTAAAGTAATCTTTAAAGTTAAAAATTAACCTCATTACAATTTTAGAGTAGTAATTTATATAACTTTTTTGAGTAACTTACTAAAAACTGCTCCTAAAACATAATCTGATGTTTAAATATGTTCTTTTTCTGTTTCAATGAAGATGATCATTGAGCCCACAAGCCCAAAGCTTCTCCCAGACCCTCTGCGAGAACCCTATTATCAGCCTCCATACACTCTAGTGCTGGAGCTCACTGATGTCCTCCTGCATCCAGAGTGGTCGGTAGGTTTCACATCTCATTTACATTAACCAAGCAAGTCAGAGCAGAGTGTAGTGCTGAAGACGCATAAAAAGAGCTGATGTGCTAATAGGGATGCAAATTCGTATCTGGATTGCATCATGTCCCAATCCCATTCCCCTTTTTTTTCACTGTCCTGTCCATTAAAGAAAAAGAGTAACCAAGAAATCACCTATCTTTCAGGATTGAGGAATTTATGCAGGATGGTTAGTGGCATGTATTGGGCCCAAAATTGGCCAGCCAATTGGGATTTAATTTAATCTCTTTGGAATTATACATTTATGCATTTAGCAGTTGCTTTTATCCAAAGCGACTTTCAGTACATTTTATCAGTAAGTTCCCTTGGAATTGACTCCATGTTTGGTGTTGCTGGTACCAAACTCTGATTTACTGATAACTCCAACCCCCTAGTTGACCAGTTTTATGCATTGATTTGTACTGCATAAATGTCTCATAATCTGCTCAATGTCTAAATTTGAGTCATCTTGTGCTCCAGTTGCATGTGACTGTATTCTATGACTTTGCTAGAAGACGTGCTCTCCATTCTTTCCAACAGTTATTTTTCAGTCCCAAACTTTGCACTCTCAGATCTAAATTTAACATGGTTCCAGGAAATGGTAGGCTACTTAAATCTAGATAGTTGCAGTCTCTGTAATATCAGTGCATACCATAAGTCTCTGAACCCCAGATGAAATCTAGACTTTTGGTGGGTGTTTAATTGCAGGCCGAAGGCAGTCCCAAGATGAACACGGCTGCTCCTGTGTACATGCTTTGTGTACTCTGTTGGATTCCATCTGCAATAAAGTGTCTCTGTCTTTATAATTTACTATTAAACGATCTTGTTATTTTAACAGTTTGAAAGATTTTCCCCTTTTGATAAACTATCCTTATCAATTCCTGTTAATTGTATGAGGCCATCTGGATCTGGCTGTTTTGGGCCAACCACCTGTCGATCTCCCTTACCTATTTCCCCCTCCCCATTTATTCCCTCTACCTGGCCAGCTGTGAGGGAAGGGCCACACACAGGTGACAGCTGGAGCATAACCCACCTGTAACCTGACACTCCTCAGCAGACTGTTACCGTTGCGCATGGCACAGTGATTTTTGTTTAACCTCAACTGATGCTTTGTCTGTGACTGTACTCTGTTTTTGAATTTGTCTTTCTTTTATGTATACTGGATATACATGGCTGTGCTGTGCCATATGTTGCAGTGAACAAGTTCATAGCACAATTTTAAGTATATGTTAATCTAAGCCACACTTATGGTTTCTATCTCTATGTACAGAAGAATAAAGAAAAAAAAGAACTAGCCAAGATGTATGCTAAAATGCTGAGTGAGCTCTCTGAAGTTATCTGTAAAGTTTGTAAACAGGCATGCGCACATAAGTTGCGCACATTGAGTAAGCTGGTAAAGGTGTTTATATTCAGTGTAAAAATGGTGTAATAGGTCAAAATCTATTTGTTATTGGTTTTTGCTTAAACCGTTTATGACCAGACCCCGATAAAGGTAAATCATTTATCAGGGAAATGGAAACCATTTAGGGGTTCCTGTTGCTCAACTGGTAGAGCATGGTGCTAGCATTGCCAAGATCATGGGTTTGATTCCCAAAATATTGAATCTCTTTGGATAAAATCATCTGCCAAATGCATAAAATGTAAATGTAAAATGTTTAAGGTGTTTAAATGACTTTACACTTTGTCTGCTTGTTAAAGGGATAGTTCACCCAAAAATTACAATTCTCTCATCATTTACTCACCATCATGCCATCCCAGATGTGTATGACTTTCTTTGTTCTGCAGAACACAAATAAAGATTTTTAAAAGAATATCTCAGCTCTGTAGCTCCATACAATGCAAGTGAATGGTGATCAGGGGCTGGATTCACGAAATGTTCTTAAGAAGAAAATTCTTACTTTAAAATTACCATTTTCTTCTTAATTTCTAACTTAAGAAAAAAGTTACGAATATTTTGTATTCACGAAAAAGCTTTTTTAGAAAGTTGTTTTCTTTTTTCTTAAGATTGTTCTTAAAAAAAAAAAAAAACTTAAGAAGCATTACAATTTTCGACTTTTTTTTTCTTAAAAATCGTCGTAAATAACATCTTAAAGATAGGATAAAGTCACAGTTGTCTTAAATTCTAAAAGGTAAGATGTTTATTGAATTAACTGGGTTGTTTTAAATGTGATGCGTTCTATCATGTTGAGTCTGAAGTCGCGATGGGCTGTTTATGTAGAAATGTGATTTTAGACCAAAACACGTTTCTGACTGTTTTGTGATTTAATTATATTTTTATTTTCAGCTTTCAAACCATGTAAATGTTATCACCAAATTCAAACAATAAATGTTGTTTTGAAGCTTCTTAATGTGTTGACCAATCATGCTTTTTCAAATGGATCCGCTGCATATAGTGCTCTACGTGATCTTTTGAGTTCATAGAAACATAATAATTATAACATTAGAAAGCTGAGACTTTTCACCCCCCATCCACATCCCTATCAGAGTTGGGCACAGCGGAGACAGCCTCCGCCACCTTTTCCCATTTACCCGCTCTTAAAGAGCACTTATGGTTTTTCAGATATTACCTTTCATGTAGTGTGTTATAGCTGTTTGTGAATGTAAAAAAGTCTGCAAAGTTTCAAAAATCAAAGTGCATGACAAATGGAGTTATTGACTCCCAAAAGAAAGAACCAATTCTGAACAACTGAAACGAGTCGTTAGTAATTCCAGACTTACTTCCTGTACTAACCTACGTAATATGGTAACAAACCCACCTCTGGTCTTCATTGGCTGCTCGCGAACAGCTTTGACCCGCCCTCAATCACAACAGACTGGGACATCTGACCAATCAGAGCAGAGTATGCTCTCTGAAAGGAGGAGTTTAGAATGAATCCTTTAGGATGGATCATTGAACGAGTCGTTTTTGACACTGGGAGAAAGATTTAATGCTGCAATTTAAGTTATGAGCAAATTAAAGTGTTTTTTGACCTTGGATGCATGTAAATCTATTGTATGAGACCTTTAAAACAAAATTAGGCACGTTAAAAAACCATAATAGGTGCTCTTTAATTTCCAACGTGATATAATTATCAAGCTTCCTAAGGGGAACTTTTTCCTTGCAGTAATTTCCTCAACAAGAACCTCTTGTCTACTAAAGTTTTTGTTTCTTTTCCTCCATGTTAAATTAAGTTATCAAATGGTTAGCAGCAAATACATTTCTCCTAACACATCTCACGCACTTTACATTTAAAAAAAATTATTGCGAGGTGCTTGCTATTTTTTTTTTAAATGTTAAAAGATACATTTATTGTTACGATTTACCAGTGTTGAAGTATTAAATTTGTTGTAGGCTATTAGACAAGGCAACTCCATTATCAGGCTGCTCAGACAACGTCAAAGCCTGTACTTTTATTCTTAAGAAAAAAAAAAAAGATGTTCTTAAGAAAATATTTGAGAACTTCTTAACAATTTTTTTAAGAATTGCACTTAGGAACGTTCTTATGAACTTCTTATAATTTATCCTAAGAACTTTCTTGTGAATCCGGCTCCAAAAAGGAAATAAAGTTAGCATAAAAGTAAACCATATGACTCCGGTGGTTTAATCAATGTCTTCTGAAGTGATCCAGTCAGTTTTGGGAGAGAACAGACCAAAATGTATCAAATTTTTCACTTGTGCTTAACGCATGCACAAAGCGCTAGATGCCGCTATAGGAAGTGTAATCGAGCTTAAAATCATGATCACCAAAGAGAGATGTACAGTGAAAAAGGAGTTACATTTTGGTCTGTTCTCACTAGAAGTCGACCGATAGTGGATTTTGCCAATAGCAATAACTAAGGTGGTGGAAAAGGCAGATAACCGATTAATTGGCCGATAGTTTAAAAAAAAAAAACTATTCATAGACTGTAATAACATTTTCATAGTCTGCACAGACATAGAGGCCAGAGTACAAAATGAATGAAATCCCAAATGTGGTTTATTTTTCAACCAAAATCCCAATAATAATCAGAAAAAAAGAAAACTGGATGCATAACGTGGGACTTTTAATACTAAACAAGCCTGAAACCCATCGGGACTTTTATTTTGAAATGACAGAGACTTGGATTCGTTACAATGCTCTGTTTTTAATATTTATTAAGTTCAGCTTTTTATAGCCTATATATTATGATTATTATTATTATTATTATTATTCACAATATATGAAGTTGAAGACACGATATATGTGCTGACGAGGGACGTTTCCATATAGTTGCATTTTTCTTTGCATGTCATTGGTTAAATTTTAAAGACGTAATTATAAGAGGAACGGATAATTAAGGAGGAATAAAAGAGGGCATGCTGAGTGACTCCAGCCAGGTCTCCTAAGCAACCAAATTGGTCCAGTTGCTAGGGAGGGTAGAGTCACATGGGGTAACCTCCTCGTGGTCGTTATAATGTGGTTCTCGGTGGGACACATGGTGAGTTATGCGCGGATGCCACAGAGGATAGCGATAGCTATGTCTCCGCGGTAACACGTTCAACAAGCCACGTGATGAGATGCGTGGATTGACGGTCTCAGACGCGGAGGCAACTGAGATTTGTCCTCCGCCACCCGGATTGAGGTGAGTCACTACCCCACCACGAGGACTTAGAGTGCATTGGGAATTGGGCAGTCCAATTGGGGAGAAAAGAAAAGAAAAAAAATAAACTATCGGCATAGATTTTTGCCGATAACGATTGTTCCAAAAAGCAACTATCAGGACCGATTAATTGGTAAAGCCGATATATCAGTTTTCACCCAAAACCAACAGGATCGCTTCAGAAGACATTGATTACACTACCGGAGTCATCTGGTTTACTTTTATGCTGACTTTATTTCCTTTTTGGAGCTTCAAAGTTCTGATCACCATTCACTTGTATTGTATGGACCCACAGAGCTGAAATATTCTTCTTAAAATCTTAGTTTGTGTTCTTCAGAAGAAAGAAAGACACATCTGGGATGGCATGAGAGTGAGTAATTGATGAGAGAATTTTCATTTTTGGGTTAACTATCCCTTTAAGAGTCATTGGTGTAAGATCATGAAAGTCAGCATGCACGCTGATAGATTATTTAACACAACACATTGACACAATGCCATGAAAAGTGCTTCATTCTGTTCTGTCCTCTTTCGAAAGACTTTTCAGAATTGTTGGGCTGTCATTTACAAGTAAATGATTGAGAAAGACCCACTAACTGCATATTTATTCTTAAATGTAATCCAGATGGTACTTCAAATAAAAGCTATTTGCAGGCGTGCAATGTTGAATGAATTTAATTATCGAAGTTCAAGTCTAAAATATCACCTGCAGGCAAAACACACTGTAGATGGGATGAGAAGGCCAGTGGTGGAATGCTCCAGCAGTCTAGCGGCCAAAATCTGTTACATATGTATTCTTTCCCCTAAAATGAACTGAATGCACTACATTTTGAAATTGTGTGCATGTTTATTGTGTATTTAATGTTTAAGGGATCCATCTCTGCCTCCTCTAGTTGGCCACAGGCTGGCGTTTCAAGAAGAGGCCTGGCATAGACTTTCTGTTCCAGCAACTGGCCCCGCTCTATGAGATAGTCATCTTCACATCAGAGACAGGCATGGTGAGTTTGCAGGGTTCTTAAAAAGAAATCATCTAACTATTTACCACAATAATGCCAATTGTAATGGGCTTGTTATTTGTTTTTGCATACACTAACTGTTTCAGCTACTATTGTAAGGTAAAGTTTTCCAACCCTGCTTAGCATTAATTTGAACTCACTCTCAATAGTTTATATTTTGGGTACAGTGGCACACCTACACATTTGTTGATTCTACAAACAAGGAGTTTTTGACAAATGCTCAAACATAATGTTTCCTAAATGATGCTGTTAGTGAGACTTTTATGTTATGCTTCAGTCAAACTGCCAGTGTTTGTGTGTGTCTGATGTTGTTTTGTTGATGTGGCACCAGTGATTATTTCTTTAGTCTGTTTAGTTGATTATCTGATACCTGACTGATGTGGCCACTGGCCACACTTCTTAAGTCATGCAAATGAACCTTGTTTTGTAGACCTCTTTTCCTTCAAGTTGCTGCTGTCATTCTCTTTCATTCTAATGAATGTGAATGTAAATTGAGCTTTTTTTTTTTTAACCGGCTTACTGCTTAAAGGAATAGGTCACCCAAAAATGAAAATTCTCTCATCATTTACTCACCCTCATGCCATCCTAGATGTGAGACTTTCTTCTGCTAAACAGAATTTATTTTTAGAAGAATATTTCAGCTCTGTATGTCCATACAATGCAAGCAAATCGTTATCAGAACTTTGAAGCTCCAAAAAGGACATAAAGGCAGCATAAAAGTAATCCATATGACTCCAGTGGTTAAATCCATGTCTTCAGAAGTGATATGATAAGTATTGGTGAAAAACTGATCAATATTTAAGTCCATTTTTACTATTAATCTCCACTTTCACTTTCACATTTTGAAAGTGAAAGTGGAGATTTATAGTAAAAAGGATTTAAATATTGATCTGTTTCGCACTCAAAGCGATTAGATTGCTTCAGAAGACGTATATCAAACCACTGGAATCATGGATTACTTTTATGCTGCCTTTGTGATTTTTGGAGCTTGAAAGGTCTGATCACCATTCACTTGCATTGTATGGAGCTACAGAGCTGAGATATTCTTCTAAAAAGCTTAATTTGTGTTCAGCAGAAGATAGAAAGTTATACACATCTGGGATTACATGAAAATGAGTTCATGATGAGAGAATTTTCATTTTAGGGGTGAACTATCCAGGCTTTTCAAGCCACTAGCACTGCAGTTTTGAGAATCACAACTTTATATGCACAAATATGATCACGATCAGTTTGCATCCCTATATAGGTTGTGTTTTATTTTACTTTTGAGTAAAAAATTGTTACCCAACAATGAAATTTGTCATTATTTTCTCACCCTCATGTTGTTTCAATCACACATGACTTCCTTTCTTCCATGGAACACAAAAGGAGATGAGGCAGAATGTTAGCTTCAGTCACCATTCATTTGCATTGCATCTTTATTTAATACAATGAAAGTGAATGGTGACTGAGGCTAACATTCTGCCCCTCATCTCCAACTGTTTTCCACACAAGAAAGATGCTGTCAAAATATTAATATATATAATGTTGTGAATGCACGCAGACGGCGTATCCTTTGATTGACAGCATAGACCCTCAAGGATTTGTGATGTACCGACTCTTTCGGGATGCCACACGCTACATGGAGGGCCACCATGTTAAGGTAAACTTTATGATATTCTCGTTCTGATTTAACTCTTTACATCTGCCTCTTGATAATCACGCTTTGTTGGTCAATAGTTCACTATTTAAAGCCTATTTCGTTCACTTTTTAAAGAGTCATTTCAGTCACATTAGAAGCATTTCAAACAAGATAAACATAGCAAAAAGTCTAAAATATTTGTTTCACCATTAGGTAGATGCTGTGTATTTGACCAAATGTTGAGTCTCACCAATGTGTTGCAGGAAAACCCAGTGTTGCAATGTTGCAACGTGTTTTCTCTTATGCTGCAATCAGACTCCTGATCCTAACTTACGAATTTATTGCAAATAGTTACACATTACTAAACATTCTTTAGAGCTCCTACATCCATGCATATAATGTAGTGTGGTCTGAGCATAGTTCTCTAGACTCCCTGTCCTGCTCCCCCACCCCATGGGCCTCCTTCTACTGTGTGACCCAGGCAACATTATGGCGCGATGCCCCCCATGTCTCTGCAGCATGCTGTCCTTCTGTTCGCCCATTGATTTTCCCCACTGCTATGTCCTTATTCTTTTTTTCTTTTCTCAACAGCCCAAGACAATAGCAGTTTCTTCCCCTCTTTTTCTCCTCCTCCAATCTTCCTTCTTGGGCCTCATTAACCTTCTGCCTCCTCCTCTTCCTTCGTTAGGCTCTCCATCATTATCCAAGCTTTCTCCTCATTATGCTTGTGAATGGGGCAAAACCTCTACCATTTAAACCCAAATTTATATTTGTATTACAGTGTACAGCAGGCAACGGCGAGAGAGGAGTTGACTATTTTATATATATTCCGCACCTGCATTCCAATCTACATCTTGATGTAATCCCTCCTCATGATCATGCAGCGTGTTTTTATGAGCTGAATGGGAGACTAAACAAAAAGTTAAAATGTGATGAGTGCAGTATACCCAACAGACTCGTGCAGCGCATGCAAGCCATTTGCACATCACGAGCAGGCAGCGCTTCACTTTCGGTTAATCGTGCAAGTATACATACTATAAAGTATACTTTGCTTCAGTCAGGCTGTGCGGATGGCAGCCTACATTCTGTTTCATTTGTTTCTTTTTGCTTTCAGAACAACACATAATGCAATAAAAAAAAAACACCACTATTAATCCTTGAGATTTCCAACCCAGCATACAGGTACACCCTCCTTAAACCAGTTACACTCAAAATTACATTAAAAGATTAAAAGAGAAAACATAAACCCACATCGTGAGGTTCAAAAATCTGAGTCTATTCAAAATATGCATTAAACCTGGAAATAAAGTGTTAGGATTTTGCAGGTGCGATTCACCGAAAAGGGCTAAATAGTTGATCGGCTTGTGATGCGCGAATGGCTTGCACATGCAGCGCGAGTCTCGTCACACTTTAATACTGTTTAGCCTCCCATTCATCTGATGAAAACACACTGTGTGATCATGAGGAAGGATTAGGCTACATCAAGATGTAGATTGGAATGCAGGTGCGAAAAACATCATATAAATAAAATAGCTTGCTCCTCTCTCGCTGTTGCTTGCGTGCTAGTGATAACCCCTCTGCGTGATTTTGAAAAATGAATGACAATGTAAAAAGCACTTTCACAAGATGCTCTGAAAATTCACACGCAGGATTATGATTATATCATAATCATTTAAATAGAAAAATGCTAAAAGTGGACTAAACTTAGGCAAATCACATACATGCCCATTTTTTGTTTTTTGGGGGGCGGGGGTTGTTGTTAAGTTTCGAGTTAGAAACCTGCTACTTTGTAGAGGGTGTCTGTTACTGTGAAGCTTCAGTTGCAAAACTACTCCATGTGCACACTACACCACAAAGAGATCATTCTCATTTATCGATTCAAATTCCTCTTAATGATTCCACGTCCTTTAACGATTCTTTTAGTACTTTTGGGGAAGAACTCATTGCAAATAAGAAACGTAATTGATATTGCATTTACTGCCCTCAGCAGCCTGTTGCGAACAAATCAGAAATTGCACACTGTAGATTCAAAGGACCGGTTCATTGGGGCATCCGTTAGGGAATTGGACCACACTGGACACGCTGCATGTTTCGCAATGTAGATTCAGTAGTGAGGCAGCGCTGCTGCAGAACTGCGCTCTGCAGGAAACATTCAAGAGTATTTTAATACGGTGTTCCGCATCAGCGGAAAATTGCACGTTTAAGAACCATTAAAGGAATATTCCGGGTTCAATACAAGTTAAGCTCAATCAACAGCATTTGTGGCATAATGTTTATTACCACAAAACTTTATTTTGAAAAAGGAACACATTTTGGTTACACTTACAATCGAAGTAAATGGGGCCAATCAGAAAACATTAAAATACTCATTATTTCAAAAGTATAGCCACAAGACGTAAACAACATGCGTGTTAAAATGATTTTAGTGCGATATTAACTTTTCTGTGCAAAGTTAAAACCAATTTTATAACTTCGTTGCTATGACGACGTAATATCTACAAACCCTAAAACGACTGTACAAATGACAATTTAACAATTTACAGCTCAAATAATACATGAGTTTTAATAGAAGAATTAAGTGCTTTTATAAAATGATATACTACACATTTCTGCCTTTTAAAACCTCCAAAAATTTGCCCCATTCACTCCCATTGTAAGTGCCTAACTGGAACCCAATTTTTTTGCTTTTTTTTAAAGAAAACGAGGGATGGGTAGAAATGTTTTTCGTGGCAATCAACATACAAACAAGGTTCATAACCCTATTCAGCGCAGATTCACTATCTCTTGTGCTTTTGTCACGGTTTCAGTTGCGATCCAGTTATGACATTGTGATGCATCGCGGTGTATTAAATCGCGACATGTGTATTGCGATGGGCATTGTATTGTAAGGTCGTTGGCGATACCAGCCCCAATCGACATTAATGTGATGCTGAATTTAAATTATTTGAATTTCATTGGGTCGTTACTCAATAGTGATCATACAAAAGTAAAAGTGTGTGTATATGAGCGTATTTGTGCAATAGGTCTACACTACACATTTCACCACTGCCTGTCTGGCCTTGTCCTCCAGACCCCCATCAGCACTTTCTCTCCATCCACCTTCTGCCAAACCACATCCTTTTCACTCTGCCCTCCCTCCCTCTCCTCCTCTCTCCCCTCCCTCACCTCCCATCTGGCCCCTACAGGGGTGGGGTGAGGGGAGCGAGCAAAAGTGATTGGCCAGAAGATGGAGGCCAGTTATAGTGTGTTCTCAAGAATTAAGGTGAAAAACTTCAAAAGCTGCCAATGTGAGAGTAGGGATGCACCGATCAGATACATAGATTGGTATTGGCTCCGATACTGACGTTTTTAAATGGATCGGGTATCGGTCCAACGAGAAGAAACAGTAAATGATGACTATTACAGTTAAAACAAAACCGTGAAATACTTAGAAAGTAGTCAACTTGAGTGACTTGAAGTAAACACTACTGCAACTTTAACATCATGCATTTTTGGCCAGCTTGAACACTTGAAGCAATGCATGACACAAGAGTTTCATTGGTATTGCTTTGAAGCAAGGGATATTGCACCCAAAATGAAAATGATCATCATTCACTCACCTTCATGTTGTTCCAAACCTGTACGACTTTCTTCCATGAAACACAAATTGAGACATAAGGCAAAACATTAGGGACAGCCTCAGTCACTTCACTTTATATTGCATCTTTTTTCCATACAATGAAAGTGAATGGTGACTGAGGCTGTCAGTTCCTAACATTGTGCCCAATGTCTCCTTTTGTGTTTCCCAGAAGTAAGTTATCCGGGTTTGGAACGATATGAGGGCGAGTAAATGATGACAGAATTTTCATTTTTGGGTGAATATCGTGCAATGCCCAATGTGGCCTTTCTGTGAACTGTTTTTGTGTAGCTATGACACCAGTAGATGCTGCTCCTCACCCCAAGCTGAGGTCCCGAGCTTAGATAGGGGGGTGGACGGGGCTTTGATTGGCAGGTGCGTAGCGTGGCATCTAGCCGGAGGCACGCTTCCTCTGGCTCGTGCTCCAATGTTTTACCTGGGGAATTGGAGTGACTGTTTGACTGTGCAACATGACACTATTATGCCCAGCTGCATTACACAGCTCTGGTCACACACACACACACAGAAGATCATGCACACGCTAGCTATGTAGAAGTACTAATCATTAACACATTAGGCTTCCTCTGTTACTCAATGTGATTTGGATGTCATTAAGTCAGTGTGTTGCTATAAAAATCTAATTATTCATACATGCACTCAATAACAAATACACTGCGAAACACACACCCGTGCTCCCAGTGGGGTTTGGGCGTGCCTCGTAGGGAAGGCAGATGCTGTAATTTATTGCAAATGCTACGGAGTGTGCCACTGTCCAGAGGGGTTTCCTTTTGGGGCCCCTCCATCTCCGTCTCTCTCGTTTTCTGCACACAACTTTTTTTTTTTCAGCCCCCCAGGGGGCCGATGATGACCTTAGTGATAGAGAGAGTGCAGCGTCCCTGTCCATCTGCTCTGTAGGACCACCACTGAGACAGCTGGCCCAGAGAGAGTGTGTGTTTGTGTGTGACTGAGCAGTGGGGCAGTGTTAAGTCTTTGCACCCTTCTTCAAATGTATAGGTGTTAAATATGGTTCACATCAGTGTCACAGAACATGGATATTTCCGGGGTGGTGTGAGAGGTTACATTTAACCTCAATTTGTATTTATAGCCACTGTGATAAGTAGACTGGACCTTGTTTCCTAAATGCCAGGCCTCTTTTAAGCAATAAGCCACAAGAGGCTGTGCATTAAAGAGAGTTTTTTAGCATGATTTAAATGGTAAAGTCACTGTATCACACAATTGACTTATTGGTTTTATAAAATGGATGCTACAGTAATACGGGGAAAAAAACTATGTTCAATACAAAAGTTGTATAAGATGCAACAGGTGTTTAACAGGATTATGAAGTTGTCTGTTTTAGGCCTATATATATATATATATATATATATATATATATATATATATATATATATATATATATATAATTTGTTTGTCATCATTATTAGAATCAAAATTTAACTAACTTATAATGTAGAATTTTTTTTATTTTTATGAATATTATATCATGAAATTGTATATACAATAATGATATGAGCTATCACTGTTTGAAATAATGTGTACAATTTACAAGTAATAACATTGAGTTTACATTTATTTATATAAGAAATCTTAAAAAAAGTTACTGTCACTTTAAGGGTTCAACGAGTGGCTCGCAGTATTCTGGTTCAGCGAACATTAAGGAGAATCTCTGTTTCATTAGCTCATCCATGCTGTGTGAGATTAAAATTAATATTTCTTTTTACTTTTTTATCTAACTGTAAAGAACAGTAAGGTTATAAGACACATTATTCAATGAAGGTTGAGTGTGCCTCATCATTGATGGACACACATTACACGGAGGAAACTATCCGCTTTAATCTCAAGCACTTTTCAAACACTCAAGGCGATTTTCCAGGTATTCCAGTATTACATTTCTAAAAGCTACATTCAAGCACTTTAAGGACCTTGTGTGAACCCTGTAGAAAAATGCGCAGTAGGGGTATAATCAAGTGATGGACAGATTGTGATGTTTGACAGGTCATTTCATTTATGATCACATGGACAGAACACAATGTTGCAAATGTCGAAATATCGAGTTATGCCACGATATGGTTCGAAATTATTTTTTTTTGGTTTGCGATTTATCGAAATTCGAAATATCATCCCAACCCTAGTCATTCACAGTATAACTTGAGTGGGGGGGTGGTTGCAGCAGAGCTCATTTGACACACTTTGTTGGCAGCGATTCTCTGATTGGTGGTTTGTTTACCTTCAGGATCATGAGTACTGTAGTTCTCCTCCAGAAATTGCACTATTAAACATGATTTCTAAAAATTACGTTGAAATAACGCTGACTGATGGCTTCAGTAGTAGCATATAACATCAATTAACAACCTCGGATCTCGCAGTAGGTCTGGCTTTAAAGGTAGACAAGTTATAATTAATAATCAATTCCTCCATGGAAAAAATGAATGGTATTTTTACTTTGAGAACCAGACTGTTGTGCTCTACAGGAGGCTTTCTATGGTTGCCAAGCAACGTAGCAAAATAGTGCATTAATATACAATTAAATTATGTGAGGTCACATGCTTTTGTCGGCTTTTACAATGGCTTTGAACATGGCTTATCCAATTAGAATTAAATTCAGAACTCTCTGTTCTATAATACTACAAATACAAGGTTTTTAATTGGGGAAGTTTTTCCATCTGATAAACATCAACAGTAGTAAGAGTGTGCTGAAGTTATACTGATTAAAGTGTCTCAATTCTTAAAAAAAAAAATGTTCGTTTAGGTCAGGCTCTGTGTTACAAAAAAAAACTTTTTCTAATTGCATTTATTTATTTTTTTTTTACTATGGGAAAAAAAAACATATATTAATATTGACTAATGAGGGGGACCTGGGTAGCTCAGCGAGTAAAGACGCTGACTACCACCCCTGGAGTCACGAGTTTGAATTCATGGCGTGTGGAGTGACACCAGCCAAGTCTCCTAAGCAACCAAATTGGCCCGGTTGCTAGGTAGGGTAGAGTCACATGGGTGGTCGCTATAATGTGGTTCTCGCTCTCGGTGGAGTGCGTGGTGAGTTGTGCGTGGATGCCGCGGAGAATAGCGTGATACGCGCTATATCTCCGCGGTAACACACTTAACAAGCCATGTGATAAGATGCATGGATTGACATCTCAGATGGAGGCAACTGAGATTCGTCCTCCGCCACCCGGATTGAGGCGAGTCACAAAGCCACCACGAGGACTTAGAGCACAATGGGAATTGGGCATTCCAAATTGGGTAGAAAATTTAAAAAAAAAAAAATGTTTTAATATTGACTAATGGGGCTTATTGTTTGTCCAACAGGATGTGTCTTGTTTGAACAGGGATACCTCTAAAGTCATTGTCGTGGACTGCAAACGGGAGGCCTTCAATCTACAGCCTTTCAATGGTTTGGCACTGTGCAAGTGGGATGGCAACTCAGAAGACCGCACACTGTATGACTTGGCTGCCTTCCTTAAAAGTGAGTGTATATGGGTATGGTGGACTTTGAGAAAAGATTTTTGGGCAAATGGGTATTGTTGGACTGTATCGTTGTACAAATAATTTGTCACTTTTTAACCTCATGTATGCTGTTTAGCTATTGCAATTAGTGGAGTGGAGGATGTACGTACAGTGCTGGAGAACTATGCCCATGAGGAGGACCCCATTGAAGCCTTCAAAAGAAGACAAGCACAGCTTGCACAGGTATTCAAGACATGGAACATTATACGCATACATTTGGATTGTTATATGCTTATATCCCAATAGTTTCTTTCTCTCGCCAATTTTGAATATTAACCTTCATTGTGAGATGTAAAAAAAATATAAAAAAAAATGTCCTTACTTAGGTTAGCAACACATATTATTGCTCATACTTTGGATTAGGAATTTGAACATACCCCAAAGTTTTAAACTTGCTAAATTTAACGGACATGAATGATACGTCAATTAATTCAGCTTGATGATGAAATGTGTGCTATTACTTTTCTAAAGCTATAATCAACCTTAGCAACCACATAGCAACATCCTGACAGTCACTCTTAACACTTTAGCATTGCGTTGGAAACTTTTGCATGGATAAGCACCACTCACATTTCCTTTAGAAAATGTAAAAATCTAGTTGTATATGCTGTACTGCTCAACAGCAAACACAACTAGTGCAACATCTGTACTACTTTAGCTTATGCTAGCTTACTGTTGGAACTTGACAGTTTGATACTGCAGATTTTGTTAGCTGTTGTATGACAAATTGCTCATGATGTTCCTCATTGGTACGTCGCTTTGGATAAAAGTGCCTACTAAAAGACTTAAAGCTGAAGTATGTAACTTTTTCTGTGTTAAAATACTTTCTTCTATTCCAGCTTAATATGCAGACACAACTATAAGTAAGCCATTAATAGGTTAATTTTCTCAAAAACTGTAAACATTGTGTCTCTGTGGCACTATAAAAATTCCTGTGTTTATTTTGTGTGACCGGCTTAGACCCACCTAGGTGTTGCAAATTTTGGCAAATTCTTTTAATCGACTAATTGCGAGTTTTAACCAGTTATTAATCCGTTAACCGATAAGCCATGAATCAAACCAAAGTGACCAAACAGGCATGACAAAGCTCTTTACTGGCTGAAACAAATCAGTCTCACATGACAGACGTGCATATTTAACAATAGTTATCACATCAACATTTGAATGAACAACTTTATATTTCCATGTTATATTTCATAACGGACTAATTTTGAATGGATCGCTTGCGAGTGAATGAACCTACGAGGTGATAACTTTAGCACTATAATGGAAGAGTAAAAACAGTCTTAGCCTACCCATAAATTATGCTGCTGGAAAATCCTGATCATTTTTATTTAGAAAAATCAACATATATTTACATGGGCAGGGGTCAGTATGGTACGCAGCTGGTTGACGGTAAGCGCGGTGACTGAAACCCACTACGAAAGCACTGATGTCCCGCTCTGCATTGCACTTCCATCTCCCGTGCAACTAGGGCTGTAAACGTATGCTCTTAGATGTCGTGGCTTGCAGATGTTTGTTTTTTAAATGGTACCACTTTGTACTTTTGCTACTACTAAACTCCTATTTGCATTGGAACATGTCGTCTTCACAGTGCGCCGCACGCTTCATATTTCCTTGTCTGTCAGACTGAGAGGAAGAGGTGGTTTACTTGTTAACAGCGCCCTCATGTGTACATAACATATATTTATTTATTTAACCTCTCGGTTAATTTTTAACTGATAGTATTAGTTGAACAAATTGCTAATGCCAGACAATCGGTTAACTGGTTAACCGTTTACATCCCTAGACCCACCCCAACAACATTACTCAACCAGTGACGTGAGTTGGGGGAGGGTCTATCTGACTGTTTGAACATCTGCAGGTGTGGGGTGTATTCAGAAACCATTATTTTTGCAATTCCGTTCGGTGGCGCTAGTGTCACAGAAATTACATACTTTAGCTTTAATGGAGAAATATACTTTACGAAACTACATGAACGCAGAAGCTACTAGTTACACAAGCTTGATTTTTTTTTTGCATTGTTGTGTGTCCGACCGCAATTCATAACACAAAGCAAGTATGCGTTGCATTCTTAACTGCAGGGGGGCGCTATAGCACACATTAGTGTGAGCTGTCCGCTTCTACAGTGAATTTTCTTTTTCAAGCCAACTACTATCATGACGGAGCAACAGTTTGAAGAGAAAATTGCTAAGCAAATATGTTGAAGTCAGTATATCTATAGTAATTTTCCTGAATAAAAACATGATTTTATGGTTTTTTTTACACATGATTTTATACATTTGAAGGTAACTCTATCGTCCCCCTTGTGTACTGAGGTTTGTTACCACCACAGTACCACAAGAACGCATGTTATGCGTGTTCAGCCGGGCCAAGTGTTGGCGATGAGTTGGCCAAGCATTCGTGTATGCATAATTCTGCAAAATATCTTTCTGGCTTGAATGTAAATGTAAATATACTATTCTGTGAATATTTTCTAATGAAGGTTTGTGTGTATTCATGCATAGGAGGAGGAACAGAGACTTTCAGAGCTTTCTCAGCAGAAGCAGCAGGGATTTTCATTAGGTTCCATTGCAGGTCGTTTCTGGTCCCGGAAGCAGCAGTGAGGACTCCTCCTACATGCACCCACATGAAACAGTCCAACCTGGATTATGGCCAGCCATTGAGATGAGGCTCATAGTCAAACAGGTGGACACTTGGGAGGGAGGGGGAGAAAGGTAGCAGAAGGGCATTGATGGAAAAACCTCCAATCAGCTGCACTGAATGGTTTCTACCATGTATTAAGGGTTACGATGAGGAGCACAGTTCCATAAGACATTCCATTCCTGTGTGGGAGATGGCACTTTCTGGACAGCAGACAAACAGATATGGTGCCCTAATATTTGATCTCACTGATTACAAATTGTTTCAAGGGTAGACACATCCTCATCCTGGTTGGACCAGTTCCTGTCCACTTGGCTTCCTTATCTCTGCAAGAGCAAATAACTGCATAGTACTATATTGCCCTTGGACACGGATTGTGAAATGAGATGAACTGATACTGATATGTTTCCAACATTTAGATCTTGTTTGAAACCTATAACTTCATGCTGTAGGCTTTAGCCTGATATTAGACTTCAATATTGTGTGCCCAACACATGGCACATGTCTGCATAAGTGATTACCTTGGAGAATGCTAAGTGCTGCCAGTGAGACTGTCTTTGTCATGGTGATGCTGTTGCAGTGCAATGAGGAGAACCTCTTATCATGTGAAGCTCAATCCGGTGCTTTTTCTCTTCACGTCAGTGATGGTCCTTTATGTCTGAAGATGTGCTTGTGAAATGTTCTTTGTATTGCTTTTGATGTGAATGGTGAACCACCCAGAATATCTCCAATAAACAAATAACTTAAAATAACTGGTGTGACATGTTTTGCCATGGTGTTTTGTTTCGTTTTGGTTTCGGTTTGTTCTTTTTTGGTTTGGTTATATGATTTAGAGCAGTTCTTCTCTGACCAGCTTTGCTTGGAGAAAATAGTTATCTTGTGACACTTCCAGTGGGTAATTTATACCGTAGTATATAAGTAATGTACATTATAATCTAAGTACAGTACATTTGGACATTGGCATTCAGATACTCCACCTGACTTGACATGATTTCAACTAAACTCTACCTGAAATTGTCCTATTCTTAGTTAAGAGTCACTTACCACAGCCACACAAAAGTAACCTCATTGCTCACTTGTTTATACAAAAAGCAGCTGTTGTTTTCTGAGGACTTAACATGATTGCAACAGCACCGGATGCAATCCAGGATTTACAGTTTATCAAATGTTTTTCAAAAAGTGTATTTATTGGTGCACTATCATGGATAGAGGTGCGTTATAATGTGAAAATTATGTTTTACACCATGTTAGACTGTACTAAAAGAAAATGTGTCATTAGACAAAAGATAAAATCAACACTTGGGGTGAAAGACCCCCACATTAAAGTGATATCTTGTGAACATAAGGACAATAATTATAACGTGTTAACTTAGGCAAATACTTTGGAGACAGCAAGATGCTTTTTTTGAGTAAAAAATTAAGATAATACTTATTCAAAATAACCACTTCAGAAAAGTTAATCATTTTTTTGTTCATTTCAATCACATTTGGCATTTCGTAACATATCAAATATTCTATAAACAAATGAATCTCCATTGTGATTGGATCAGTCAATCTGAGCCCACTTTAAACATTCTTCATAAATCTATTCCCCCCACTTAAGACAACAATAATAAAAGTGTTCTATAGGGGTCTTTAGCTCCTGCAATAAGGGGCTTTTTACCCTAAATAACCTTTTTACTTATTGGGCAGTTATTAAATAACTTTTTATTTAATTAACTTGAACAAAACTAAAAATGGTAAGTATTCTGTCTAAAAATAAATGATCATTTCGGGGATTCTTTTTAGCTACATACATTTGCAAAGTTTTAAAAAATAGTAAACAAATTGCCTCATAATCACACTTTAGACATTGCTTGCAGTGATCTCATGGATCAGGAATATTTTGCAGTGTATAGTGGCAAACGGGTGTTTAGGAAAGTACTGAGG
Organism: Myxocyprinus asiaticus; assembly: GCF_019703515.2. NCBI lineage: Eukaryota > Metazoa > Chordata > Actinopteri > Cypriniformes > Catostomidae > Myxocyprinus > Myxocyprinus asiaticus. The sequence goes on along the minus strand of NC_059374.1, from coordinate 21,861,223 downwards.
TAGAGTTTGTTGCGGTTTAGTTTAGAAAATAAAATCAAAAGTGATTTTTACCCTGGGGGACCTTTGACCCTGTTGTACCCTACTTACGGTCTATTAAATGTGCTTAGCACAAAAAATATTTGACTTGTACTTGAAATAGGCTATTGTATTGCATATTGTAAGAGATTCCTTTTTAAGTTTTCTTTTGCACATGTTTGCTAAAGGTATTGAGGCCCATCTGCACCAGTGTAACGCAGTTTAGATCCTTTATGGTGTATCCTTCGTTTGTGAAAGACAAACCAGAGCTAATCAAAATCAATGTATCTTAACACTCGAACTCGTGCTCACACACACACACACACACACATACATATACATGTCGATAACTTATTTGACCGATCACCGACCTAATTTTCCCGCAGGACGCTTCAGAGCGCAGACAGTTTGAGGCAAATCGAAGACACAGAATGCGAGGTGTTAAACATTTGTCATGTTCGCGCCTCTGCGTTTGACAGACGGACACGTGCCATTTTACACTTATGGTAACCTCTGAATAGCACGAAACTTCTCTGTCTGACCTCTGCAAAATACACCCACTGCTGCGTTTAACAAAGTGCTTATCGGTCGTTAATAAAGTAGCCTACGTTCTTTAGTTAAGCAGGTGAGCAGAATGAAAACATCCCCGACGACATACTTCCTCTGGTAACGTGGGCTATGTCATAAGACCCGATGACGCATTATCAACCATGGCGAAAGTAATTTACTATGGTTTTGTTTACAACTTTCCTGGCATTTATTCTGTAGCACTTGCGGTTAAAAAGAGGCGCCCGACTAGCCGTTCTCGTTTTAAAATCAGTGTTTTGAATACGAGTCTCCTCAGCTCCCGTGGTGTTAAAATAAATAGACACATGTCTAGTGGATTTTTCGCCTGCTGATTAATGAATGAGAAATCTGACATACTGCTTGGCATATTGGGGCCAAAATGTGCTCTTAGACTGAAGAAACAAAAATAGCTTCCTATAGGCTATTCTGTCTTTTGACAGTCTTTTTTTATAGCCTACCTTCCAAATTAATTCCAATTTAAAGGGATAGTTCACTCAAAAATGAAAATTCTCTCATCATTTACTCACCCTCATGCCATCCCAGATGTGTATGACTTTCTTTCTTCTGCTGAACACAAACGCAGATTTGTATAAAAATATCTCAGCTCTGTAGGTCCATTTAATAAAAGTGAATGGTGGCCAGAACTTTGAAGGTCCAAAAAGCAAATAAAGGCAGAATAAATCCACAATACTTAAATACATATCTTCAGAAGCGATATGATTTCAAACAGATCAATATTTAAGTTTTTGTTACTATACATCTCCACTTTCCCTTTCACATTCTTCTTTTATTTTTGACTATTTGTATTCTTTGTGCATTTCGCCACCTACTGGACAGGGAAGAGTAATAAAGTAAAAAAAGGACTTAAATATTAGTCTGTGTCTCACCCAAACCTATAATATCGCTTCAGATATTTATTTATTTATTACTTTTATGCTGCCTTTATGTGCTTTTTGGACCTTCAAAATTCTGGCCACCATTCACTTGCATTGTATGGACCTACAGAGCTGAAATATTCTTCTAAAAATCTTAGTTTGTGTTCAGCAGAAGAAAGTAAGTCATACACATCTGGGATGGCATGAGGGTGAGTAAATGATGAGAGAATTTTCATTTTGGGGTGAACTATCCCTTTAAAGGCAATTCTAGGGCTGACCCCAACAGACTTTTGCCCAAAGGTGTGAACAAATGACATGCGAATAAAAGTAACACCTCAGAGCATCATACACGTGCATGAAGCATGGGAATCGGTCTGCCTTCAGCACCGCGTGTCGCACTTCACACTTTGGCAGAGGGTACCAATTCACATGTATGCGCTCGCCTTCTGCACTGGCTAACGCCTGTCCAAAACTGTCGCCATGTGTCTTTCCACCCCATGTGCCAATCCTCCTCCTCCCCCTAGAATTCGCTAGCGCCAAGTCACAGACACCCTTCATCTCAGCAAAAGCGATGGCTGTACACAGTTTGGATGTCGGACACGTGGATAGGAAAGTGTGAAATACTGGCGCGCAAAGCAAAACAATAAAATGTCTCCTTATTTTTGTCATTTTTGTACTATATCCCTGGGGGGAAGAGGGTTCATGTAGGCCTAAGTCGATTTGATCTATCACGGTCACCTATATTGGGAAGCATCAGAGATGCGCCATGCGCGTCTTCAATTGAGCCAGATGGCTATTGATTTTGTGACTTTTTCCCCGCTTTCCCCTCATCACACTCTCTTTGTGGGATGAACATAATGGGCACACGACACCTATTTTGCTGAACATGTACCCTGTAGAGCAACATCAATCTGAGCGTGGGCACGCATCACCATGTCGAAAGAAAAAAAAAAAGAAAGAAAGAAGAACAATAGGCTATTATGTTCGTTATTTCGCAAGTCACTGTTTCAAAAATATATATATGTGTTGTTGATCTGTTACAAGAATTTGAACTTCATTAGGTCTACTGCAACTATAAAAACATCTTGTAGAGTTGCAACAGACTTTAAAACAGACATGGCCATAAACCCTCAAGACCAATATGAGGTTGCATTAAAACCACATGTATGTTTGGATAAAGTAGGCTATTCAACTAATCTGGTTGCATTGATTTGGCAAGTTCGGTTACTTGCTGGGACAATTTTTCTTGTTTACACAGATAATAACTCCTATTTACATATTCATCCTTTTGTTTATCAGAAGCCAAGAAACCAGCCAGTCTTAATCATTGTCCGACAGTAAATTAACAATAGCAGTGCTCCTTAACCCCCCTAATCATATGGTGACGTGACGTCCAGTGGGCAAAGCGTGCCTGGGGTAAAGATGGGGCCAGCGGAGGCACGCGCTGCTCTCATTAGAATCACAAAAGAAAATCACTAGAAGACGAGCAACAGTTTGGAGCGCAGCGCATTGTTCACTGGTGATGATGCTGATGTCACAATATAGAGCGACAGAACCCTCATTTTAAATTTGAATGTCTGACGTTTACAAAAAAAAAAAAAAAAAAAAAAAAACTTCTACATTTTGTGTAGATTTTCTTGGAGCGTCATTGCAAGGAATTAGGCAGACTGATGCATGCTGAACTAAAAAACCAGAACTACAGATTTAATTTCCATCAAATTGAATCGAGTTATCTTTCACTAAATTAAATGAACAAAACTTAAATATATATGTTAGTTTATTCAATTAGTTAAATCCATTCATTTTTATGAAAATGTGTTATGAAATCGAAATGCTTACATCTTTAAAGAAAATATTAAATGTGCATTGTTGTGCATTTGAAAACAAAATGTTATGATTTCATCTCAAAACAAATCCTATGCAATTCATCAAGAGGGCCAGTTTGCCACATGCGTTGTGTGTCCTTGGTAGACTATGGGTGCAATACAGATAGTGAAAAATAGGTATGGATGTTTTATAATTTAGGACAGATTCATGCCACAATGAAACCACATAGTTAATCTCTTGACACTGTTAGAGCTGGTATTATAAGACAACATACAGAAGGAACTTTAAGGGGAATTGTGCGAAAGGGCATTAAAAGTAGCCCCATTCGCACACAACATAAAGCATGGATTTGTGCCACCACAACTCACGGAATGTTAATTGTTGTACACTGAAAATCCTTTTAAGTTGACTTTACTCAATTGATTGAGCAACCCCATTCACTCAGTTGAATTGAGTAATGGCATCTCCAAAACTTGTGTAATTAGGTTTGCTTAGCTTGGTGTTCATATAGAGTAAAGTGATCTTAACTATTTAGTTATGGTAACAAGATTCAAGTAGACGTAACTCAGATTTGCAATTTAAATGTTGTTGTTTCTACTTAATAATTTTAATTGAATGGACTCAAATTTAGATCATACACTGAAAACCCTAATAAGCTGACTACTCATTTGACTGAGTAAACTCGTTCCCTCAATCGAATTAAGTAATGGCATATCCAAAACATTTGTAATTAAGTTCAATGAAGTTGGTGTTCGTAGAATTAACTTAACTAGGTTAATTTAACTAGATGCAAGTAGACTTAACTCAAATTTGCTACTTGAATATTGTTGTTTCTAAAGTTGTTAATATTTTTTATTGAAATGATTCAAATAAACTTAAAGTTCAGGGCCCCTAACCACATCCTCCACAGTTTTAGCAAAAAATGCATTGAGTTAATATGCATTATGAATAAAAATTGTATACCCTTTCTTATATGCTAAAACTAGAACAATCCTGACCCATGACTTATAAAAAAAAAAAAAAAAACATCATTTATACTGTATGTTAAAAATATATTTACTTTCATCTTTTAGATTATTTGTATCCTTTATCTTATTTATGTATACATTTTGGTTGGTTTATACATATTTTTTTCTTCACCTGTACTTGTCTTTATGACTCAGTGATTGTATTGAATTCATTGTTTGATCTTATTGAGCATTTGTATAGAAAAATATCCATAGTTTTAGCAACATTTGATTGACTTATCAGACGGTCCTTTACCCACCCTAGGCACACTTTCCAATTTATATCAATGTTAAATTAGCGATCTGGAATGATTTCACCGTGACGCCATCTGACCAACTTAAATATGGGACAAATCGCGTCCCGTATTGATTCGATATGGGACACATAATTTTATCTTTAAATATGGGACATCCCGTATTTTATGGGACGGGTGACAACCCTAGACACAGATCACCCGGATATCACATCACACGAAACAACTATTTGCAAAAAAATAATACTACAAAAGAGCTATACCTCTATAATTCCTTAATAACAACTATTTAAATGCCTCTAAGTTTTAATTGACCAAGGGAACATAATTAAATAAATCAAGCACAAGGGATTATGGGTTTGAATTATTAACACTTAAAATCATAAATCTATGTGTTTTTAAGGTAAATAAGTTCAAGGAGCCTAGATATTTGAGTTGTGAGCCCAGAGTTGCTGTCCTTTTCTGCATATCGCTGCCTCCTTCCGCATATCGCGGCGCCGTTTTGTGGCGCTCTGCATAACGCGGCGGCCCATGCGGCCCCATTTCGCGGCCGGCCCACTGGGAAAAGTCCCGGTTCTCCCAATGGCCAGTCCGCCACTGTTACAATGTATACCAACAGGTACCAAGAAAAAGAAAATAATGGTTAAGATTGCAACTAGAAACATCCTCCACAAACCCACATTAGGAGATACAGTATTAGATTTTCATGACATATAGTGACAAGGTAGCATAAATGGGAGCACACTCTGTGTGCAGGTGCCAAGATTATCATACAGCTGTAGTGAGTATCCCCCTTCCTGCACTCTCTCTCTCTCTCTCTCTCTCTCTCTCTCTCTCTCTCTCTCTCTTACTCTTGAAAGCAATTATCTGCCATCTTAAATGCTCTGTGTAACCCCCACCATTTTACCCTCTTTACCAAAGACCTACAATCCAAACCCAAGATAACAAAAGAGCCCTCCGGATCTTTCCAGGGCACAATAAAGTGCCCCTCCGACGCTTGCCGGTTTAACGACTCACACGCGTCAGAACAATTACAGATTTTAGGGCTGAATTAAAGGGAGGGGTGCAATCCCCCCTGCACCCCTCCCATCCTCGATCGGTGACGATCCTCTCTCTAGACGAAAACAAACATGCGAGAATAGCGTGGCACGCGACACTGAAGAAAACAAAAATATGGGTCGTTGAAAAGAAGAAGAAGAAAAAAAAAGGATTTATCTTAGCACATTTGTCATTCTTAAATACGAATTACTTTCAGCAACCTTAAATAGGCCTATTGCTTACTACAGCTAAAAAGAGTTTTGTCATTTCTTCAGTAATTTCTTCAAAAATTAAAAAGGTTTACGAACAGAATGTTGAGCAAAGTCGGGCAAATTATTGTGGTTTTGCTTCTGAATTAATTCATAAACCAATGTGATAAAAAAATGTTAATATTTAACCAATGCCATGCCTTGTTGTTAACCTCCATTAGAATGTTTTCTTGAAAACTTTCCAAAGGTATATGTTCTACAGCATATGTTTATTATTATTATTATTATTATTATTATTATTATTATTATTATGTAATTAATATTTTACAACATTAACGAACGCAAAACCAAACGTCGAGTAAATCCTTCTCTCGCTCCTTTTATGACTTAATTTGCATAGTAACTCCGCCCCCTCTGCTGTGTCTATTTAAACCCCACGCGCTCTCATTACTCCACGAAACTTCAAAGAGTCCAAGGTCCTTGTTTCCTGGAGCTAGAAATCTGTTTGTCTTTATTTTCTAGGCTCCTATACAACAGACGACATTAAGATTATTATTATTTTTTTAAAATAGTTAATTCCACTCGTTTCCTCGTTTCAGTGCTTTTTTCTTAAATTGTTGACACAACTACAAACATTCATTTCGGATTACGCTCGCGGTCTGCTATCGTTCAGTAGCAGACAACAAGATACAAAATGGCTATTTTTTTATCAACGTGTTTTTTAATTTTGATATCAGTGCAACTGGTGAGTATGACTTGCTTAATTTGTATTATATACACGTGCAATAATAATAGCCTACTTATAATTGTGTTATTCCCATATAGGGCGAATCATCCGGTGTGTTTGAGTTGAAAGTACACTCTTTCACAACCACAAGCAGTGTGTGTAAACGGTCCAGAGACTGTCAGATATTTTTCCGTGTTTGCCTGAAGCACTCGCAGGACGTCATCTTACCTGAGCCGCCGTGCACTTATGGCATCGGACTGACAGGAGTATTCAGCGCAGACCAGAGCTCCATCTCCAGCAGTGCGCCTATCAAGGTGCCTTTTAATTTCAAGTGGCCGGTAAGTATAGCCTTAAAAATGTTAATGGGTGTTAATGTATAAAATAAAGATTAAACTGTTTGATAGATATAATTAACGAGTTTCAATAACTTGCGGTCATTATAGGGAACTGTGTCGTTGATAATTGAGGCATGGAACGCAGAATCCTCTGAGCAGTCAACAGGTATGCGCCCTACTCTTGCCCCCAGTAGTGTTGATTCAGTAGAAAAGACAACGTTTACTTTTTATTTATAGAGAAGTGTTAAAAATCACCTATTTCATGGATTTCAGAGAATCTGAACAATATGATCAGCCGTTTAGCCACCAAAAGGAGACTCGCAATTGGGCAGGACTGGTCCCAGGATGTGCATCTTGGAGAGCAAAGTGAACTGCGCTTTTCTTACCGCGTCGTGTGCGATGAATTTTACCACGGCGAGGACTGCTCGGATTTCTGCCGGCCACGGGATGACGCGTTCGGCCACTTCAACTGCAATGCCGCCGGCAATAGAATCTGCTTGACTGGATGGAAAGGCGAATACTGCGCTGAACGTAAGTGTGTTTTTTATTTATTTATTTATTTATTTATTTTATACATTAACGTTTATAATGTACACAAATGTTTAAATGACTAAAAGTGTCGCGGGCCGTTCAAATCTTGCAAGCGGTTAAACTTAAGTTCAACGGCTTCTTGCGGTCACATAAAAAACTTCAGTCTGAGTTTGCCTACCACGCTTTTGTTCTCTGTAACAATGGAAGCAAGGAGCATGATTTAACAAGCACACGCGTTGAAACCTAATATGCTCTGTGTTCGGTGAAAAAGACGGCATGTGGTTCTTTGTGTGCCTCCCAGCTGCTTAGTTAGTTTCGTACTTAACAAATACTTGATATGTCTGAGCCTCCAGAAGGGGGGGTTGGTTTATGATACATGGGCATTCTAATTTCCCCCTTTCTCTCCCTCTCCTTTTTAACAGCCATCTGCTCGTCTGGCTGTAGTGAGGAGCACGGTTATTGTGAGGTCCCTGGTGAGTGCCAGTGCCGCCTCGGGTGGCAGGGCCCCCTTTGCGATGAGTGCCACCGATATCCGGGGTGCTTACACGGCACTTGCAGCCAACCCTGGCAGTGCACTTGCAAGGAGGGATGGGGCGGCCTGTTCTGCAACCAGGATCTGAATTTCTGCACCAATCACAGGCCCTGCGTGAATGACGCCACCTGTACCAACACTGGCCAAGGCAGTTACACCTGTACCTGCACGCCCGGCTTCAGCGGCACAAACTGCGAAATTGAGACCAATGAGTGTGACAGCAACCCGTGCAAGAATGGAGGCAGCTGTAATGTATGCAGTCAGACATGATCAGTATGATCTGTGCTGTATTTTGACATAAATTGAAACTTGATGGATAATGAGATGCTTTCCCCCCCTTAGGATCTGGTTAATGATTACTCCTGCACATGTCCTCAAGGCTTCTACGGGAAGAACTGCGAGATCAGTGCCATGACCTGTGCCGATGCACCCTGCTTCAATGGAGGAACCTGCATGGAGAAGGGAACCGACGGCTACTCCTGTCGCTGCCCTCCTGGTTACATGGGATCTAACTGTGAGAAGAAGATCGACCGGTGCAGCAGCAACCCCTGTGCAAACAGTAAGCATATTCTCACTCCTACGAGCTCTTATCTGCAATCCTACTTGAAAAACAACAGACTGTAGGGCTTCAGCATTCTTTGCTGTCACCATTCTCTGCCTGAGGCAGTTCGCTGGTGGCTTTTGGCTCCTGTTCCTTTAGGGTTTTGAGATGCATCCACTGTGCATGACATTCTGTGGAAGACTTACTACACAAGCATGATAGAAAAGACGCCAGTGTGGCTCAAAAACTGATATGAAAGGCAAGATAGAGCTGTCATAAAGATGTACCATAGCTTTCCCAAGGGTTATAATTATTTGCCCTGGTTTGCACTCTTATTTATGAAAGGCTCTATCATTCAGCCTAACTATTGCTTGTGTCATTTTTAGGCCATGGTTTGTGAATTTCATACAACCTGGTGGATTTTAACATGTTCCTTGCTTTCTATCTCGAAGGTGGCCAGTGCCTTGATTTGGGTCACAGCCTGATGTGCCGTTGTCACCCTGGCTTCAAAGGCTCGCGTTGCGAAATAAACATAGATGACTGTGCACGCAGCCCCTGCCAAAACGCCGGCACCTGTGTGGATGGCATCAACGACTACACCTGCACATGCACGCTTGGTTTCACAGGCAAGGACTGTAACGTCCGTGCTGACGCCTGCAGCCTTATGCCCTGTGAGAACGGAGGGGCCTGCTACACCCATTTTTCTGGACCCGTCTGCCAGTGCCCACCAGACTTCATGGGCACACGGTGCGAGTATAAAGATAAGCCCACCCCCGTACCGAGCCCTCCTTTTCCAGCTGCTTTGGTGGTTTCATTCACTCTGGGCCTCATCACACTTACCCTTGTGGTCTCTGCTGCCACTGTGGTCCTGAGACAGATGCAACAAAATCGCAAAGATACCTCAGCCACTGTGCGCAACGACTTGGAGACGGTCAACAACCGTACCTCTTTAACCCCCAACTCAACGTTAGGCCTTAAAGAGAAGGAGGCCTTTCTTATTCCCGGTGGTCCTTATAAGATGTCCAATAAGGATGTGGCACTCAGCTCCACCGTTGTGGACACTCATTCCAGTGACAAATCAAATTACAAGCAGAAGATGCTGGACTACAATTTGACCATAGATGAAAAACACAAAAACAACAAGCTAGACCTGTAAGTTGATCTTCTTATTTGTCTATTTTACTCATCTCTGTTTTTGGTCTTATATTTGGGCTGATCACATCAAATGTGTAGAGCTTAAGCTGTATATTTTATCCATTACAGGAAAAACACGGAATCAACATTATTGGTTCCGCCTTTGAACTATCCGAAAGAGGGATTATATCACCCTGTATACATCATTCCTGAACATATAGAACAATGTGTGTATGCTACTGAGGTAAGTATTCTCATAACTTTCATTGTCAGCATGCACTCGATGTATTGCTTCTAAAAAACATAGACTAACGGCGTTCTTCTTTTCCCATCTATCCCCAGGTTTAACAGTATTCTTCAGTCTGGAACACCTCAATTACCAGTGGACCAATGGCCCAAAAATGTTTACAGTCCTAAAAGACTATAGGAAGAAGTGAAGAGTATATATTATATCTACATATATTATTTATTTATTCATGCTGCTCATTAAAAATAACTTTTTATTGATATGGACAATGATTTTGCAAAGACAAAGCAAGAATTTTATGGACTTGAAGACTTTAGGAACAATTTGCATTATTTGCACTATTTTCTTTTCCTTTTTTAATGTCCCAAATAGAATTATATATATATATATATATATATATATATATATATATATATATATATATATATATTTCATCATATTTAAATTGTACATAAAGACCAAAAACTCTCTGAGCTAAGGAGAATCAAGGATTCCTTAATCACTGAACGGCAAATGCTTTTATATCTGAGGCCTTGAAAAGGATGAAAACAGGCATAATCTCAATTTACGTTTCACAAGAGGCCTTTTTTAGCCAATCAATCAGCCTTTTACTCAAAGGAGGTGAAGTCTGACCATGGAGTATTTTTTGGATATGGTTCGAAATGCTATTTATGAACAATTATGTATTTGTGATGACAAGCAATCAAAGTTGATGGAACAAGCTGTTTCAGCTGAACAAGGTGAACAATGATCTTGGGAATCTACAGTGTAAATGGTATACTGTATTTAATGTCTACTATGGATTTGACTATCAATGATGTTCACTCTGACCAAACTCTATCTTTACTAAGTGCCTCATCTTTCAATGTGCTTTAACTCAATGAAAAGGGTACTCCTTAGAAACACTAAAATACTTTTGTAGTTCGGTATTTGATATGTCTATTTAAAAATCTCTTTAGGAGTATGTTTTTCAAAAATACATGTTTTGGTTGTCTTGGGTACAAATTGTTTAAACAGCAGTACATGATGGATGCTGTTGTGTACAGCTTTCATCCTGGCAATGTTCAGTGCTGCTAAGCTATTTCCGACATTCCCAAGGCACAAACGGGCCAGTTGGTTCAAACTGATAGCCTTGTCATTGTCAAGTTTTTCTGGTTTTGTGAACCTCTGCATTGGGGTCTTTAAAAAAAAAAAAAAAAATCAAGATTCTTAACGGAGTAGATTTTTTTATGTGGCATTTGTTTCTCAATTATTTTTTTAAACAATTCAAATCAAAATGGATGATACTTTTATATTTTATAATGTCAGTCTTAATTTAACAATGCAATATTGTACAAAACCTTGAGATATTCCTACTATTTAATTGATTGTAAATAATTTGTATTTATAAAAGAGAAATGTATATATGTTTATGTATTGTGCCTGTCACAAACTCAGAAGTATATATTTTTCTTAAAATAAATCTTGAAATGTATTTTGTCTCATGACTTTTGTTTTTTCTGTGTGTAAATGCTGCTGATATTATGTTGATCAGGATTTGTGCTATTATCAAGTTTTCTGCTACAATTAAGATTATGTTGTTTCAATTGAACCTATCGAGTACCTAACGTAATGTCCTAGAGAAAGTTTTCATGCAGTATAAGTTTCCACTTATCCATTTTGTGACAAGACTAGCTCTATTCTTCTATTCTCTTATCGCTAGTGTGTATTCTCATGGACAAGAACTGTGTAAAATGCACAAGAAAACCATCCAATATCCTCTTAATTAATTCATAAAAACTAATTATTGTGGCTATTATTGTATAACTAGTATAGCAGCCTGATTTGAGGTTGGTTTCTATCTGAAAGTAGAAACAGAGAAAATGCTTGTGGAGAGTTATTAATGGTCCTTAGACAGGAATCACCTGCCATTCACACCCCCATTCTTCCTCCTCCATTCAAAGAGAGAAGCTTAGGCTTGAAAAGGGGGAGGTGGGCCTCTGCTGCTCTCTCCCCCCCGGGGAGCGTTGACATGTGGGCCCAGCCTGGTCTGACACCTGTCCCCAATGCACTCAACCTCACCACCAGCACATAGACTCCCGACAATTTCTCTGTACAGACCACCATGTAGATCTTCGATTTATCACCCCAGATCTTTCAAAATACACATACTTTAAAAATATCATGAAATGACATTAAATTGTGAGGATTTACAGTGGGTTCAAAAGTCTAAGACCACAGTGAATATCTGGGATATCTTAAACCTGTAATCTAATTTAAACCAATAAAAATAAAGTTTTACGATATGAAAAATTCGTGCTGCATTGCAGTGCATGCTGTCATTAAAGCATAACAAAATTCTATTAAATTGAATTGTGTCATTTATATCCAAATTAATACAACTTAAAAGATTGTTTTTATTTATTTATTTATTTTGTTAAAGATATTCGATCAAGTCAATTTGATGGAATTGTGTTATGAAACTGAAATGCATAGGTCTTAAAAAAAATTTTTTTTTGAGTGTAACATTAATTCAATATTAACTACCATAAACAATGAATTACAGTATTTTGATAAATTAACATGAACAAAGATTAATAAATGCTGTAAAAAAAAAAAACCTGTTCATTGTTACTTCATGATACATATTGCATTTGCTAGTTAATGACTACAACCTTATTGTAAAGTGTTGCCATTTATTTTTCTGTTAGCACAAACAATATCTAGGTAGCAAAGTTTTATAGCTTGTTTCTGTAAACTGCTTATGTTAGCAATGAGTTTACAGTAAACATGCATGATTTTCCAAGTCATAAGAGAGCCTTGACGTGAAAGTCTACGCCTCCTTCACATTCCTCATTCTTGTCTGCTTTTCTCGCTTTCTCTTTTCATGATTACTCTTAAAATCTGAACCCTGCAGTTTTCTGTGCCACTCAGATAAGCAGGCACCTGCAGCTAAGCTAATTGGTCATGGTGACGTTAGCTGCAGGATAAAAGCAGGATATGTTTGCACGCTTTACATTGTCTCTGTGAGTTCACTGAGGTGTAACACTGATTTCCCCCCAATGTTTAATGTCAAATTGAAAGAGAAAGAATGGGGACGGCCAGATTGATTTCATATAGTGATAAGGGCATGGACTCGTGGGTCATTGTGAATGTTTAACTTTTGAAGTCATTGGTTTTGTTTTCTCTATCTTGCTTTATATGGTCATTACGTTTGTCATTACGTGAACCCACGCCCTGCTTATTATATTTTTTGATGCTAATAAGGGTTTATGTTTATTTACTTGCCATTCTTTTGGCATGATGCATTGGAATTGTCCTGAGAGATGTTTGGTCTTCAGGTACCAGTGTACATACCCACTGCTACTCTATATTCCCAATGTCTCAACTTGGTTACACTTACTCACTTAGAACTATAATCAGTCTTATGTTCTTGGATTTGCGAGCATGTAAGGAAACAAAAAAGCCCCAGTAATCTCACATGTGTCTCCTCTAGAGTTTCAGAAGAGATCTCAATGTCTAAACATATCCTAGTATACTAGGCACTGTTTTCTGAAGGAATTTACATACGGTCACTGAGTGACACTGGCAGAGTTGATCCACATTTTCATCTGGAAAAATATAATTCTTCTTTGATTTATGATTGTTGGCACACTTTACTAACATCAAATCATAATTTATCTTTGTGCAGTCGCTAAGTTAACGCACACAGTTAATATCTCCCTCAATATCTTTAAATACTTGACTAAATACGAAAGGCATGCATAACATCTTGTTCTCAACTTATTAAAATTTCAAAATGATTCATTTGAATCAATGTATTGAATTATTCTCTGAATTTGCGGTACAATACAGTAGGGTTTCTTGGGAAATCCTTTTAAGTCAGAGTCATGCATCTGACATAATTATTCAGTTCAAACGGGGTAGACATTCCAGTGTTTTCGCAGCTACCAGGACCCCCCATGTGCTCTGTCACAATTCGAACACTGATTGCTGATCATCATTACACGCTGTGTTTTAGATGCTGGTAGGATGGTGAACCCACCGGACTGGTTAAATAGCTTAACAAGCAAGATTTTCATGGGCAGTTATCTTCACCATCTAATTGTTGCTGATGAAATGCAAAACTATTCTGATCCACAAGCCAGACCAGCACCAAACAGTATAAACCAGCATAAACCAGCCAGTACAAGCATGAACATTCATGCTGGTCTTTTCACCAGGACATAAATAAAAACTGGACAGGTAAAGTTTGTCAAGACACACTTTGATGTTAGCTTGACAATGTCTCATGTAAATAGATAGATAGAAAGATAGATAGATAGATAGAGTATTCAGAGTATTGGAGATTTTTCCATGACTTCCCATATATATTTATAAAATAGTTTAAAAAGTGCATAAATTCTGATTTCTAAAATTGTGAAAGAACTGTTTGAATGCACCGCCTCTCTGTTGTTAAGTAAATTTGGTTAAAAAAACAAAACAATCAAAAGTAATTTCTTGCCTACGCCCTTGGATGGATGGATGGATGCATAGATGCATTCATACATAGATACATACTTACATACATACATACAGGCCAGATTAACCATACATGCAATTGGGCACATGCCCAGGGGCACCATGTCCAAGGGGGCACCACGTGACAGCATTTTTAAAAATTTTCTTAGGTCCATTTTTATTTCAGTGGTTATTAAAGTTTTTCAGCATCATAAATAAATTGTAAATTATTGTCAAGAGGTCCGCACTTCTACCGAAACGACGATGTCACGTGATACCTGTAACTTTTCTCAGCGCTGGCCAGGATGCGCCAGTTACAGTCATTTATTATTACTGGATTAGGATTTAAAATAGGCTTTTATCGATACTGCTGAGGTGGATTTCCATTTACAGGTAGGAATCCTTGCAATTATCAAAATCTCTTTAATGAGATATAAAACGTTCTTAGATTTTAATGTGGATGAATGGAGGATTCGGTTTTCTGAGCAGTCAAGCGCCCCATGCAGAAAGAAAACTTTGGGGGTAATTCACTTAACAGTTGAAGCAATTTGTGCACGTGGTATTTCAACGCAAATACCTGCGTCTTATTCACTAACCACCTGCTATGTATTTTGGCAGGCGCAATCAGCGCTGAAATTGCGCTGCCTCTTGAGTATTTAAAGGGATAATTCACCCAAAAAATTTAATTCTCTCATCATTTACTCACCCATGCCATTCCAGATGGGTATGACTTTCTTTCTTCTGCTGAACAAAAATAAAGATTTTTAGAAGAATATTTCAGATCTGTAGGTCCATACAATGCAAGTGAATGGTGATCAGACCTTTGTAGCATCAAATATCAAATAAAGGCTGCATAAAAGTAACCCATAAGACTCCAGTGGTTAAATCAATGTCTTCAGAAGCGATATGATAGGTGTGGGTGAGAAACAGATCAATAGTTAAGTCCTTTTTTACTCTAAATCTCCACTTTCACTTTCACTTTCAGGCACCACATGTGACTTTCCGATGGGCTTAAACAGCTCACTGAGCAGCTGGAACCTGGACTTCCTGTCAAGCAGATGCCAGGTGGTTACAATGGGCAGCAACATCTCCTCATCACTGACCCTCAACACTGGAGCCCCACAGGGCTGTGTTCTCAGCCCACTCCTGTATTCCTTGTACACACATGACTGTGTGGCAACACATAGCTCCAATGCCAACATTAAGTTTGCTGATGATACGACGGTGGTATGTCTAATCACTGACAATGATGAAACAGCCTACAGAGAGGAGGTGCACACTCTGACACGCTGGTGTCAGGAGCACAACCTCTCCCTCAACGTCAGCAAGACAAAGGAGCTTGTGGTTGACTTCAGGAGAAGAGAAAGAGAACACAGTCCCATCACCATCAATGGAGCACCAGTGGAGAGAGTCAGCAGCTTCAAGTTCCTTGGTGTCCACATCACTGAGGAACTCACATGGTCCGTACACACTGAGGCTGTTGTGAAGAAGGCTCACCAGTGCCTCTTCTTCCTGAGACAGCTGAGGAAGTTTGGAATGAACCGCCACATCCTCACACGGTTCAACACCAGCACTGTAGAGAGCATCCTGACTGGCTGCATCACTGCCTGGTACGGCAATAGCACCACCCACAACCGCAAAGCACTGCAAAGAGTGGTGCGAACTGTCAGACACATCATCGGAGGTGAGCCTCCCTCCCTCCAGGACATATATACCAGGCGGTGTGTGAAAAAAACTTTTTCATCAGAGACTCCAGCCACTCAAGCCATGGGCTGCTCTCACTGCTACCATCAGGCAGGCGGTATCGCAGCATCAGGACCCGCACCAGCCGACTTCATGACAGCTTTTTCCCCCAAGCAATCAGACTTTTGAACTCTTGATCTCTCACGATCAATATACATAAGCACTGCACTATATTACTCTTATTATCTCACACTGGACTGTTATAAATTATATTCTCTCTTAAAAACACACTGGCAACAGACTATCAACCAACAGTCTGAATGTCAATACAGTACAATACAACCTACTGTACATTTTATATATATTTATTATATTGTATAATGTGTATTCTATATTGTGTGTATTGTATACTGTACATTGTATATTATTATTTTGTATTGTGTTGTGTGTAATTATGTGTATATTAGATGTGTAAATTGTGTTGTGTAAATCTGAAGTTTATTGTAAATTGGTATATGTCTCATCACTGTCACGTCTGCTATGTTGCTCGGAACTGCACCCAAGACTTTCACCCACTATTGCACTTGTGTATATGGTTGTGTGACAATAAAGTGATTTGAATTTTGAATTTAAAAGTGAAAGAGGATATTTAGAGTATAAAAGGACTTAAATTTTAATCTGTTTCTCACCCACATTTTCTATCGATCATATCAGCAGTAATTCATCAAATAATGATCAAATGATGAAGGAAGAATAACCTGGCATAAATCCAGATGCACGGTGTAGTCAAGTGCATTTTCGGCATGTTAAAGAGATGATTCAGGTGTCTGGATCATAGTAGTGCAGTGATGCTGTACAGTCCTGGCAGAGTGTGTCAGATTACGGTGGTCTGCTGTGTCTTTTGCTGTATGAGCTCAGAATCATCAATCAGATCGGAATTGTGTGAGCAAATTGCATTCATCACACAATTTGTTGACGCATTTGCGCTGTTGGCTGATCTGCATAATCTACAAAATAGTGAATGGGACACTTAACCAGCACAGAGTGTGTGTGCTAATAAATAGCGCATTTGCCGGGCACAATTAATTGTTAGTGAATTCCCCCTTTGTGTCTCATAGGACACAGTCAGTGGCTGACAATATTTGCAATTTCGGTCTGTTCCTCACACAAAAATATCATATGAATTTAGAAAATATGGAATATATCACATGAGTCATATGGAGTTTGGATTAAAGTGAGTAAATTATGTCAGAATCTTTGGTGAGCAATCCTTGTTCATATTTTATTGTGTACTTTGTTTATATTTCACCCTGTTAAAGATGGTACTGTTATAGCATACTATTTTAACTATTATTAATTTATTTGCAACTACAGTAGTGTTCAGGGCTGCACTAGCAGTGTTCCTCTGAAAATTGTTAAGAAAATGACTTGATATTGTTTGGTCTTGTGTGCACCCTTCATTACTCCAGTGTCCATGTCAGGTCAGGAGTATTGTAATCACTTCCTCATTTTGGGACTGGGTGTTAAAAGAACATCAACTCATGGTATAATTTTTTTCACATTCTCCATTTATGAGTTAAGTAGTATAATTATACACTGTAATTACTGTAAGTCATACAGAAGGAATGAGAACGGAAGCAACAAATAAACAGAAATAATGGAGGAAAAGGACAGAGCTGTAAAAGGGAGAAACCCACATAGATTAAAGAGACACCTGTCATCGCCACATCACTGCTGATTTCACCCTTCTTTCTTCTTTTGAAGAACCCGCCAGCCCTGTCTTCTGACAATACTTGTAAAAGAAAGGGAAACACAAGATTCACTCACATGCTCAAATACGACAGTTACAAATACCTGCTAAACTCTTATTCACACTTTCTTTTTGACAGGCAGAAACAAAGAGTCACATGAGGCCATCCAATGGTCATACTGTATTTCTATATTACAATATGGTCAAAATTAGATTTTTAGTGCTCAATTATGTTTGTTGGTGCAGCAGAAAACTTATTGGCTCATATTTCTGTAATGAGACAAAAGTTAAAGAACTAGATAGATAAAGTTGTCAAGACAAACTTTTATGTTGGCTTGACGAAGCCTCATCTGAAAGTTTAGTAAGCTAGCTAGCTAGATTGAACCCTTTAAGAGTAATCAGAAAATGGTTGGTTATGAATGTTTTAATTCAATACCTCAGTATGTCCTAAATCAGTCTGGTGAACACCTTTTTGATCATGGTTTCTCCCCACCACATAAGTTGTTAAGGTAAAATTAAACAAGACAACCTGTTCCTCTGCTCACAAGTCTGATAAATATCAGCTACACCCTGATCTAACTGCATTCACCTTTCATTTACTTTTACTTCAAACGTTTGGCTTCTTTCTCCAAGAAAAAAAAAAAGCTATGCATGATTGAGAACATCAAGGAAGGCCACAAAAGTAACTTTTAGTAAGCAGTTGTGTGGTTTGAATGTTCAGGTGCATATTTTAGAGTTTTGTACATGTGTATGTACATGTGTATGGTGTATTCATGGAGTAAAAGGTCAGGGTTATGGGGTGGTGGTGGGGGATGTCTATCTAGGATTAAAGTTTGCCCATGATTCCATCCCTGCTGGCTTCCTGTTTTTGGAGTATTTATAGGTCTTGACATGGGAAGGGAAGTGGACCTTATTCTGGCACACTCATCGCTCCGAGGCTCCTATTCTTTCCTTTAGCGTGAAGCGGAAACAGAGCATCTTCCTGACCACACACCCTTGAGCGCACACGTACACTCATACCATAACATATACAAAAACACTTTACACTACTTGAGATGAAATCCATACAATCTTTTGCACAATTATACAACATCTAACAGAAGTGAACTTAACATTAACCTAAAAGAAGACATTAACAGGAGATTAAAAGGGATAGTTCACCCAAAAAATGAAAATTCTGTCATCATGTACTCACCCTCTTGTTGGATAAAGCTTGCATGACTTTCTTATTTGTGTGGAACACAAAAGGAGACGTTAGGCAACATATTCAGTCTCAGTCACCATTCACTTTGATTGTATGGGAGAGAGCAGCATCAACATTCTTAAAAAATTCTCCTTCTGTGCTCCATTTTTGGCTAAACTATCCCTTTAAATATGCTGACAACATGTGTCTGTGTCTCTGTCAGTAAAGACAACTGATGTTTCTGACATAAAAACTGCAATACAAATTCATGGCACAGCAGTTCTTGGGAATGGCAATACAGCAATGTCTGCACTGGTAGACATGGTGAGCTCTCCCAGTAAGACCAAGCAGTTCCAGAGGTCAGGGTTTGACACCACCCACCACAGCTCAGCTGCCGGGGCCCTTAATCAAAGGTCAGAACAAATAGGAAGTGCCCAATACAAATATAGGTCCTACTGACAGAGTGGATTTTTCGGATGGGATATGGAGGGAGGAAAAGGAATGTGGTAGGGGTGGGGGCTATGACAGTGGGCAATAACAAAACAGAGAGAGAAAAAAAACAAAAAACAAAAAAAAAAAACATGCCAGAGCAAGAGTCAACAAACTTAATTTCAAAAGAAAACAAGAGAACCTTCCTTCTCACTGTAATTAGTGGCACAATCTCTACACACACTTACATAGCAGAAACATGGCATAACAAATGCATTATCAACTTAAGGAAAAAAACAAGTAGAATGGCCACTGGATTTCCTGCTATTGTCTCCAAGGGAAACCAGCGAGACTTGTCTAAGGTGCTTATGTGCACTTCCGATTCACATATGAGGATTCCAAAGGTGTGCAGATACCTTACGGTATTAGGCAACAAGAAATTGTGAATTTAATGGCACTTATGTCCAAATTACTAAAAGTACAAAAGCAAACATGTATGATCCAAAATCCTCTTCATTATGAGGAATACAGTGACCCCAAAAAGTATTTGTACACTTAAGCAAGACTTAATTTAAAAAAAAAATGCCATTGCATTAAATGACAAAATATTAAACCAAGCCGCTTTTTAGTTTTAAGAAAGATTGCATAAGCAAAGCACTTTTCAAGCAAAATATGTACCAAAGAGAGGTTTGATAGGTTTTAAATAGATAAAGAGTGGGAAAAAATAGACAAGAAGTATTTTGATACTTTGTTGCTCAGCTTTTAAAGAATACAAAGTCCATAGTTAATGTGGTGAACTACATCTGAGATTACTCTGCTTGGACACCTATGTGAACTTGAGGGGAACTGACTTCATACACTCAAAAAATATTTAGGCCTTTTTTTCTTCTTTTCTTCTTTTCATATATTTATGCATTTTAATTGCTTGAGAAATTTCTATCAGATTGAATCGAGTAAAATTTAAATATAAATCCTATAAATTAATAAGAACTACAGGTTATTCAAAAGTTTCATATAAATCCTAATAACTAAAAACGGACCATTTCAGTTTATGTAATTTGTATATATATATATATATATATAATGTATAAACTTCAACATACAGAAAATTACCTTGACACCAGTTGGTTAAAAGTAATTGCACAAATATCTAAGAAAAGAAAAGTTAGTTCTGAGAAACCACGTTTGCAGATCATTTGGTACACTGTAAAAAAATCCAACTTCAATTTTGTCAGATAAGCTCAATTTCAAAAGTTGATTAAGTGTGCAAACATGTTTTATCCATGTTTGTTGTAATGTTGTCTTTATGAATAACTAATCATTATATACTCACCCTCGGTGTTCCAAATCTATATGACTTTCTTTCTTCTGTGGAATACAAAAGGAGATGTTAGAGAGAACGAAAGTGAATGAAAATGAATGAATTGAAAGTGAATGGGGACAGAGGGTAACATTCTGCCTAACACTCTTTTGT
The DNA here is from genome assembly GCF_019703515.2 of Myxocyprinus asiaticus. Classification (NCBI taxonomy): domain Eukaryota; kingdom Metazoa; phylum Chordata; class Actinopteri; order Cypriniformes; family Catostomidae; genus Myxocyprinus; species Myxocyprinus asiaticus. Next base: position 21,840,386 of record NC_059374.1, on the reverse strand, counting down.
GTTCCATGGAGGAAATTAAGTCATACGGTTTTGAAACAACATCAGGGTGACCAAATGATTTCCATTTTTTGGCCAAGCTATCACTTTAAGAACAGATGGAGTCTTCCAGCCCGAGAAAAATGGCAGCAACATATACTCCCTCACATGAATAAAAACAAGAACAGTGGGATACAGACCGAGAACTCCCCCCATGCTGCCTCCCCTCCAGCCCTGATCTCAAGAGAGGAACCTTCGCTGGGGATGGAGGGGTTCGTAAATCAGTGAATGCCAGTGTTGAGATTGAGGCTGCCTCCTCACATTCTCTCAGATGTTTTCAGTCTCCCCGAAGAATTATGAGCACTCATACCGGTTTTAAAGAATAAAATCCAAGGAGACACAATGAATATAAAACTGGAGATAACAGAAATGTTTGAGTGTGTGTTTGTGTATGTGAGGTCTGAAAGCTCAGTTTTTAACAGCCTTACAGACATATTATGTATCTTCTAAATGAAAAAAAGTTTAATGACCCTAAAGGAGTAACATTCAGACATGATAGCTCTGTAAGATCTATGTGTAATATGTCTAAGGGTTCTGGTCTGGAATTAGAAACCATCATTGGCTAAGTGAATGAGAGGCCAATGACTGAGGCTTGCATGACTCATCTGGCTGATATAAACAGTTGCAGTGGTTTTGGCTGGAGACTTTTTGGTTTTTATGGTGATCTGAAGACCCACTCTTTGGTGAAGGGGGTCTTGGGGGAGGCCTGCATCCGGCAGACTTCTCCCCTCTGACCTCGGCAGCGTGGGAAAGGGAGTACAAGAAACTGCCGTGACCAGGGACATTAACACAGATGACTCTAGCAGACTTGGCAAAACACCTGTTGCCCACCTCTCTGCATCAGACAGTGACGATTCACAGACCCTCTTTTCTACCAAGAAAGGGGGAGAGGGCTGAACGGAGGGGCAAAACGAGCCACATACCTAAGAACTTCCTGTCTTCAACCTATCTCCTCTACATAAGCTGTGCCAGTGTAATACAGACTCTGACAATCAAGGATTCAGATGGTCTGGGGGCAGTTAAAAAAAAGGAGCAATGAATCAAGTATTCTCAACCATGCATGTCTGTCCTTGTGATCTTGAAGAATGAGGACAAGACTCCATGCAGGCATGTTGACATGTTGGAATTATAATGTATCCTGCACTGTAAAAAATCAGAAGCTGAGAAAACTTGTAAAAAATTAAGGCAACCAGCTTCAGAGCTTTTTGTTTTTTTTTTCAACTTAAAGGCAAATTAGTTGTATCAGCTTAACAATTTAAATTGGTCTGTGCATTCAGTTAACCAAATAAATTAAGTCCAACAATCTCAGAAATATGAGTGATTTCTACACGCATACCTAAGTTCAACAAGCTTTGAATTTTAAGTTCAACTGAGCATAAATACAGTGTTTGGTACAAGATATTGCTTGTTAAGCAGACTTTAATAGAGCTTGGGTCAGTCCCACCAGCATACCAATTAATTGGGCTGAATTTAAAAGAGCAGTGTAGATGATCAATGTTAATAACTTCAAAAAGTGCAGTTATCTGAAAACTTGAATAAACTTCACCAACGTGAACACTTATCACTCTGATGGTGATTTTACAGCAAGACAACATTAAAAACACTAAATAAAGCTAAAACCATCTGCGTATTAACACTAAACAACAATTAGTTACATGTCCTCACATGTCGCAATGCTTTGAACTATCACACATAAATAATTTCAAGCGCAAGGGATTATGGGTATTTCCTCCAGAGAAATTGCTTCTCCAATTGGCATGCTCAGTAGCAGATGCAACAATATGAAGTTCATAGTGCTTAGCCTAACAGGGTTCCCAAATTTTTTGTCCCATTAATTGTCAAGACCTTTTCATGTCTTTAACGGATGTTCATGACTACAGGCGAAGATCCTTCAAAGTCAAAATCACACATTATAAATTCCCTGATATGTCCTGATTTTCCATGTCCGTGGGAGCCCTGGCCTTAATAGACTTGCAATACAAACTTAAAGTTTTCATTTTGCAGAAGTTCACAAAGGTTCCACAGAAAGTCCACTAAATGGACAGTCCTATGCAGTTCTTGTGCATTAACCAGTAAGGTCAGCAGGGCAATCAACATCCTAATGAAAATATTACTAAACAATATTTACATATCATAAATACATTACATTAAAGAAAATATTCCTTGTCAAAGTATCAAGCCAAACTAGCTGTGATAGCACAATAGTGGCAATGATAAGCAGGAGGGAATTATTCTGCCACAAATGGCTTCCTCAAACAGTGATCAAACTAAGCACGCTCAAAAGCCTGTAAATTCTACCTTCAAGGCCGAACTTGACATTGTATGTTCCCAATGTTTAAAATTTTAAGTTGATGATACTGAATGAAAGATCACCTTATCGATTTTTTTTTTAAAGTAATCTCAACTATTTCTGCATTAGATAGTTAAATCAACTTTTAATGGAAGTTGGGAAATCAACCCTATTCTCCCAAATTACTGACAAGTGGAATCCCTTTGAATTGAATTTCAGTAAGCACGGACCAACCAACGTTTGAGCTGCTGTTGCTGAATTCACATTGCAATCAGTCTGGTAGGTGGACAACATGAAAATGAATGAAAGTCTCATTTATCATCCCAATCTGGTTTATGCTTTTGGACTGTGAGTTCACTCATATCTTGTAATTTATTTCCAAAACTGAAGAAATGCTGACTGAGCCTTATACATTGGCTAAGAGGAACTAGCGGTGAGATTGTTATAGTGTAAGTTCTTGTAGCTCAGACAGCTCCATCAACTGCACAATGAAGTTAAGTGTGGGAAAGGAGGTTGAGGAAGGAAGCAGGTTTCAATCTCACTCACAGAGAGAGAGAGAGAGAGAGAGAGACAATAAGCATCTACTGAGTTTAACTGGAAGCTTTTCCGAGGGGGAAACACGTTGAAGGCCAGCTTCGGTTGACCCCTGCACTGGATCCTGAAACTGGGCATTCCAATCTGACCAAACCATAAGCCAAAAGTCTGAAAAACGATAAGCTCTTCAGTGAACTCACAGAAATGGGACATGTTTGCGTGTATAAGGAAATACATACTTACAGCTTTTGGAACCGTGGTGACAAATGGTTACACAGTTTGGAGTGATGTCACTTTGTGGATACAATTCACACATACAACACTAACAATTTTGCTTGGAACTTGTTTGGAAAACAATTCTAGTGACTTGATTGCCAGCTTGAAATAAAAATGACCTCAAATAGAGAATTTTGTTCACCCGCAGCATTGTCCTAAATCCCACCCTCAATACGCCCCCTGGTGCCAACGTCACACACCCCATTTCACAAGCAAGAGGGAAACTCAAGCTGAGGCATCAGACTCTGGAGACTAGCTAGCCCTTGAAATGAACATGGATTTGTATTGTGCCCTCACTTTTTTCCCCCCGAACCTGTAACATTGTGCGCTGGATACACAACTAGGCAATTTCTGCAACAATATTGACAGCAGTCACATCTTTGTTTCGGCAGGTGCTGTTGATCTGATGTTGCACATTTTCATAAGCCCAAATATTCAGAATTCCAGATTTCATTTACTGACCAGTACTGACGATTCTCCATTATCCGTTGATGTAAGCTGCTAGGTAGATATGAAAGATTGCGAAATAAGTATCTTGGTGCTGAAACCTCTGACCTGACTCAGCAAAACTCCACCTTTGACACTGGCCCTGGCCTCAATCCCCAGTTGGCCTTCTTTGGGCCAAGGGTAGTTGACGGGCAAGGAAGATTAACTGTTCACCCCAAGGAAGCCCCGATGAGGCACAATGATGCCCTGGTAGTAACAGTGGGAAAGCAACTGGCCATGGCACACACTAGCATGACCTCATTTGGCCCGATAGTGGAAACGATGCAAATGTTAACCAATTGCAAGTACAGTTCCAAAAGCTTAAAAAAGCTACTCCCAGATTCCCTTTCTAGTCATACTGATTCCCAGTATGGGAAAGCCACCACACATGCTAGGGTGAGAGGACACTTCCATTGAGACAAGCATCAGCTAAGTCTTTTTCTTTGAGATTAGAGGGGTGATGAAAAGTCACTTTCTAACAATAAACACCGTTCCCCTGCAACACCATTCTTGATTTCATAGATTTCTTATGTTAGGATAATCACTTGTGCTCACACTTTCTGGATTGTTTTTATGGGGTCAGAGGCAACCAGGAGAAATCTAAGAATTAGCTGCTCTTCCCATGCAGCGCATAGGAGTTTTATTCTTGTACTTCCAGTTCCTTTTACCCCAGTGTTATGAACATATTTTAGTAAGTAACTTTCCATGCAGTGCCCAAATTATACTAATAACATAATATTACTCATAGGGATGCAAAATAATTTAGTGATGGCCTCTGTGTCAGCATAAACTGTTGGGAATATTCTGAACTAATCTCAGCTATTAACAAGATGTTTGCCTGGAGTCCGACTGCATCAAAGTCAAGTGTTTTCATTAGGGTTGCTGATTAGATCAGATCAGATCTGGTGACCTTATTATCCCCCACTCAAAGTAAAGAACAAATCCCAGTTCCCTTGTTTCAACCCAGAGATGTGGAGAAGCATGCAGGGGGTTGGTAGAGGTCTCACCTTTACTATTTTTGGGTGAAAGGGCAGCTAACCTTCACAGACATTTAGTCTGTCCAGAAAAGACTGTTCTCATGAACATGAAAGTGCAAACTGAGTGAGAATGAGGGGGGCCTGAGGCTCTAAAGTCATTTCCCATAGTGGTGGCTCTCTCTTTCCTCCTTTTAGTCACACCTTAGGAGAGGTGTTAGCAAAGTGTGCCAGCTATCTTCCCCAGACATCAAAGTGTCTGTCCCAGCATCCCAAACACTTTTGTTCTGGATATTTGCAGGCACTGTGCAAAAGTGTGTCAGGAATCAGGATTTTCCCAAGAATATGAGCTGAATATGAGATAAGACCCGAGCTCTTTATCTAATTTTTTCCCATCAAATCTAGATGTCTTTGGAAATTTGGCTCCAGTGTGGTGATAAATCTGAGGGATGCTGATGTTGTGTGTTCCCGACTGGCTTCTCTCAACATTATTCCCTGCTTACAATCTTGGTGAGTGAATCACTGTTATACACAGCTACTGTATATAGACAGATATACACATCTCAGAGGCCACAGTTTTTCCCCATTTCCCCTCTAAGCATTGGGCAGGAACTTCGCAGAAGCTGTACTTTACACTTACGGTATTCATTGACTGAGTTTCCCCATCTCCACACAGTTTTTAAGCAGAGAACGACCCATTTCAGGAACCATTCTGAGGAACCTTTCTCAAAAATTACTTCCCATGCAGATAAATAAGCACGGTCTAACCCATAAATGCATGGACCGTAAATTAAAAAAACAAACAAACAAACAAAAAAAAAACGACTATGTAATTAGATAATAGTCTTTGCTAGCTGATAGCAGATACCTTTTGGAAAGAATTCTGCTTCCAACATGTTGTACAGGAATCTGAAATACATCCATGTGCAGCCAAGATGAGCAAGGAGGTGTGCCAGATGTCAACACTTGATTACTATAAACCCATGTACAGTCTCTCCATGTACATGGGTAAAGGTTGGGGGTTGTTCCCCAAAGGTGAGGAAGGGAGTGGAGCGCCTCTTGTTCTTCTCGAGAGATCAAAGACTTCATTCGGCAAACACTTTCCCAGGCCAACACATCTCATTTATATAGGAAATAGTGGTCAAATACATGAGGTGGAAGGTGTTTATGCATGGCCGAGGATGTTTAAAGGGGTCTAGAATAAGAAATGATTGTACTGAATGATGCTGTATGAAAGTCTGTTGATGTTGTAGCATTTGATTGAACTTGATTTGTTATTGTGTTATATCCATTTAAATTTGTAAAATGGAAGTTTACTTAATCCATTTGAGTATGGAATACATGAATATGTTTTGTGGTGTTAATGTAGCATTGATGAAACTCGCCAGGGGATTTCTGTTTCCCAGCATGCTTTGCATGGGACTCGATAGGGAGAGTAAATGTTTTTGTGCAAGATGAATATAAAATGGGATACTTGTTAGTGTTTAATATTTTGTTATATTGAGATTTCTGGTTATGTTGAAGTGTTTGGGGTTACCATTATGGTGAAGAATGGAGCTTGAGCTAACGATGAGGATAGGTAAATGTTGCACACTTTAATGCTCACTTCATTGCGAAATTGCTAAGCTAACCATAACATAGTTATTAAACTGCACTCTGTAGTGCTTCCAACCAGCATGTTTTAGCATGCTAACCTTCACTTTCACTAGTTAGTACATAAAAATAAATAAAACAGATTTATTTGAGTTACATTGAAATGCCTAATTTTGTTGGGTTTACCCAATTCAGCTAGGTTTTTTCTACACAATGTGTTTGTTTTGAGATTACATAGTAATTTTAAGATTAAAAAAAGACGTATTTCAAACACATGAAACCACTGTCCACGACTGAATCAAGGTCAGCCAAAGAGCTTTTTTTTATTTTTTTATTTTTTATTTTTTTAGTGTATCAGTTAGAATCTTATCTTGAAAATGTAACTCAACCCAAAAAAAGGAGTCTTGCCGTAGATGTCTAAAGCAAAAATATTTCAGCTTCTGGTAGAAAACTGATAAAAACAAAACCATACCCTTTGATGAATGCAGGTGATAGCTGTGGTGGAGAGTTACGTAACATGTACGTACAAGAAACACATTGCAATATGTAACACAAAACATACCAAACAAGTTTATGGCTTTTTAAATGATGATTTACATGGTAATAATTGCTGGGATTTCATTGCTCTTTTCATTACCTTCATGCATTAACCCAATTGTGTCCAGGAAACATGAAAGTCAGCATGTTGCTGTCAAATGTTCCAATACCCTGACATCGGACCAATTATGCCAAGTTACTGACAAGCGGCATCTCCCATCAGACATTTTTGCATCAGTTCAAATGTGTTTACCCTCTCATGTTGCTCATTACTGATAGCAGGACCAGGATTCTCGTCCTGCATTAAAACCAGGTAGAAATCCGATTGCATAATTAGTGATAAGTGCGATTCGAAGGTTACATTTTCCCTCTAAGATTAAATTTGGACTCCACTGATGGTCAGGTTTAGGGTTGGGGGCAAAGTTAGTAAAATATTAATTTCTCCACCATATTTAAATATTTACAGCTCTCTCCAAATTCACATTGAGATCAGTCTGATCCAGAATTCTGTTACAAAAAAAAAAAAAAAAAACTACTGTCAAAATGTTTACTGCAATCCATTAGACTTTTACATTTTGAAAACATTTAGCAAGTGTAACATCATAAACAACAGTAAAATGCCCCAAAGGCAATGGCCTCAGTTGCATAAGTAGCCTTCAGGTGAAAGTGCACAGCCAACACATCACCGAACAGGAAAGGCTTGTATTTTCAGCCAGGAGAGTAACAACGAAGAGCCTAAAAGTCTAAAACTCCATAGAACAATTAGATACAAAAAAGTATTTTGTCAGCATTCTAAATGTTCATGTACTTAATGATCATTATGTCATTAAGTTATTGCAGGAATAACATAAAGGTTATTTTTAATGTGCTCATTAGTCTAACACTGCTTGTCAATGTCATATGAGAAAGCTAATCAAATCGATGAAGGCGGGAAGTTTAAAAAGCTAAACGGGAATCTCGTGGATTATTTATATTCCAGCGCCACGCATCAGCAAGCTGTTCAGGTTAAGAGTGTTAGTGTCATGTGAGATGTAAGTATTTAACTAAACATGCAATATTTGACCACTGTTTTATGATTAAAATATTGTACCAACCGTAAGTAATTTCCAAGGGTGCAAACTATTTTCCATTTTGCGAAATTCGCCATTTTGAATTGAAAATATGCCATGAACCGTACGTGATTCGGATGTCATTCATAATTGTGAATGTGAAAACATTAATGGATCCGTTTTCAGCATATCAGGCTTAACATAAAGCGCAAATGTGTGTATATTGTAAAGGAATTGAATGAATGTGGTTGTCAGGCAGGCTTTTGTTTTGTTTCAGTTTTTTAAAAAATTGACTTTGCATTGTCTAAGAAAATGATTGATAAAACACAAAGTAGAAAGTTTTCACCCTCAGATTAGAACTAGAACATGGTCAGACCTGACTTGAGGCTTCCATTGAGTTTTTAGGTTGTGGCAAGGACAGTGTCACATATTTTTAGTGCAAATAGTATTAGGTAATAATTAACGAACAATTTAAGATTTTTTAAAATAATTTCTTTATGTCTTTAATTAATTCAGAATTTTGTTTAGCATCTCCTAAGGGTCTTCTTTTAAAAGAGACCGCTTTATTTTAAGGATGAGCCACCAGTTAAAAGAGTAGTTCACCTTAAAATGGAAGATGTACTTTTACTCACTCATTTACTCACCCTTATGTTGTTCAAACCCCATATGCTGTTACTTTTTCTTGGAACATAAAAATAGACATTTTAAGCAGCTCTATTCCATAGAATAACAGTTTATAGTGAGCAGGAACTGTCAAGCTTCAAAAAGGACAAATACTATAAAGCACTATTAAAGGTTCAGTATAAAGACATCATAACAGCAGTCCAAATGACTTATATTAATGCATTATATTCAAAGCTTTCTGGTGGCTATAGAAAAGCTTAGTGTTGTATGGACTACTTTTATGGTATTTTCATGATGATTGTTCCCCTCTTTGGATCTTGAGAGCAGTGGTCAATATTAACTGTTTTTGTATGTAAAAGAGCATTGTTAGGATTCTCAAAGAAAAGATTGTTTTAAGATTCTATTTAAAATGAACTTTTCTTAAAATTAAAATGAACATTAATGCATTTAAAGCCTTTATTCAGAAAATTATTGCATTTACCGCATTTACTATTTTAAAGGACCGAGAACACCCGTGACCCCCCACCCCCAAAATGGTTTGATTCCCCCCAAAGTTCAAGACATGGTTATGGCCTTGGATTCAGGCAATCCGTATAACATTCTCTATGAATTCAGGACAGCTGTTTCACCCAGTCCTGCTCTCTGATTTTCAAGACCAGGAGCTGACTGAGAGCCCTGTGACCTCTGACCTCTCGCTGGGGTGCTAAGCTGCCAACTGTCATCAGGAGTCAGAGAAAACGATTTATCCTTTAGGGTCAAAGACCTTGCAAACACTGCAGAATAGACAGAGAAAGAGAAAGAGAAAGCATAAAAGAGGGGAAAAAATGTCTTCAGTTATAAGAGACAAAAAATGTGTCTGAGAACAAAACTTAAGGCTTCAAGCGAGCAAGGTCCCTGAAGCCATAAACAGGAAGAGGATACTGGAATATATGCTGAGGTTAGTCTTGTGTTTCTGGTGGTGCCCCAGAAAGCCATAATTGACTCAGGCACTTCCTGTTCAAGAGCATGCAGTGAAAATGTACATACAAAACACACTGTAAAAATAGTTTTGTCAGGTAACCTGAAAATATGTCCTTCATGTGGTAACACCTAAATTAACTATTAACAAAGTTTTATTAAAAGTAATATATGTATATATATATATATAGATAGATAGATAGATAGATAGATACACTGGCCGCCAAAAGTTTGAAAAATGTACAGATTTTGATGTTTCGGAAGGAAATTGGTACTTTTATTCACCAAAGTGGCATTCAGTTGATCACAAAGTATAGTCAGGACATTACTGATGTAAAAAACAGCACCATCACTATTTGAAAAAAGTCATTTTTGATCAAATCTAGACAGGCCCCATTTCCAGCAGCCATCACTCCAACACCTTATCCTTGAGTAATCATGCTAAATTGCTAATTTGGTACAAGAAAATCACTTACCATTATATCAAACACAGCTGAAAGCTATTTTGTCCGTTAAATGAAGCTTAACATTGTCTTTGTGTTTGTTTTTGAGTTGCCACAGTATGCAATAGACTGACATGTCTTAAGGTCAATATTAGGTCAAAATGGCAAAAAAACAAAACAAAAACAAAAAGCAAAGAAACCCTTTCTCTAGAAACTAATGCAGTCAATCATTGTTTTGAGGAATGAAGGCTATACAATGCTTGAAATTGCCAACAAACTGAAGATTTCATACAAAGGTGTTCACTACAGTCTTCAAAGACAAAGGACAACTGGCTCTAACAAGGACAGAAAGAGATGTGGAAGGCCAGATGTTCAACTAAACAAGAGGATAAGTACATCAGTCTCTAGTTTGAGAAATAAACGCCTCACATAACCTCAGCTGACAGCTTCATTGAATTCTACCTGCTCAACACCAGTTTCATGTACAACAGTAAAGAGAAGACTCAGGGGTGCAGGCCTTATGGGAAGAATGGCAAAGAAAAAAACACTTTTGAAACAGAAAAACAAAAAGTAAAGGTTAGAATGGGTGAAGGAACACAGACATTGGACAACAGATAATTGGAAAAGAGTGTTATGGATCTTAACCCCATTGAGCTTTTGTGGGATCAGCTAGACTGTAAGGTGCGTGAGAAGTGCCCGACAAGACAGTCACATCTATTGCAAGTGCTACAGGAAGTGTAAGGTGAAATGTCACCTGAGTATCTGGACAAACTGACAGATAGAATGACAAGGATCTGCAAAGCTGTCATTGCTGCACGTGGAGGATTTTTTGATGAGAACTCTTTGAAGTAGTTTTTTTTTTTTTTTTCTAATTGTAATAGTAATTTTTCACATTATTAATGTCCTGACTATACATTGTGATCAGTTGAATGCCACTTTGGTGAATAAAAGTACCAATTTTTTTCCATAACAGCAAAATCTGAACATTATTGCAAACTTTTGGCCACCAGTGTATATAATACATATATATAATATATATATATATAATATGATTAAATAAACCTGATTTTTCAAGTGTAAATAGATCCCTAAGGTAAAAACTGCACAAATTACAACTAGTGACTGTGTTTTTTTTTTTTTTTCTTCGAGTAATCCTTTGTGGCATGTAAAGGAACTGCAAACAATTATTTTTGATATCATATGCAATGACGTGTGATGAGAATTTCCAAACCAATTTTTACACTTAGACACTTCCTGGCTGTAATAATGGAAAACTATTGGGGAATTTAACCTATAATATAAACACAGTATATATAATTTTCATATTTTCCAAAAAAGATTTATCAGAATAGTTTTTAAAATTCCTAATGCTTTTATTTTGCCTCTATGCTTTTCTGAAGACAGCCCCCTGTTTTGCATTTGTTCCCGGCTGTTATTGAAACTGTGTCAATGGTATGTGACAACTTAGCTAAGAGGACAAAAGGACAAATCACTCCTGCTGATGTTCGTATAGGCATCCAGGAAAGATATGATCATAATGATGATTTATTGTATCTCTATTCTCATTTTATATGTTTATATAAAAACTTTCTTGTGATGGCAGGAAAAATGGTGGTAAATTGCAATTGTTCGCTTAAGGAGCTATTTCTACCTGATTTAACCTTTAAAATTTATTTGAATAAAACCAGTTCATTCAAATGTTATCACATGAAGCACATTTTTTCAGTGTTTGGGAACATTGTGAATGTTTACAATGTGTGTTCAGTAACGACATCAATTATACACATATTATTGCTCAGATCAAATCAGATCAGATAACATTTTATAATCACTTCACACAGTAATCCAAGGGTTCACATACTTTTTCTGGCAACTGTATGCGGTTAACCAGAAACTTCAAGTCTCATGTTCAAACTCCTTGTCCACCTCCTTTCTTTTGTCTGCACTGCAATACAGTGTGATCATTACTCCAAATTACTGTCTTCTGGAACCCGTCCATGTTCCTCAGCCTCCCATGCAGTTACCCATTTTTGTACAAATAATAGGAAGAATTTAGGGAATGTGTTTTTAGAAAGAAGATCCAGGCGTCTGCTGTTGTTGGGTTGGACTTGTGCCATTGCCAAATGAGAACGAGGCCTGTTGTCTGTCCACCATCAGCTTTTATAAGGTTACTGATATCACGGGAGTCTTCATCTCATGTGATTGGTCATGATTTTAAACATATGTTAACAAATTACAACTAATTTCTTAAGGAGTACAACTTTTTTTAATGGGTAAAGTATTACTGAGTGCACCTTTAAATCACACCATCAATAATCTTTTTTAAATCTTGACAACTGGGAAAATGAGGATGTGCATATTTGATCTGCCAGTAAATGTGTTTATCTACTACAATTTATGAAAAAATACAAGCATAACAATGTACAAATACTATTAAACAGTTAGTTTTGATCCTCTTCATATTACCACAGTGAAATCGCCACTTTATTCACTTTAGATTTTATGTTGGACCACAGTGTTAACTTAATGAGGCACTACGAGTCATAGTATCAACCACAAATGTTTTAAAGGGATAGTTCACCCAAAAATGAAAATGTTCTCATGCCATCCCAGATGTGTATGACTTTCTTTCTTCAGCAGAACACAAATGAAGATTTTTATAAGAATATCTCAGCTCTGTAGGTCCAGACAATGCACGTGAATGGTGGCCAGAACTTTGAAGGTCCAAAAAGCAGATAAAGTCAGCATAAACGTAATCCACATACACGACTCCAGTGGTGAAATCTATATCTTCATAAGCGATATGACAGGTGTGGTTGAGAAATGCGCAAAGACTGTGAATCGCCAAAAACAAAAGAAGAATGTGAAAGTAAAAGTGGGGAATGATCATTAAAAAAAAGGACTTAAATATTGATCTGTTTCTAACCCACACTTATCATATTTCTTCTGAAGACATAGATTTAACCACTGGAGTCGCATGGATTACATTTATGCTGCCTTTATTTGGAACTTCAAAGTTTTGGTCCCATTTACTTGCATGTGAGGACCTACAGAGCTGAGATATTCTTCTAAAAATCTTTGTTTGTGTTTAGGAGAAGAAAGTCATACACGTCTGGGATGGCATGAGGGTGAGTAAATGATGTGAGAATTTTCATTTTCGGGTGAACTATCCCTTTAAAACTGTTAGCTGGCCAATCTGTGTGGCCTATTTTACAAGCCTGATTAAATCATGGGGAACCATGATTCTTTATAAACTTTCTTTGTGAAAGACTCAGGGCCCTTGTAAACATAATAGATGTGTAATTGGCTTCCCAAGAACTATGACTGATTTACACTGTCAGATTTCTTTAGATGTGCACAGAGTTGTCTGTTTAGACTTAAGCACATTTAGTTAAATTTTTGCAATTTATAACAAGCTTAAGTTCTGATATCATGTTTCCAAGTTTCTGCCTAATAGCATATGTATCTGCTGCATTGCAATCTTCAGGACAATACAAACAGGAAAAAATTATGACCTAAAATGCACATGCACATTCATGCAACAGTGGCGTGGAATCTAAACATGGTTTCATTTCCCCTCCAGTGATGAATCTTTCTGTGTATTACTATGTGACAGGGCTTTGATCATTTAACACAAGCTTAGTGATTTATTATTATTTATTTTTTTTTAGAATAAACTAAATGGTGGTGTGCAAATTTGTGAATTTTGCCCAGTCCCCCTTTCACTGAATTACCAGTGTGACATGTGAGAAAGGAAGTACAAAAAATATTTCATTCAGGCATTTTCCCCTGCTTTCAGTCAAATGGGTCGCACTGAAAAGGGGTTTAAAAGAAATCTTTGCAGACAAGAAGAACTTGATGAGATATACAGTAACACATACTGACAGATGAGTTAGGATACTGAAACATCACAGATCTCAGACTTTGTGGGCATATTTTGCCGCCCCCAGAAGTTTGACCAAATAAAAATCTCACTAATAACACATTGAAATTATTGAGTCACACCAAGGGTATTGATTCAAAATGGTGTTCTTTTGTTGTGCAATGCATCACTCACTCACTCGCAATTCTAGGTTTAGTCAGCACCCTAGAACACCCTCAACCAATCTGATCGGCACAAATTCTAGGGATGCAGAAGTGTTGCTTACCCCTCCGCCCTTGGATTTGGGAGTATCTAATGTGCTTTTGATGGCATTTCCATTGCAACGGAACAAGTGGCAAATACAAACTTCCCTTTTCAGAAAATCTGCAGTACTTGCTTTATAATACAGTCCCTAAACAGGGACACAGTTTTGTTGTCTCATGCTTCAGTAATGTCCAAGTTGGTCTTTTATTATATAACTACTGGTGCATGAAATTCATCCCGGGACATTTGCTATCATCTGGCAAACAATTAATATCAAGGAACAGGATAACACCCCAAACCCAATCTCCTGTAACCCCTTTATTAAGCAATTAAAAGCAAGCACAACCTTGCACATAAAGGTTGGCTAAGAAAAATGTCATCAGGTCTCTTCAATGTGTCAACAGATGAAGCCTTTGGAGAGGACTGAAATCTGTGTTGTGTGTTTAGAGTTAGCCTAAAAGCTCTTATACACTTACGGTAAAGTTCTTCATCATTTTCCACTCAGAACTAGAAAGCAGTTTGAAACAGCTGAAAAACGGTTTACTGTTTACGAACATTTGAACACTGCCCACGCTGCTGGGGCCGGTGTTTAGATGGCCATTTAAATATGAGATCCAAACTGCCCTGTTAACAGGCTACATGTAAACATTAACTTAAGTGTATAATCAAGGACTACATGCCTCAGTGTATGAAAAGAAGCCACGTGAAATCATTAACCACTCTGTGATGAATTAAAATAACACATGGAGTAGATAGCCCTGTTCACACATGCAACCAGGTAAATTACAGGAAATATATTGTGTGACAATTATGTGACCCTGCTGCAGGTAAGTACTGGCAAAGTAATACATTAAATGAGGGGAGTATTTCAAAAGGGTATTGTTTAGATTTCTCATACATGTCTGGCTAATTATCCCCTACTTAAGGGAAAATTACAGCTTTAAAACAAAATGATTTGATTACCACAAAAAATAACTTTGTCTCGTCCCTCCTTCTCTTTAAAAAAAGCAAAAATCAAGGTTACAGTGAGGCACTCACAATAGAAGTGGATGGGGCCAATATTTGGAGGGTTTAAAGGCAGAAATGTGAAACTATTCATTTTAATAAAGCACATTTAATAAAGCACATTACTTACAGTAATTCTTCTGTTAAAACTTGTGAATTATTTGAGCTGTAAAGTTGTTTAAATTGTCATTTTTACAGTCATTTTTTATTTCACAAATGCTGTTGACTGAGCTTAACTTGTATTGAACTGGGAATTGTTCTTTAAGGGGACACCTCCTGGCTTTGTTCTCCTGATGTCAATGACTCTTAAAATGAAATAATAGATCTGGGTTAACCGTAATTATGTTCTGAATTGAAGTGCCATGAAGGAATGGAAGTGAATATACAAAAGTATTGACATCACTGATATATGCAGGACTCACAAACTCAGCAGACGTTCATTGATACTAGCATGACCAATAAGCAGCTTTCATCAGTGTTTAGATTGAATTTTAAGGCTTACTGAATCAAAGGCGTCTTCGAATACAAGGAAACCAGTAAAAGCTGTTTTGTTTCACTATAGGCGTATTATGTGTATCATTTGGTTGATTGCATAAACCACAACATCTAGACTTTCAGTGAACTATGTACTATTTTGACCTTGCAGAGCAATATACTGTATGTGTCAATAAACAACACAACACTCCCTTTTCAAACATAATTTTCACTATGATCAGAAAATATGAGTAAAATTAAAATACCAGATTAATCTGATTTATATTCTGACTATCCTGCAAAAAAAAAAAAAAAAAAAACATTCCACAGGACTAATGATACTACATTCAAAACAGTGAACTGATTGACATGCATTTTTGGCTGAGCAGTGACACAGTATATTCTAAAAATGTGATTGATTAATTTTGGAGCGTAGCTAAAAGAGGCATGCAGGAAAGCAGTTTATCTAGTCTAGCACTGCAAACCCAAGCATGCATTCAGTAATTATGAGCATTACAGGTGTACAGCTTTTCTGTAAAAAAAAAAAAAAAAAAGAAAAGAAGAAAAAGAAAAATTAGTGATCCCTTGCATTTGATTAACCTTTGTGTTGTGTTTGTTTGTGCTAACTAGCCCACTAAGATTGTTAATAAATCTCTCATATTGCATATATTATCACAAGATATTTTATTGATCTTTTTGTCAAGTTCTTTTTTGTAATTATGACATATTAATTATAACGTATTTTAAATATATATATTTTTTATTGATAGAATGATTCATTGAACTGAGCTTATACAAGACTACTGGGGGGGGGGGGGCACTTCATGCAGAAACAAATTTGAAATAATAATTATTATGTAATAAATTAATAACCACTTGTTTGATCTAAATTAGATCATTGTTAATTAAAGCTTAGAATCTGGACTTTACATTAAATATAGTTGATCCTACCAATTTGCTGACAAATTAGAACTGTTTTTATCTCATAATTTGCAGATTTGTTATCATAACAAATATATTCAGAGTTGGTGAAAACATAAAAAAGATGAGATAGAAAGTGTTACGTGTCATTTGAAATGTCTCAGTTAGCAAAATGAAATGAGCAAATTTATTTCATTCAGAGGCCAAACTTCAGTGAGTATTAGTGTATGAAATTCCCACAGACACACATAAATATAATAAACAGGAGTGTCTTTTTGTCACATCTTTCCTTATTACTTCCTGAAACATACAGTACATAGAGTGTAACACAGAAAATTACATATCAGAATCAGAATGAGCTTTATTTTTAATGCTTACACATATAAGGAATTTGTCTTGGTGACAGAAGCTTTCAGTGCACAAACACAACAACAACAAAAAAATTGAATAAAAAATAAAAAGTGAATAGAGAATATAAGTATATATATTTTCTATTCACTTTTTAATTTTATTCTATTTTTTGTAACTTACAGCAGACTATCCCAATTCAAACGAGCTCAAACACAACATGATATGATAAGTTGATCTTGAAATATTCCTCAAAGAGTACACAATGAAAGATGATGCACAAAAGGGTGCTCAACACACATTGTGTATGTGTTGTGTAGGTGTGTGTGTGTGTGTGTGTGTGTGTGTGTGCAATTGCTCATCAAAGGATTTGGATGCTCCTGAACATTTTGTAGTCTAATCCATTTATTTCCAATGGCCGGTCATTTTTGACCGGGAACACAACAGGTGTAACAAAGTGAAATAAAACCAATAAAATGTAAAGAAAATGTTTTCAGATACCATATGTGAACAAAGTCACAGAATTTTATACCAATTGGATTAAGTAAAAATAAATAAATAAAAAAATAAAAATCATAAAAAAAATTGTCAAAATGACTGGAACACAACGTAAGTGTTAAACAGTGAATTCTCATTAATCAAAACTATTAATTAATAAAATAAAAGAGAGAAAAAATTCTGATTATGCAAGCATCTGGAGATAGTTTACTTGTTTACTGTTGTTATCAGTTTAATCAGAAATGTGTTGTTTCTACAGTGACTAACAGTCTCTTAATAAGTTGTTTAGTCTAAAACAGCTAATTACTCATACACATTGAACACATAAGACACAACACCACCTATTATAAAACTGTACTTTTCTGGAAAAATACATAAAATAGCCTTGTCAATCCTTTCAGGTAAAGGTCTCTATTGAAATATATGGAGTAAGATCTTTTGAGGTCAGACCATGAATGCCACCACAGTGACTCAACTTGGCAGTTTTTAAGTAGTACACCTGCACACTTATTCCTGCTGGAACACGTTTAGATTATAATAAGAAAGGGATGTGATGTTTATTGTGTTAAAACAAGAGCAAAACTGAGATTTATCTCTGCTGAAATATCACAGACGTTTTCCTGTCTGGATACCAATCTACAGGAAACGTTGAATGTTCCAGTAAACCCATTGAACAGCTCATTTAAAACCGTTAAAACGAATATGGTTACTGACAGCATAAAATAGACACAATATGACACCCATACTCTGCTCTCTATTGGCAAGATTTTCAAACATGAATCATCTGTCGGTCAAAAGATCTTCTTCTTGTCACCCTAGAAAAGCCTTGTGCAACTTACAAAGAAGTCACCTTTCATTCCATTTATGTGAAAAGCCCACAGAATCCCCCAATTCTTATTAACCTTTCATTACCATGCCTATATGCAATGCTGATATCTTGATATCTGAAAGCTTGTGGATTCAAAATTCATTGGGAAAGGAAACAGGAAGTTATGTAATTTAGAAGCCGGGGCTTGCTTTGGCATCACTTCATTCAAAATGTTTTTCTAAATGCATTTAGTTAATTAGAGCTCCAACCTTTTTGAGTGACTGCAGGAATGACAGAAACTAGTTTAAAGTGACTGGAAATTCCCCCACAAATCTACTGCGAATTTTCTTTCTTTCTTTTTTAAAATTATTTATGTGGATTAACTATAAAGAAATGCATATAAAAGAGTTAGCTTCAGTTGTTTCAGATTTTTTTTTTGTACAGATAAGACTGGACAAAAGAAAACAAAACCTGGATATTCCATCAAAAGCCAACCCAATAGCAACTGCTTTCTTTTTCATTATACTGATGCCTGCGCTACAGTATCAGAATGGCTGTACAAATTAGTTTGCATAAAAAGGGAACTATTCTTTAATAATTTTCACAGGCATTTCTGCACTTTACACAGTACCTCTTAACAGAACTATTTAAATGTCTACTCATAAATCATTAGAATGTTTTTATGGAAATATTTCCAAAAGTGTCTTTACTACATAAGAATTCCAGTGGAAAAGTGTTAAAAGTTCATATGACATACCGTACCAGTACTATACAGCCAAATATACTGTACAAAATCTACATAATTATGCAAAAGCAAAAAAAAAAAAAAAAAAAAAAAACAAAAGGGCTGTTTAATTGGATGTTGTTTAATTGTTTATAAAAGTTACAGCCTGGGGAAGGTTTTGTGCATGGATGTTTCAGGTTTTGACAGCTCTGAAACGCATCTAGGAAGGTGGAGATGGAAAGACGGTGACTAGGATGTGAGGTATCATTGAAGGATTATTTAAGTTTATTCTTCGCTAAAAGAATTTAAAAATTGATTTCATACTTTAATTCAAAAAATTCTACAGTATAATAAAAATATATAAAAATATACAGTATGTACAGTAAATATTGTGATTCCCAGCTGGCAATAAATTCATGTGAAGAGAAGGGAAATCTGATAAACAATTTTCCTAAATGTTTGATCATTGGAAAAATATGGTTTTAATCCATAGTAAGAACACATGCTTAATTGGACATAAATTAATTTACACAGATGATTTATGGTTGTATATTTGATTAATGATTGCAAAGTATGCAAGCACTACATTTACTATTTGAACACAATGCAGGGGGTACATCTCTCTAAATGTGAATCACCTGTCTACATACAGTGCATCCCATTTTCCAAATCTTTAAGAAGGACATGCCAGAGATCTGCTTATTCAGCTCCAGAACTGTCTTTAACAATGGTATAGTCAAGTTGTGTCTAAAAAATTTCAAATATCAGAATGAACATCAAGATACCTTTGTTTGCTTTCAAAGACAGTCATTCCTTACTCACTTTTTACATGGTCACAGTCATAAGTTCACTGGCAACACTACCAACAGAGCACCATAGGGTTATATGAATGGGGAGGTAGCAGGCAGAGGGCACATGACAGTCTTTCAGTAGTTTCAGCAATTAGAACTTTTGATAAATGCCATCAGCTGCCAGCTCAGGAGAGTCCTGTCGACCTGTTCTGCACTAATGAGATGTTAGTAAATCCTTTAGGCATGTGGTCATTAAAAGCTGTTTTTTCCCCCCAGTGTTCTAAGGCACTTTCTCCACACAACCATCTGTCAAGTATATTGTTTTGCCTTTCTCCCACTGTGCTCAATTTTACTAGGTCAGTACTAGGTCATTAACTAAAAATGAAAAGATACTTAAGGTTCCTCAATCTTGAGGTTCGTCAGATTGCTACCTTGGCAAATGGCAGAACCCCATTTGTAGAACCTCTAGTTGGTTGCACAAGGAACTTCAATACATATTTAAAGTGTCACAAAACAGGATAGTTGTGCTCAAAAGTTTGCATACCCTGGCAGAAATTGTGACATTTTGGCATTGATTTTGAAAATATGACTGATCATGCAAAAAAACAGTCTTTTATTTAAGGATAGTGATCATATGAAGCCATTTATTATCACATAGTTGTTTGGCTCCTTTTTAAATCATAATGATAACAGAAATCACCGAAATGGCCCTGATCAAAAGTTTACATACCTTTGAATGTTTGGCCTTGTTACAGACACACAAGGTGACACACACAGGTTTAAATGGCAATTAAAGGGTAATTTCCCATACCTGTGGCTTTTTAAATTGCAATTAGTGTCTGTGTATAAATAGTCAATGAGTTTGTTAGCTCTCACGTGGATGCACTGAGCAGGCTAGATGCTGAGCCACGGGGAGCAGAAAAGAACTGCCAAAAGACCTGCGTAACAAGGTAATGGAACTTTATAAAGATGGAAAAAGATATAAAAAGATATCCAAAGCCTTGAAAATGCCAGTCAGTACTGTTCAATCACTTATTAAGAAGTGGAAATTTCGGGGATCCCTTGATACCAAGCCAAGGTCAGGTGGACCAAGAAAGATTTCAGCCACAACTGCCAGAAGAATTGTTCGGGATACAAAGAAAAACCCACAGGTAACCTCAGGAGAAATACAGGCTGCTCTGGAAAAAGACAGTGTGGTTGTTTCAAGGAGCACAATACGACGATACTTGAACAAAAATGAGCTGCATGGTCGAGTTGCCAGAAAGAAGCCGTTACTGCGCCAATGCCACAAAAAAGCTCGGTTACAATATGCCCGACAACACCTTGACACGCCTCACAGCTTCTGGCACACTGTAATTTGGAGTGACGAGACCCAAATAGAGCTTTATGGTCACAACCATAAGCGCTATGTTTTGAGAGGGGTCAACAAGGCCTATAGTGAAAAGAATACCATCCCCACTGTGAAGCATGGTGGTGGCTCACTGATGTTTTGGGGGTGTGTGAGCTCTAAAGACACGGGGAATCTTGTGAAAATTGATGGCAAGATGAATGCAGCATGTTATCAGAAAATACTGGCAGACAATTTGCATTCTTCTGCACGAAAGCTGCGCATGGAACGCTCTTGGACTTTCCAGCATGACAATGACCCTAAGCACAAGGCCAAGTTGACCCTCCAGTGGTTACAGCAGAAAAAGGTGAAGGTTCTGGAGTGGCCATCACAGTCTCCTGACCTTAATATCATCGAGCCACTCTGGGGAGATCTCAAACATGCGGTTCATGCAAGACGACCAAAGACCTGCATGACCTGGAGGCATTTTGCCAAGACGAATGGGCAGCTATAACACCTGCAAGAATTTGGGGCCTCATAGACAACTATTACAAAACACTGCACGCTGTCATTGATGCTAAAGGGGGCAATACACAGTATTAAGAACTAAGGGTATGCAACTAAGGGTATTTTGAACAGGGGTCATTTCATTTTTTTATCTGTTGCCATGTTTTGTTTTATGATTGTGCCATTCTGTTATAATCTACAGTTGAATATGAATCCCATAAGAAATAAAAGAAATGTGTTTTGCCTGCTCACTCATGTTTTCTTTAAAAATGGTACATATATTACCAATTCTCCAAGGGTATGCAAACTTTTGAGCACAATTGTAGGTTTGGAGGAATCATTGACAGTCCTTAGCGTTCTTGCAGGAACTCCTACAGAAAATAGGTTCCATCTTGTAAGTTGCTCAGAGAACTGCCTTTTATGAAAGGGTAAAATTTCTCCAAAGCATTCCACCATTTTTATCCACTATCAGAAAAGCTCAAGTACCCCTTCATCTACACAAAACCAAAGATGTGTAACAAAGGATAAAAATCATTTATAAAGTTAAATACAGAAATATCATTTATATAGAAATATAATTTATGACATTTATTCATCAACAACAGCACAAACAAAACCTGGCCAAATGAGCTGTGAAATGTGCAGTTAGAACAGACTAATGGTGTTAATTATACAGGGCAGGGGATCTTTTAACCTTGTAGTTGGTACTTTGGGAAATATGAATTTAATTACTGTATTTTATCATTATTTTTTAATTTTTAATTTTTTATCATTTTGGTCAATTTGGTAGACAGTATATTAACTTGTGTAAAAACAATTAACATGTAGGCCACACTATATATATATATATATATATTGCTAGGCATGCATGTTTATTATTTACATGCACAATTTACGGCATTTACAAGTATTTCACTGATATTTAGAGTAAATGCTAAAACGAAAACTGTTTACATGCACACTATGCTGATAACCAAAAATCTGCTTATTTAAAAAATTTGACAAAGCAAGAAAATCACATTAACATGAGATTTGAAATAATCTAGCTATTCTCTGCTTTTGACATCAAACCGTGAAGAGGCATGTGCACAACTCTCACGTTCATTGGATAAGCCAGTAAGAACGCAGATAAAGGTGTTTACATGCAACGCATAATCGAGGTAATGTGCAAAAGTCTACCCATGTCAGTCGGTTTATTTAGCGGTTTGTGACCTTACACTGATAAAGGAAAGTAATTTAATGCATTTACATGTCCACACACACAGCTTGTTGGCTTATTAAGCAAAATCAGTGTAAGAACGTGCATGTAAATGTGTCGTAGTGTCTCTTTAAGAAAACCGTCAGTTCCACGTTTTGATTTGGATGAGAAAATATTAACGAGAGTGGAGTGGTACAGTTTCTTTATTATATAAATTATTGAAGGCTAAAAACAGTAAAGTGATCCTGGGGGTGCGGGCAGTCTTATAAATTTTATCAGAGAGGGGTCTTAAGGCCCCAGCACACTCATGGCGAAGTGCTTCTTTGTTCTTTGCTCAGAGCCAAAAAAGAAGTTTGAAACAGCTGAGCAACAATATCCTGTTTGCGAACACTCAGAAACCCGCCAAACCGCTGAGAGTGGCGTTTTAGAGGTACATTTAAATATGAGGATGCTCAAGACTACATGTAAAACATCCACTAATATGACATTAAAATGTGCTATCAATGACTTCATGCCTCATTCTATGAGTAGATTTCACACAAGATCAGCAAAAGAAGCTGTTTTAACCACTTGATGATGATTTAAAGTATGTGCCTCAAGGTTCGACTTGTTGTGCATTCTGAGATGCTATTCTGCTCACTACAATTGTACAGAGGGGTTATCTGAGTTACCGTAGCCTTTCTGTCAGCTCGAACCAGTATGGCCATTTTCATTTCAAAACAGTTTTTTTTATATTTAGCACCAGAGTAAACTCTAGAAACTGTTGTGCATGAAAATCCCAGGAGATCAGCAGTTACAGAAATAATCATACCAGCCCGTCTGGCACCAACAATCATGCCACAGTCGAAATCAATGAGATCACATTTTTTCCCCTATTCTGATGGTTGATGTGAACATTTTTCTGATTAACATTTTTATTGATTCACATAGATAACAAAGAAAAGCAAAACATATACATACAGAATCAACATTTAACCCCACTATTACCCCTCCCAATCCCCAACCCCACACTGACCCTCAACAACATCCCTGTGGTCACAAATTATTATAGACACACAAACCAAATAAAAAATAAAAAAATAAAACTAAACTTCTCTCTACTGCCCCTCCCCAAGAGCCCTCCAAAAATGGCAAATAGCTGCCCCATTTCCCATCAAATGAATCCCAACTCCCCAGCCTTCTACAAAATGCTTCCTCGAAAGCCGCCACCCTCCCCATCTTCGAGCACCACTCTTGAAATGAGGGCACTCCAGCCGACTTCCATCCCCTTAAAACAATTTGTCTGCCGATCATGACACTGGTTAAAACCCAATTTTTAATGTTATATTGATGACCGCCCCATCTCCTAAAATACAGAGTCTGGAACAAAATTACATTTGAGTGCCCAATACATCACACATAAAACTCTGAACCTTCAACCAAAATTCTTGGATCTTAACACACCACCAAAAAACATGGGTTGTGTCTCCATCTTCTGATTGGCATCACCAGCAGGTGGGTGTGTCTTTAAAACCAAGCCTATACAATCTATAGGTGGTCCAATAGAATCAATGTAAAATCTAGAATTGGATAAGGCGCACCCTTGCATCTCTAGATGCACACTTGACATTTTTTAGAATCCTAGCCCACACTCCCTCCTCCAATTCCAAGTTTAAATGTTTCTCCCATACTCTCTTGAGAGAAGTTAAAGCTCCATCCCCCAGACTCTGAATTAGCAGGGAGTAATATACTGATGCCATGACCTTTTCCAAAAGCAGTAATCACCACTCCCAGAGTATCTGCCACTTTAGGGGGGTGTATGCTACTCCCAAAAATAGTACGGAGCAGGTGGCGCAGCTGTAAATACCTAAACAATTTAGATCTGGGAAAACTACATTTTCAAAGGATCTCAGCACTCCACTCTCATATTGGACACGTCTTAACCTCCCTCACAATCCACTCTGACCAGCAGAAAGGGGACTTATTAATACATAATTTGGGGTTCAGCCATATGCTCGAGGCAACATTTAAATAAATGTCTGAATTAAACACTCTGGACACTTTTGTCTATACCAAGTGCAAATGTGAGATAACGGGGTGTAACTTAACTGCTCCGGTTAGTTTGATAGAAAGGCTTTGCAATGGCGAAATAGGGGCAAGAACTTCCTGTTCAATACAAAACCAGGGAGGAGCTCTCTCAGGTGGAAGTGACCAATGAGCCAAATGTCTGAGATCGAATGCATAATAATAAAATCTTGGGTAGGCCTTGCCCACCTTTGTCAATCGACCTATGCAACATACTGAAATGTAATCTGGGACGTTTAACATTCCAAATGAAGGACTTCGCTATGCTATCAAATTGCTTGAAATAAGAGATGGGGACATCTACAGGGAGAGACTGTATCAGGTAGTTGAATTTTTGGAATACAATTTATTTTAATAACATTAACCTTCCCAATCATCAATAAATGTAATGAAGCCCACCTGTCCACATCGCTCGAAAACCTTTTTATTAAAGGGTTAAAATTGACTCAAAATCACACAAATTTGCTGGGAATAAAATGCCCAAATACATATTGCCCTGTTTGGGCCACTGGAAGGCTCCCCGGGTGAAAAGCAGTACGCTGTCAGAGCCTTAGCTTCGGATTTAGACCAACTGACTCTGTATTCTGAGAACTTAGAAAAGGAATTAATAATTCAGCGGCAAAGCTGTCCCGCCTGTAGGCAAGCTCTTAATTACCTCCTCCAAGATCCTCCAAGGTTATCTCAGAATCAAGAGAATTGTTTTGCTCAGTCATCAGTTTAGGAAGTTCTAATAGTTCCAAAAAGTTCCTAATATCTTCATCAGCAGACGAAGACGTGGAACTATAGTGATCAAAATAGAATTTTTTAAAAGCATTATTAATATCAATGGCCGAGGTAAATATTTCACCACCAGCAGAATTCACTGAGGGAATGGTTTTATATATCTAGCCAAAAGCTTCCCTGCTTTGTCCCCCGACTCAAAGTATGACTGTCTTGCCCTGAATAGCCAAAACTCCTCCTTCAGTGACAAAATAGTATTATATCTGTATTTCAATCGGGTCAGTTCTCTGAGGCCATTAGATGACATTCGATGCTTCAGCTCTGCTTTCCAATGTCTTGGAGTGATTAGGAATGCTCCACATATGAGAAATGCTCCACAAAACAAATTCCAGCCAATAGGAGACATAAGCACAAAGAACATGCAGATTCATCCACAACACTGTCCTGAAGGAGTGTTATTCCACAAAACAAACTCCAGCTGCTAGGCAGAAACAGCACAAAATAAAACAAAAGGTGCTCAGTTCCTTGAACAGTCAAGTGAATTTTCAGTGAGTCAGGCCTACTCGGCTGCAATGTGAGTACCACAAAATAACTTACTCACTCCATTGACTTTATGAAGGCCAATGCTTGCCTTGGGCATGTGAAAGTTTTACGGCCATCCTTAGCATCTATTCTCAATTTGGACGGGAACATCAGTGCAAAAGCGACCTTCTGTTGATTTAAGAGTTTCTTGCATTCCTTGAATCGATCACGTTTCTCTCTTGTCAAATTCGCAAAGTCTAGGAGCAAGAAAATACAGTGGTTTTTCCAAGAAAGACTTCCTTTAATCCTCATTTTGCGTAACATGAGATCTTTATCGGATGATCTCAGAAATTTGCCCAGAATTGATCGGGTCCTGTCTCCCTCAGTGGATCGCCGAGCCGGAACCCTGTGAGCTCGCTCAATTTCCAGCTTATGGCGTTTTATGTCAAGCAGACTCGGAAAGAGCCCATCCAGGAATTCCACCATATTCTGACCCTCTGCTCCCTCAGGAATTCCAACAATGCAGACGTTATTCCACTGACTACGATTCTCCATATCCTCCAGCTTCTCCCAGACATGCTCCAAATCCACCTTGGTCGCTAGCGGATTAGCAGCTAATTCCCTCTCCGATGACTCCAGATAATCGACATCCGACAAATTTCTCAACATCCCCCACTCTTGTAACCACCTCAGTGAATTTCGTCTCCATGGCAGTGATCGATCGACGTATTACAGCAAGATCCTCCAAGTCAGCAATGACCTTCGTCAGCATTGCCGAATTGGCCTCACTTCTCTGGCCAAATCGGCTCCCTGGTCTGCGGCCTTGTCAGGGGCGTCAGCTTGAGCATGTAAGTGTCTTTTAATGTCTCCAGAGCCCGAGGATTTTGAATTCTTTGACATATTGTCTTCCTAGAACAGTTATGGAACAGGGTGTATCGAATCTCACCGGTTTATGACAATAATAGTGTTAAAACTAGCAAAGTGCGCAGAGCTCGCCGTTCATACGTCCGAACCTCACATGGCGACACGTGACTCCGGTTGATGTGAACATTAACTGAAGCTCCTGACCCGAATCACTTTTATGACCCGTAAAAGTGTTAATGGGCAGAATACAGACAAAAGAATAACCATAGGCATACCTATGCGCAGATGTTTGAATGGCTTTCAGCTGCAGACGGCACATGAGTGAAGCAGCATTTCAAACAATAGAGTGTATGGGCACGTAAGAATATTTTAGTAGATTTCATTCCTTTTGTCAAAAACTAGTTTGGAAACAATTTTGTTGATAAAAAAGGTATTACTGCAAAAAATGTTGTGTCACATGATAGAATTTACATTTGTCCTCACAACAAACAGCATGAAATGAGCTCATGGATGACTGATGAGGAGACTTGAGTTTTTTCCAATTTCATTAAGACAATGACATTTCCTTTATATTGGTTGATTAACTTGTGAGATTCCTGCAGCATTCGCTTGAACAGGCGCTGTGCTGGATGTAGAGAGAGTGGAGACGGAGGGGAGCACTGGGTGGGCCTCTGACGTGCTGGCATCCTCTAAAACTGAGCATTGAACTTGTGAGAAATTGATCGTGCACGACAATTGTAAAGGTAGGCTGTCACCATAGTTTTAGCACCTTGATGCAGTCTTTAGAAAAATGTGCACTGGTGATTAGTTAATTTTTAATCGGTGCAGGCTGCGTTAAAAATGTTGCTCTATTGGTTTAAAAACTTGTATATATCTATATTTATATACTGCCTATAACCTACAATTAATGCAGTAGCAATTTTCACTTTTTACGTTTTATGTATTTCATATTTTATCAGACTTCAAAAGTAACCACGGCATGAGCGCAAATAAAAGATTAAAAAAATTAAAAAACAATTAATTAATTACGTTCTTTGTAAAGAACCAGATTTAGAAGTTACAAATAGTCAAGCAGTAAAGTGAATTGAGAGAGATCCTGGCAAAAGTCCAAGTAGGTATAACTGCAGACCGGAGACCTCCAAATGGGGTGGAATCTCCAAAAGAGGGTGGGGTTACTCCGGAAGCGGGCGTGGTTACTCCAAGAGGGGGCATCACTTCCACCCACGGTTAAGGTTAGGGAAAGGATTAGGTAAGGAGCTCCCTATATTTTTTATGGAGGTTTGGAGCTCCCGCCCCTTTTTGGAGCAATGCCTGCAGGTATATCCTTCTCCAAAACTCCAAAGTTAAAAAAGGAGGGGTTTTGGGCCAGTCTTATTGCCCTTTCTGCTTGCTGAGTCTGTCATTTCTAGTCTGGCCTTCACCAGCCTCCAGTGGCCCAGAACACTCTGCCATTATTCCTTCTCTCTACAGTCTCAGTGGACTGCCCTCTCACTGCCTACACCACTCTCACTGTGAATAATAGGAGAGCCTACAAAACAAACAATGCTCCAAGTTCAGTCAAGGCCAACTGATCCTGTTCACACTGCAAAAATAAATGAATTTAACAGGATGAATCATCTGTCCTGTCTGCAGGGTTACTTATATTTGGTATTTTAAATATGTAATCCCATTACATGTATTCCGTTACTCCCCAACCCTGCGTGTCTGCTTAAACTGCTTTAGAAATGTATGTGTGCAAAGCTACTGGCAATTGTACAAAAGGTGCATACAATTCGTGATGTGTATGGGTTAAGATCACACCTTGATGACTCAGATAGCTTATTTACAGTTACAGAAATCTCATAATGGCATTGCGATTTCTAATGGCATTGCATCCTTTGCCTCTATTTTTGTCAGCAATACTTTCCATGACCACAGACACAATCAAATACAATGACACTGACTCTCAGGAGACTAGAAAAATACCCAGGTGATACCCTAAAGTTATTTGTTTGTACTTATGACTCGGCAAACTACATTCTACACCACAAATTCCCCTCAAGAGTGGCATTCATTTAATTAGTTCTAAAAGTACCAACATACACAGAGGTTTTGACAATGTTACCTATGTTTTTTTAGAGCCTGGAATATCCCAAGAAAACAAAACAGTTGCTTAATTTCTGCATTCCAACACGCTGAGGGCAATGTGTACGTTTTTTACAGCATGCAAAAATAATAGTCCAAACAGAGAGGAAATATGTCCTTTTCCTCATGCCATTATGTGTACAACTAACATGCTTTCACTTTCAACATTTTAACTTTTTCATATGAGACATTCTTGTCACTAGTTTGACAGTGTTGATCATTTACTAAAATAGCAATAATGGTGTGTAGGAGTTTGATGAGGAACAGGTATTTATTTTGTATTTATTAGCATAGGTATTATATTATGATAATGGCCTTTGTGGTGTGAACACAAGAATATTTACTGTCTATCAATCATCCTAACTAGTTTCATTTCTAGATTTAAGGTTTCATTTCATGGTTTGCAGGTGCCACCGTAGCAGGGCTAAGGTCAGCAAGGAAATCAGAAACAGTAGACTGACTTTTGTTTAGCTAAACTGGGTCTGTGCTTACCGAAATTTGAAACACTGCCCCCAGTGGCCAAAGCAGTAATAGTGGTGTAATGTCCACAGAGGGGTGCCAAAAGCGA
The DNA here is from genome assembly GCF_019703515.2 of Myxocyprinus asiaticus. NCBI lineage: Eukaryota > Metazoa > Chordata > Actinopteri > Cypriniformes > Catostomidae > Myxocyprinus > Myxocyprinus asiaticus. The sequence continues at coordinate 21,810,998 of NC_059374.1, read as the reverse complement.
GTTGTGAAGCGAGTTGTTTTCATCTGTACAGGATGTAATACAGTCAAAAAGAATGCATATTTTATAAAATGTCCCCCCCCCCCCCAAACAGAACCCTACCCATAAGTGAAGTAAAAACGTAATGTTAGAGGGAAAAATGCAACCTCCGAATACCTGTTTCCGTCAATGGACTTGCTGAATAAACAACATTCTTGGGACAAGATTGATTGTTGCTAAAATGACACATTGCTGTGTGATGAACTGAAAAGCAAAACAAATGTTTCACAAACAATACACAAACAATGCATATTACAGATGCTAATTTTGTTTGACTCAAGAATCTGAGGCAGTACACCACCAGAACGTCAAAATTAATGTAAACAAAGGATGAAACTTTGAAAACATTATTTTGCTTTCAGATAAATATCTGTTATAAACAGTTGTGGAGAGAAGCACTGTTCTGTTTGAGTGTTGCCATGTTTTCATTTGTTTAAATCCACATGGTAAGAATGAAAATTCTTGGTATATAGTGTAAAGAGGCACACAGGCGGTAACATACAGAACTGCACAAGAGTACATTTCAGAAAAATAGCAATTTAAATTTCGTAATTACATGTAAAATAATTGTAATTTACATGGAGATTGGCTACCCCATGGGGTCTGCCAAGTGGAAACCACATGACCAGCCAAATACTACCTATTTTGTCACGCCAACACCCCTAGATGTCATTTCGGTCAGCGCAACATAAACCAAAAATGACTGAGAATGCCTTCAAATTAAATTAATTGAAATTAAGGGCTAAACAGTCTGGCTAAGAACTGGAAGCTCAGTCTGGAAAAATATTACAGAAATATACAAATATTTCATCTTTAAACTTTTAAATAAACTATTCTAGTGGGTGAAGATTAGTGACTGAGATGAGCCAAATATGTTTCATGACTTTATGTTGTTAGTGATATTGTCTCAGAAAGTATAATAAAACATAATATGTTGACGAAGAAGCACTTTTACTGCAACTAGGGCTAGGCGATATCTCGAATATTCACGATATTATCGCGATAATTTGGCTGACGATATAAAATTAAGCAATGAATTATGAATATCGCGATGATTTTATTGTGCTTTTTATTTGGTCATTAAGTTTCATAAAAAGCGCATCAGTAGACTAATTTCACTATCCTTCTGGGCAGCACAATTAATCAAAATAACACCAGAATGGCAATATGGTCCTATGTGATAATAAAATTGCAATGGGCTGCCATAAAAGAGAGATAAACATGGTCTGTGTGCACTTCAGAATGAGCTGTTCTCTGCACGCGCAGGACTCATGCATGTTTCTAGCGCTTTTAGAGCAGATCACATGCATTGTGAAAAAAATAAAGTACTGAATGTTCAAACATTCAGGAAATTCTCTACAAATTATTATACAAATCCACAAAGGCTGCACAGTACACAGGGTTGAGGAGTAATGGAATACATGTAACGGGATTACATATTTAAAATATAAGTAACTGTATTCCACTACAGATACAATTTAAATAATTGGTAATTAGAATACAGTTACATTCAAAAAGTATTTTGATTACTGAAGAGATTACTTTGCATTTTATTGTCATTTGTTTCATTTAATATTTAGTCCTTTCAGATGAAAAACATTTATACATATAAATGATGCGATCCAAAGTGCATTTGAACAGCGGTGAAACACTTTCTTATGATGTGTTACATTCATACGAGCAGACAGAGAAGTAAGTCTGAAGTAAGTTTGGAGCAGAAGAAATAGAAATAAACCTTGTGTAAATTGTCAGCTTTACGCTAAGATAAAATGCTATTTCTAGCCATTTTACAAGCACATGTTACCAGACACGATCATACTGTTTATCAAGAAAATTCATGTTGGATCATAATTTCTTTTTTTCTAGTAAGACCTTTGATATTAGGGCAATAATCGTATTCTTGATAATAATTTTTGTATTGTTTTTCTGTAAATATATCTAAAAATCCTTAAAACAACACTGCATAAGATATTTAGGTTTTTCAGAGAATGAATTTTTAACATGTGTATTTTGTCTTACTGTACTGGCAGAGTTTTTATAGTCAAAACAAGTGAAAAAATCTACCAGTGCTGAAGAAGTAATCCAAAGTACAGGTGCATCTCAATAAATTAGAATGTCGTGGAAAAGTTCATTTATTTCAGTAATTCAACTCAAATTGTGAAACTCGTGTATTAAATAAATTCAATGCACACAGACTGAAGTAGTTTAAGTCTTTGGTTCTTTTAATTGTGATGATTTTGGCTCACATTTAACAAAAACCCACCAATTCACTATCTCAAAAAATTAGAATATGGTGACATGCCAATCAGCTAATCAACTCAAAACACCTGCAAAGGTTTCCTGAGCCTTCAAAATGGTCTCTCAGTTTGGTTCACTAGGCTACACAATCATGGGGAAGACTGCTGATCTGACTGTTGTCCAGAAGACAATCATTGACACCCTTCACAAGGAGGGTATGCCACAAACATTCATTGCCAAAGAAACTGGCTGTTCACAGAGTGCTGTATCCAAGCATGTTAACAGAAAGTTGAGTGGAAGGAAAAAGTGTGGAAGAAAAAGATGCACAACCAACCGAGAGAACCGCAGCCTTATGAGGATTGTCAAGCAAAATCAATTCAAGAATTTGGGTGAACTTCACAAGGAATGGACTGAGGCTGGGGTCAAGGCATCAAGAGCCACCACACACAGACGTGTCAAGGAATTTGGCTACAGTTGTCGTATTCCTCTTGTTAAGCCACTCCTGAACCACAGACAACGTCAGAGGCGTCTTACCTGGGCTAAGGAGAAGAAGAAATGGACTGTTGCCCAGTGGTCCAAAGTCCTCTTTTCAGATGAGAGCAAGTTTTGTATTTCATTTGGAAACCAAGGTCCTAGAGTCTGGAGGAAGGATGGAGAAGCTCATAGCCCAAGTTGCTTGAAGTCCAGTGTTAAGTTTCCACAGTCTGTGATGATTTGGGGTGCAATGTCATCTGCTGGTGTTGGTCCATTGTGTTTTCTGAAAACCAAAGTCACTGCACCCGTTTACCAAGAAATTTTGGAGCACTTCATGCTTCCTTCTGCTGACCAGCTTTTTAAAGATGCTGATTTCATTTTCCAGCAGGATTTGGCACCTGCCCACACTGCCAAAAGCACCAAAAGTTGGTTAAATGACCATGGTGTTGGTGTGCTTGACTGGCCAGCAAACTCACCAGATCTGAACCCCATAGAGAATCTATGGGGTATTGTCAAGAGGAAAATGAGAAACAAGAGACCAAAAAATGCAGATGAGCTGAAGGCCACTGTCAAAGAAACCTGGGCTTCCATACCACCTCAGCAGTGCCACAAACTGATCACCTCCATGCCACGCCGAATTGAGGCAGTAATTAAAACAAAAGGAGCCCCTACCAAGTATTGAGTACATATACAGTAAATGAACATACTTTCCAGAAGGCCAACAATTCACTAAAAAAAATTTTTTTATCGGTCTTATGATGTATTCTAATTTTTTGAGATAGTGAATTGGTGGGTTTTTGTTAAATGTGAGCCAAAATCATCACAATTAAAAGAACCAAAGACTTAAACTACTTCAGTCTGTGTGCATTGAATTTATTTAATACACGAGTTTCACAATTTGAGTTGAATTATTGAAATAAATGAACTTTTCCACGACATTCTAATTTATTGAGATGCACCTGTATTTAGAATATGTTACTGACCTTGAGTAATCTAACAGAATACGTTACAAATTACATTTTACAGCAGGTATTCTGTAATCTGTAGTGGAATACATTTCAAAAGTAACCCTCACAACCCTGACAGTACAACAGAAAAGAAGTGGACAACAGCGCTTCACCAGATGCGGAACATTGTAAACTACACACTGCACTTTTGGTGTCAAAATAAAAGCTCCATGTGAAGTGTCAAAATAAAAGCTCTAGGTGAAGGTGAAAGTAAATAGGAAATAAATATATTACTTTTAAATAAAACAAACCTAATTCTCAAAATAATAATGATAATTCAGTATTATAATAATAAACTTGACTGGGTCCCACAGTAATAATTTAGTATCATGCAATATTCAACCGGATTTTCAAAAAATAAGTGTAATAGTTTTTGCAAAAAAATATATGGAGGTAAACAATGCTTTATTTTAAGCTACTATGTATTATATATAAAATATAAATATAAAAGTGCATATCAATGACAATGATTAGATCTCATTCTCCCTTGTGTTCATTTATTGCAAAACTGTAAGGAAACATGCCTTTTTTTAATTTTAAATAGATTTTTAATGCCTTTAAAATATTGAATCTACTTGGCTACAGTGGCTGTTTGCATGAAATCATGGCTCCTATAATTGAGTTATCTCAACAAGATCAATCGCAGGCAGTGATCTATCTATCTAATATTGTCAATTGGCTGAAAAATATAAAAATGAAAAATATTTTTGAAGCCATATCGCCCAGCCCTAGTTTTAAACAGGTGTCTTATTTTTGTGATTCAACAGGAATAAATGTGTTTTTTTTTTTTTTTCACATAAATCCCTTTATTCTTTGCCTCTTTTTATCTCTTGAGAAAGACCCTATAATCCAGTATTTCAAACTTAACATAAACTGACAATGGATCTTTAAGAAATAGTTCATATTCATTGCTTTCAATTTGATGGGGGTAATTGTGACCGACCATCTTTTACATAGAAAATAAAAAAAGTTGGTCACATTAAAGGGATAGTTCACCCAAAAATGAAAATTCTCTCATCATTTACTCACCCTCATGCCATCCCAGATGTGAATGACTTTCTTCTGCTGAACTCAAACAAAGATTTTTATAAAAATATCACAGCTCTGTATGTCCATACAATGCAAGTGAATGGTGGCCAGAACTTTGAAGGTCCAAAAAGCACATAAAGGTAGCATAAATGTAATCCATATGACTTGAGTGGTTTGATATATGTCTTCAGAAGTGATATAAGTGTGGATGAGAAACAGATCAATATTTATGTCCTTTTTACTGTCAGTCTCCACTTTCATTTTCACATTCTTCTTCTTTTGTCTTGACGATTCAAATTCTTCATGCATATCGCCACCTACTGGCCATGGAGGAGAATTTCTAGTAAAATTGGTCTTAAAGGAGTAATTTTCTCGTCATTTAAAAAGTTTTACTTCAAAATAAATTAATTGTAATTTTGAAACATATGTATAAAATCATAAGCAATTGCATGAGATGAAGACTCCAGTGTCATCAGTATCCTGAAGGTCTCCTCATGGGGGTTGCTATGTTAGAATCACATGACCAGCCAAAAACTACTCACTTAATCTCAGTAGCTGCACTGTTATTAGTCACTTTCACTCAGGGATTAAATGAATCCTATTTGACTGTGAATTGAGAATTTCTACAATGGCATCGATAACTGAAAACTATTGCGTTTGATACTGCATACAAGCCACTAGGTGTCAGTGTAAATCCAAGATGACATATAAAAAAAATGACTACATGCAACTTTAATGCACCCAGACCTATCATATTGTTTCTGAAGACATGGATTTAACCACTGGAGTCTTATGAATTACTTTTATGCTTCGTTTGTGTTCAGCGGAAGAAAGAAAGTTATACACATCTGGGATGGCATGAGGGTGAGTAAATGATGAGAGAATTTTCATTTTTGGGTGAACTATCCCTTTAGCGAATTGCCTAAAGTGCTCTACCCCCTTTGAACGTAAACCCTAAAGGAGGATGCAGAGTGACTGTTGTAATATTTTCTGTCTTTCCTTGTGAGACATTTTTCTTAGAATTTTCCTAAAGGACTGTGCCCAACATTTATAATAATGTCTTAATTCGAAGTCTATGACTCAGGTCTAGAACGATTAAATAAACTTGAAAAATGATTATTGTTCCTCCTTCAGTGGTAATCAGCTGGTTAAGGTGAACATGGATTGCTTTAATGAGTAATTACATTTAAATTGTTTTGATATCTGCCAGTAAAGAGGAGCTGTACCTGTGTCACAAGGTTTGTGACATCATAGTTGTTTTCCTGTGCAGCTGTATTTACAAACATTCTACTTGGCAGACAACAACCTTTAATTTCCACATTTTTAAGTATATAGAACAGGGGATTTTTGCAGTAAATTATCAACCGAGTCACCATTTGAAATTCTTGGTAACTTTTAAAAATATGCAAATTACATTGAGTATACAAACACTGAACTCACATATTATTTGGACACTTAAGCCACAAATTTAAGCCATGATTTATGAATGTCTTTGGATTATACAACAAAATTATACAACAGTAGCAAACAAGCACCTCAACAAGCATTTTTTAAAGAAATATAACACAAATACACTTTTAAAGCAAAATATTTTTAAAAAATAAGTTTATTAGGTTTCAAATGTATATATATGTATAGGGGGAATTGACTTCATACATCCACTAAAAATTAACTTTGGACTAGTTGATTAAAATGAATTGCATAAATGGCTCAGAACAGTAAAGTTAGTTCTGAGCTGAAGCATAATTTGTTTGCGAATTCCATTTGGTTTAATATTTTGTTTCTAATGCGATGTAAATGTGACTTAAGCGTCCAAAAGTGTCCAAATTATTTTTGGGGCCTCTGTAGGTCAAAACAGGTTTGCCCAGAACAATTTTTATAGGCCATAGGTCTCTGTTTTGTTTAGTTTACAGTAATATCTTACTCATGTTCACATATCCTCGCCATGAAAGTATGCAAAATACAACATGAAAGTCCCCACATCTCCATGCAGCACAAACTGGTCAGTTGGCATTTTATAGATATGTTGACTCTGCTAAACATGTGAACTTGCAATGTCTTCTTAACATAACATTCCCCCAGTAGTAATTTGATTGGCTCTAAATGCAACTAGAATGAAAAATAAATAATAATTGTCATCTGTGTCTGTCGCAGCTGATTTAGAAAATAACCTCAGCATAAAATTCCAGATCACAAAGCGTTTCTCTAATGTGTGTATAAATCTGTATAAATGTGTGTAAAACTCATCAGGTTCACATATTTGTACTGTCAAATATCCTGTTTTGGATTGAATTTTATTAAAGAGCAAAAGACTACATATGTAATACAATGAAATTACAATGTGAACAACGTAGAGTCTTAGCATCTACAGAGTTAAATGCATTCCTTCAAGAACTCACAACAAGTTTAGTTAAAACCAACAGCACATGTCCAAACTCATTATTAGAGCAAATTCCTAGTGTAAATAGGTCTTGTAAGCAGCACGCAGTGGTGGAAACCATGCCAAAAATGACTTGTGGTCTTTCTCATAGATTTTGCTGCACAGTAGTGTAAAAACTGGGCTTCAAAACTGTTATGGCAAAGTTTCTCTTTTGAAGTTTAAGTATTTGTTTTTGATGCCATGATTTTGTTCATGATTGCCAGAAACTGCAGTTGATTTTCTGTTTGTGTGCTTGTTCTTCTTCTGTCAATTATTTTCTTGAAGTATTCTATCAGGTCTCAGATCATCAAACATGCCTATTTTTTGAGTTCTGTAAAACTTCCATTCTTGTCACATGCTCTAATAAAAATGATTTTGCCTTTTAGGTACCATAACTTAAAATGTAGGGTTAGAATAACTGCCTGTGATTGATCTTGTTGATATAACTCAATTATCTAAGTTTTTGATGGCTGAACTAGTGATAGGTTATTGAACTTTGAAATATTGAACCATTAAACTGAAATAAAAATATAAGTCAAGGGAACTACACACATTACGTTCACGTATTCACATTCCCAGCATGCAAAGCATCATTAATAAATTATGCTAATTGAGGTGTTAGTGTCATACTTTTAGTTCTTTTTTTCTGTTTGCTGCTTTATTTATGCTATTGGTTGTTGTGTTTGTTGTCACTTTCAGTTATTTACATGTAACAATAATTCAAGGTTCATATTTATACTCAAACATGACTGTGTCTTTATGTGGTGGAAAATTTGATTTGCTAAATCCTATATGAAGTCTTTTCATCAGTTTGGGATGCGTCTTTTTCATGAAACAACAAGGTAGCTGTGTCTCCACACAACATGCTTCTCCATACATGCCATTTCTTGTGTATAAATTTGTATGTGGATATAGGAGTTTTAAGAAACATTATAGTGTGCATCTTTCTACTAAGCACAACAGCTTGATCATATTTCTGCTAATAATTCACCTTAGAATTTTGTAATCTTAGTCATGCCTGACACTGTTTTGGTTATGTTTTTAGTATTAGTATTCAATAAACGCTGTAAGGTAAAACCAGTACAAAGACTTTTATTTTGAAAAATGAAATGACTTTAGTTATGAAATTACTTATGCATAATAGCACTTTTGTATTTGTGCAATAACATCATTCCTCACGTGGATATCATTATTTGATATACAAATCACAATAATGGTGACAAACAAAGACAACATATTAAGTATAAGATGAGCTCTGAATAATCACAAAATGACAAATAACTGCAAAGTTACAACAAATACAATAACAGCAGCGTATATAAAATCTGCAAACAGCAAAGCTGAGCAGTGCATAGTCATTTGCATATTTTATTCATACCACAGGGAGCTGAAGTGCGGCTTTCTGAATAATGCTCATGCCTGATAAAAATGCAGAAAATAAGTCATGAAAAATAGCACTTTGTGGCTATTTGAGTCTTTGAGGCTTACTTTGTTTAAAGAATAGCAGAAACAGCACTTGTCAAAGCATAGGGCTTTTCATTTTTTCTCAAGAATAATCTGGGGAAGGAATTAAAACACTGCAGATATAAAGATGCAACAAACTCACTGAGGGAAAATATGAGCAATTAATCTGCAAAATATCTGCAAAGATTTACACTTTAAGAGGCATGTTTATTTATTTTTACATATATTTATATTTGTAAATGTGCATATTCTAGCAGACTTTGTTTTCATAGATTTTTTTTTTCAATAAACATTTACACATACAATTGTTATGTGGGTCATTTACATGAAATTTTAAGTATTGTCATCAGTGTCCTGCTGTGTGACACTTTCTTCATCTAACTGTTTTAAACAACATTTTATGATTTGTACAGCTATATATATACACATCTATAATATATATTATACTTGTTTCCACTACCTCATATTAACTAAGACAATAGTTTATTTGCACTTCTAGAAAAAAGTTGAAAGGTTGATTAATCTTTAAAATGATTAAGAGCTTTAAAAACTTTGACTTGTCACAGCACCTAAAATACACACTTTCCCTTGTACTTTCATGTACATTTTAACCTAACATCTGTTAGCTATAACTTTCTCTATAAAATCCACTCATCAATTTTAGTGATTTTATATGTTTTAAAGGTATGACAGTTTTTGGACTGGTGGGGCCCATTGTCATTACAAGTGGTCAATAGAAATTTTATTTTGTTTTTTTTACACAAAAATTTGTAATTGAGCCGGAAAATGAAATCAATAAGCCGGTGTGTTATGGACCAGGTTTGGTGGGCCAGTCTGGGCCGGAATGTCCAGGGCCACTTTTTAGTCCCAGTCCGCCCCTTCCAGGGCTAGTCAACTGGTGGGCCAAATCCGGTAATCTGGGTAAAGAAGCACAATTTATGATACCAGCGTTGTCAGATTTTACTACTTATTTGAAATATGTTCTTGAATGTAATCTTGACCAACAGTTTTTGAGATTGAAGCTGCACTGGCATGACAGAAATAGTCTCCTGGGAGCATTCTAAAGATGGCCACCAGTGGACTGACTTGCAAGAAAATTTTGGTTTAACAATGCTCATTGGCACATACAACAGCATTCAGCCGTCATCGGTTGTCTAGACCGGAGCACATGTTTAAGCATTTCTGGCGATAGTATAGTTACATTGCTTTGCTAAACATGGATCACACCATTTACTTCACCATTTATTTGATAGCGTCTTTTTCAATCAAATGTATTTATATAAATTGCTTAGTTGTGTGATCAAATCTTCAGATGTGAAAAATGACCACCGCAGTTGTTACAGAAATGTTGTTAGCACATATGCACATTAGGCAACACAAAATAAATTATGAAAACTGAACGTTCAACGAAAATGTGCTGAAAAGTTTGCTTTTATTCGCTATTCTTGGTGTCAAACGGACGTGTCTCATCTGTACAGGGTCTGTAAGGCTTGTAAAAAAAGTGATAACATGAATCTGAACCTGCAGATATCCTGATTCTGTTTGGTTCTATGCAGCTGTGAGTCAGCCCTCTCAATCACAAACAACATCAATTCAGTTTGTTCTGCTTTTGCCACACTATGTAACATAATTTTTGTTCCTGGGTAGTAAGTGTTATTTCCTAATTGCTTATGCCTCAAAAGCATAGAAAATGGCTACTATTCCCCAATATTCTATTTCCAATGAGAATGTGATTTTTCATTCACAAAGTCATATGAATCCAAAATCCTTCTTTATCTGTGGTCCGACAAAGACGCCGGCTTTGACCTTTGCCTCAGACAGCTTAGGGAAGAAGTCTTGAAGGCTGCCGACTCCTTATCTAGAGCTCTGACAAATTTTTCATAAGGCCCAATTTGATGTGCAGTGGTGGCATCAGCACCTTCTGGGGGTCCACCAGTGGCTCCCACTTGACTTTGCTCCTCCCCACAGAGAACTTGGCCCACTGTGGCCAGTCCCGCCTGTGGTAGTACACCTTGGTGTCCCTGCTGTCCCAAAGGCAAAGATAGCACTTGTTACCATTATGCACCAGCACAGCTTTGAATATTACTTTAGTATAAATACAATATTAATTTGGATTCATAGGCTGTTTTTTTCTGACTTTGTGAACAAAAAAAAAAAGAAAAAACACATTTGCCCGTTTTCTCATTGGAAACAGGTAAATTTCAAAATATCACTGTCCTGGTCACAAAAGCAAAGTTTGTGGGGAATAACAGCCATTTTCTATACTTTTGAGGCATAAGCTTTTAGGAAATAACACACTACCCAGAAAAATAAAAAATGTATTGTGTCTTTGACAACACACATTGTTTCAAAGCAGCTTTATAGAAAATCATGCATTAACAGAAAATGAAACTGTAATATCTATAGTGTCTTAGTCATCATTGTGTAGTTTGATAAATACGATTATGAAGTGTATAAAAATAATTGTATTTAGAACCCCAGTGAGTAAGGAACACAAAACTCCATAAGATGTTGGTTAATGGAGAAAAATAACCTTGGGAGGAACCAGACTCACTGTGGGGGCAAGTTCCCCACTGGCTAACATCATGAATATAATGCCAATATTAGTTGTGTAATGCAAGTTATGGTTTAAAATTACTGAACTTGTGTTAAGGGTCAGTGTTTAAAACTGAGATTTTGTATGAACTAAGACTAATGTCTTTGAAGTCCATCCTGGATTAACTGCAGAAGTTCACATAGATGCAATGAAGGGTTTTGTTGGCAGTTAATTGGTAGTGTGCATTTCATTTCAAGAGTGTAGTCCATCATTAGACCGAGGTGATGCAGGCAGAGATCAGGGAGGTGCATCACAGTTCACCTTCACACAGTGTTACCTGCACAAAAATCTGACTCCTGCACTGGCTATTGTGTGCAAATTCACAATTGCAGGACAATTTTTTCCCCCCCCCCTCACTAGTGTTACGCTTCCTCCCCATCTAGGGGTGGGGGAGAAAACTAAGTGATAAAGAACAAAGTTTAAGATAAGGTCTACACTCCTGTCCCAGCCAATAACAACAGGTTACAATAAATTACAAGTTTATTTTCTTCCATGAACACAAAGCAAGCATTAAGACTTCGAGAGGGGACTAGGCCAAAATAATAAACGAGGAGTCTAGCTGGTGGGAGGCACAAACTACTTACCCTTACAAATAAAGAAATGGAGAACAACAGAAGTCTAGTCTCACTCCACATCTAGCCATAAACAGGAGAAAATGGGGTTTTTAAAAAAAAAAAAAAAAAAAAAAAAAAAAAAAAAAAAGCACCCACATCTCTACTGCTTCCATAAATGGAAAGGGGTGGAAATAAGCACAGACCCAAAGGATTTTATACTCACAAGACTGTAAAGAAAAGCAACTGCCTATCATAGAACACAACCTAAAGTCTCTCTCACGCGCACACTGGGGCAGGAAAAAAGAGTCTCCATTAGCTGACTTTCCACCCCAGCTTTATCCAAATGTTCCCCATGTTGTCCACCAATCAGAGCAGCTCAGCACTTGACCTTAATCATTGGCAGCTGATGTCAATTTCTCTGGTTGGGGAAACTGACAGAGAGAGAACACAAGGAAAAACAAGTCAACAGAAAACATACAAACACTGTATAATCAATATACAATCAACCACTACATCCACAGATGTAACAAGGAAAGAAAGAAAGAAAGAAATACATCCTGGGACGTAACAATAGGATGATACTTTATAGAGAAAATGGAAGAATAGACATTTTATATCTCTCTTTTTTTCCCTTCAAAAATAAAATTGAATTTAAATGCATTTTAATGCATTATATCACATTTCTATATGACCATTGTTTTCATATGTAGGTTGATATTGTGAGAGGGCTTAGCAAGTCTAAATGTTCCTCCTTGGTTTTCATAATTTGTAAACAATAGTTCAAAAATGATTATTATGTTGTTCATTATTATTATTATGTTGTTGTTGTTGTTTTAAAGTAAAGTTGATCGCACATTATTTGTTAGTTATGAGTAAAAGTCATGTTTATTTTTTCAGCCAGATATTATGAAGGAATTTATGGCCAGACCTTAAAAAATTATATTTTAATATACACCCTGTGACTATATTAATATGAATAAATGCACAGTATTAAAGGTGTTTTTTAAGTAACAAAGATGAATACTGAAATGAAATGTTGGCTCTCGCAAAGTTCTGGATCTGGATAATTTGGCCCCCGCATGAAAGCAGTTGAAGAGCCCTGTCCTACATCATCATCGCGATATTTAACACAAACAACAGGCAACCGCAGAGACAGCGGGCCAGTGAATGGTCGATATGCGAAAGACTTTGGCGCCATCCAGTGTTTCAAATCGCGTTATAAACGCCACCAGTTGGATTCTATTTTCCCAAAGCTGTTTGTTAATTTATGCAAAGGAAGAAAAATACTCCATGTTTCCCTCACAGTACTAATAAACAATTCAGATGAAGTTTTACTATGCGCAATCATGTTATCCCGCTATGAACAAATAAACAAGCACATACATATGATATATGCATACATAACGTGCGCCATTGGGGTGTGTAGTGGGCGTTGTTGTAATCACGCACTGTTGCACAAAGCGTCTATTATTATGCAGATTCAGCAGCAGATTGTGCTGATCGAACACAGATGATCTCGCAACTTTTAAAAACTGAATTCAATGTCGAGACTCGTGAAGGTTTATTTTTCATGCGTTTTTTATTTCAGTGCTGTGGACATGGGCTAAACGTTAGTATGCTGTCAATATATCGTGATAAATAAAAATACTTCAAATGGGTTCGACGAGCTCCACCCTGTTAAAAATACCAAACGTCGAGGAGTTGATGCAAGAAACGGTCTGTGAGTAACATCCTTCACACAGTTGTGTTTTCGTACTGAGTTATTATAGGCGGACCATTTCATCTCCATTTTTGTTGTCATGTTTGTTTGTTGGTTACATTTACATTTTAAGGTAATTTTGATGACAGTATCCAAGTTTGGGCTTAAATTCGGGTTGCGGTCTGTACAAATGTTATCAGGCACACTGTAGACTGACAGTAGCAGGTGCTGTTTAGTTACTGATATTGCAAACTAATATTGTTTTAATAAATCCTAGAATAGCTATCCAAACTTAAATAGTTTATTAAAAATATTACAAGGGATTAAGGAATAAAGCATAGCTACATTCATGGATTTATAACGCTATTTATGGAGAGAAACGGACTCAGTTGTCAATTAAATTGGTATATGGTCCATTGCATATTGATGAACTCATTTGGTGTTTGTTGAGTCATCATGCTACAGGCCCATACTGCAGCTTCAAATGTTTGATCTCTCTCTTTCAGTCTCCTCTGCACACATTATTCGTCTGTATGATCGCTTCAAAGCTCTGGATAAAGGAGGAAGAGGTCATCTCTGGTGAGATGCCTTATGACATTTGAATAGGGTTTAACTTGGTTTAACGTAATTCAGTTGTGGACATTGGTTCTACATATTGAAAATTAGTTTCTTTGATATGAAATTAAAATGTAGACTCTACTCAAATACTTTGTAGTGAAAACCTAAATTAATTGAGTTAACCCAACTCAAATTTGAGCTGTTCAAGTAACTATATTGCACCTTGCAGCTTGTTGCTAGTTATCAACAAACACATTAGCATATTACATATTTCATCACCTAACCAATAAGGCCCAGGTATACTTAATTTTTTAGCGTTCCGGATAGGCTTATGCCTGGTTGACCGCGTTGCCTTTGTGAGTATACTCTACTGACAGCGAGCGAATGCAGACATGTTTGGCCCACTACAACTTCTTAATGATACTCTTTTAGTGCAGTCAATAGCAGGCGCATGCGTCAGTGACGCGCATAGAGGGGGCCTGCATTCTAGTGATGGGTTGTTCATGAACGATTCGTTCATTTTGAACAAATCTTATGTGACTCAGAAGAACGGGTAATCTCAGAGAGTGATTCGTTCATTTTGTGTTGGCCGCGCATGCGCATTGCACAACGTCCGTTCGTTTGTTACATGAAAACCGCATAGCCACTTAACAGGAAACAGAAATGGTTAGTTCATCTTTCAACTCTTTTGGTACGAGCCGTTCATTCTTTTGTCATGTGACTGCCGTATATGCTATGCATTTCTCGCACAGGAAACAGAAATGATTAGTTCACCTCTCGAGTCTTCTAGTCTGAGTCATTTGTTCTTTTGTCACGTGACAGCCATATACGCTATGCACATACGGCTGTCACGTGACAAAAGAACGAACGACTCGGACAAGAAGATTCCAGAGGTGAACTAATCATTTCTGTTTTCTAATCAAAGTTTGCGTAAGTAGATGTGTTGGGGGGGATTTGGCTATTGAAAATGTAACATTTAAATTGAATTCTGCTGAAATGTTCGAAACCCAGGGCATGCTGAGTGACTCCAGCCAGGTCTCCTAAGCAACCAAATTGGCCCGGTTGCTAGGGAGGGTAGAGACACATGGGGTAAACTCCTCGTGGTCGCTATAATGTGGTTCGTTCTCGGTGGGCCGTGGTGAGTTGAGCGTGGTTGCCGCGGTGGATGGCGTGAATCCTCCACGCGCTATGTCTCCGTGGCAACGCACTCAACAAGCCACGTGATAAGATGCGCGGGTTGACGGTCTCAGACACGGAGGCAACTGGGATTCGTCCTCCGCCACACGGACTGAGGTGAATCACTATGCGACCACGAGGACTTAAAAGCACATTGGGAATTGGGCATTCCAAATTGGGAGAAAAAAAAAAAAAACATTCTGCTGAAATGAACGAAATGATTAATAAAGATTCATTCATTTTGCTGAACGAGACTCAAAGATTCAAGTCAGTAAAATGATCCGATCTTCCCAACACTACTGCATTCGCGGGTCAAGAAAATCTAGTCAGCACGCGGTCAAGCTGCGCAGCTGCGCTGGTGACGCAATTTGCGTTACACTGTACTGTGCGCAGAGCGATCCACAACGCGGAAACCCGAAATATACTTTGGCCTTTAGCTCCAAAAAATTCAACATGACAGAAACTCCTCTAAATCCCAACATAACAGAACATTAAACACTTAAGTCTCCTACTTGTTTCATTTTGTGTAGAAACTAGGGCTGTCAGAATTAACGCGTTAACGTGTGCGATTCATTTAAAAAGTTTAATGTGTTAATATTTCTTAATCGCGTTTAACGCATTTACCGTTAATACAGCATGAACACTGGTGTGAAGGGCGGCACCTTTGTAACGTGTCCGCCCAGAGTCATTACACTGACGCACATGCCACAAACAGACACACAACAGCACCAGAGCCCTTCTACCAAGTAGAGCCTACAAGCTTAGCATAAAATGATGGAGAAAGGAGCTCTTAGCACTATTTGATGTACAAAACAAGCCCAGATGGGACTTGTGACAGAAATCAAGTACTTTTCAGCCTAGTGTGTAAGGCACATTTTAATTACCACAGAAGCAGAATGAGACGTGTTTGTCTGCAATTGCTTTTCATGGTGAGTTCAAAGCAAACGCTCAAGCGTTGACGCTCTGATGCGAATCATGAATGCACCTTCACGATTGCTGTAACAAAGTCTACACAGCCACAGTCTACCGGCAAATTAATATTGTGGAGGATGAGAGTTAAGAGATTTAATGGCCATTGCAATGAATATGCAACCTGTGTGGGGACTAGTTATTTAAATTAGTCAGACTCCCACTTAGACTTTGGGAAACGTTTAATGTTACTTGAATTGGTAATATTTTACTGCATTTTTATCTTTATACTGTGGAAGGCTTTGTTTGGAAAATGTTAATAAAGCATTATATTGTTACATATTGTTTTGTTTTCTTTCCTAAGATGGGAATAAATGAATTTTGACAAGAAAAGAAGTGTGTGTGTGTGTGTGTGTGTGTGTGTGTATATATATATATATTATATATATATACATATATATATATATATATATATATATATCACACACACACACACACACACACACACACACACTTCTTCTATATATATAGTGTCAAATTTCAGCACTTTTAAAATCTGCGATTAATAGCGATCAACTACAAAAAATTATGCGATTAATCTTGATTTAAATTTTTAATCGACTGACAGCACTAGTAGAAACACATCAAAATAACACTTAATTTTTAAATTTACTCTCCCAATCCAGTCCCATGCAAAGCATGGTGGGAACTGGAATCCTCTGCCCGGTTTCAGCAATATATTGTTGCAACAAATAATATTGACATAGTCCCAACACGATTGGATTAAGTTAACATAGATGGATTGTACACAATGAAATTAATCATGAACACAGCTTCATTTTTAAAAAAGTTAATTGAGCAAGCATTAAAAATCACGTTGAGTGAACACCATCTGTTTCAAGTCTGAATCCATTTGGACATTTCATAGACATGTGATCATATCACTTTTTGATAACTGTTGAATATCACTTTGACTTTATGCAGTATAATTATGTTCTCATCTTAAACATAAATGTGTTAAGTTGATTTCAAGTGTACTGGTTTAGTATTTTCAATAGATCCGCTTTCCCCTTGTTTTTTTCAGTGCACTTTTATGTCCTCCTTTTAATTTTTTTTCTTAATCTGTCTCTTGCTCACAAAGTCTTCAAGATTTTGGAGCCATAAAGGAGTTAGCAATGAACCCCATAGGAGACAGAATAATTAGTGCCTTCTTTTCCCCAGGGTAAGTGGATCTTGTTCATGAGCTACTAAGCATTTAGCTACAAAGGAGTGAAAAGAATTGACATTCACGCTGAAATCTTGAAGACTGATCTACAAGTTCTGATTTGTCTATCTTTAAAAATGTCTATTGCATTTACCAATAATAATTGTATTGTGTCTTGTAGTCAAGAGTAATGTTATCACTTTCAGGAAGGAAACAGTGGATTTCCACACTTTTGTGAGGATCCTGGCCCATTTCCGACCTGTTGACAAAGACAGACCCAAAGAGCCCAATTCTCCAGAACCCATCAACAGCAGGAGCAACAAACTCAAATGTATGGTTGTAAAATTGCTATATTGTAAATATTGTTATATAGATAATATAGCTATCCCCTAAATCACAAAACGGATGATGTTATGAAAGGGATAATGTACAGTCAGCCAGGAATTATTGCAAAAAAAACCAAACAGGGTGATCAGGATTTCTCATCTTCAAGCAGAGGACCTGATCAACCTGTTGAGGTTTATTTTGCAATATTGACCAACTCACCGTACTCATTATCCTGCATATCATGGCTACTTGCCAAATAAAAATAAATGTTGGTCATAAAATATATTTGAGGTGAAATTATTTTATGTGAGAAAAAAGAAACTGCAGAGTGATGCATGAAACTAGCCCAGCTATGTAGGAAATTAATTGTGGGATAACAGTAAATTATACAGTTATATATACATATACACTGGCGGCCAAAAGTTTGGAATAATGTACAGATTTTGCTATTTCGGAAGGAAATTGGTACTTTAATTCACCAAAGTGGCATTCAGCTGATCACAAAATATAGTCAGGACATTACTGATGTAAAAAAACAGCACCATCATATGCAATAGACTGGCATGTCTTAAGGTCAATATTAGGTCAAAAATGGCAAAAAAGAAACAGCTTTCTCTAGAAACTCATCAGTAAATCATTGTTTTGAGGAATCAGAATGAGCTTTATTGCCAAGTATGCTTACACATACAAGGAATTTGTCTTAGTGACAGGAGCTTCCAGTGTACAACAATACAAATCAGCAATGAATGAAGGCTATACAATGAATGAAGGCAATACAATGAATGAAGGCAATACAATGCTTGACATTGCCAAAAAATTGAAGATTTCATACAAAGGTGTACACTGCAGTCTTCAAAGACTGTAACAAGGACAGAAAGAGATGTGGAAGGCCAGATGTACAACTAAACAAGAGGATAAGTACATCAGAGGGTCTAGTTTGAGAAATAGATGCCTCACATGTCCTCAGCTGACAGCTTCATTGAATTCTACCTGCTCAACACCAGTTTCATGTACAACAGTAAAGAGAAGAGTCAGGGGTGCAGGTCTTATGGGAAGAATTGCAAAGAAAAAGCCACTTTTGAAACAGAAAATCAAAAAGAAAAGGTTAGAGTGGGCAAAGAAACACAGACATTGGACAACAGATAATTGGAAAAGAGTGTTATGGATCTTAACCCCATTGAGCTTTTGTGGAATCAGCTAGACTGTAAGGTGCGTGAGAAGTGCCCGACAAGACAGCCACATCTATGGCAAGTGCTACAGGAAGCGTGGGGTGAAAGGTCACCTGAGCATCTGGACAAAACTTTGAAGCTCAAAAAGCATATAAAGGCAGCATAAAAGTAATCCATATGACTCCAGTGGTTAAATCCATGTCTTCTGAAGCAGTATGATAAGTGTGGGTGAGAAACTGATAAATATTTAAGTCCTTTGTTTACTATAAATCTCCACTTTCACATTTTTCTCTTTTTCTCATTTTTTGTGCATATTGTCACATACTGGGCAGGGAGGATAATTTATATAAAAAAAAAATACTTTATTATTGATCTTTTTCTCACCACACCTTTCATATCACTTCTGAAGACATATATTTAACCACTTGAGTCTTATGGATTACTTTTATGCTGCCTTTATGTGCTTTTTTTGAGCTTCAACATTGTGGACCCTGTTGACTTGCATTGTATGGACCTACAGAGCTGAAATATTCTTCTACAAATCTTCATTTGTGTTCAGCAGAAGAAAGTAAGTCACACATCTGGGATGGCATGAGGATGAGGCATGTTATTTTGCCAGTTCTACCATTTTCTTCATATTTGGCAGGTTTCGATGTGGCTATTTCTTTGAAACTCATCTAAAAGGCCAGCATCCAAAAGTCTTCTCTTCAGTGTCGTAGATAAAACTGATGTTTGGCTTGTACTGGTCATTGAAGCTGTTAGTTAAGGACCTGTAAGGGGTCTGTTTCTAAACTAGAGACTTGTGTACTTGTCCTTTTGTTGTTATGCATATGGATTTCCCACTTCTCTCTCTGTCCTGGTCAGAACCAGGTTGCTTTTTCTTTCAAATCAATAGCGCATGGAATAGCCTTCATCTCTCAAAAGAACAATAGACTGATACATTTTTAGAGAAATTTGTTTCTTTTTGGACATTTTTTAAAGCACAATTTGACTTTGAAGTGTAGAGTGACATGCAGGAAATGCAGATTTACTCAATACTTAAGCAATTAAAAAAAGACACTATTGTGGTGTTCAGACGTCATTAAATAGTACAACCCTTTTTAACTGTTCTAATAATAAGAAAAGTTTCTTGAGTAACAAATTGGCACATTAGAATCATTTCTCAAGGATTAGGTGACACTTTTTGTCATCATCATCATTATTTTCAACATTGCTAATGTTTTTGGCAGGAGTTTTGATCAATTTAATGCATCCTTGGTGAACAGAAGCATCAATATCTTTTAAGAACAAAAATGTATTAGTGATTCCAAACTTTTGAAATGTAGCGTGTATATATATACAGGTGCATCTCAATAAATTAGAAAGTCGTGGAAAAGTTCATTTATTTCAGTAATTCAACTCAAATTGTGAAACTCGTGTATTAAATAAATTCAATGCACACAGACTGAAGTAGTTTAAGTCTTTGGTTCTTTTAATTGTGATGATTTTGGCTCACATTTAACAAAAACCCACCAATTCACTATCTCAAAAAATTAGAATATGGTGACATGCCAATCAGCTAATCAACTCAAAACACCTGCAAAGGTTTCCTGAGCCTTCAAAATGGTCTCTCAGTTTGGTTCACTAGGCTACACAGTCATGGGGAAGACTGCTGATCTGACAGTTGTCCAGAAGACAATCATTGACACCCTTCACAAGGAGGGTAAGCCACAAACATTCATTGCCAAAGAAACTGGCTGTTCACAGAGTGCTGTATCCAAGCATGTTAACAGAAAGTTGAGTGGAAGGAAAAAGTGTGGAAGAAAAAGATGCACAACCAACCGAGAGAACCGCAGCCTTATGAGGATTGTCAAGCAAAATCGGTTCAAGAATTTGGGTGAACTTCACAAGGAATGGACTGAGGCTGGGGTCAAGGCATCAAGAGCCACCACACACAGACGTGTCAAGGAATTTGGCTACAGTTGTCGTATTCCTCTTGTTAAGCCACTCCTGAACCACAGACAACGTCAGAGGCGTCTTACCTGGGCTAAGGAGAAGAAGAACTGGACTGTTGCCCAGTGGTCCAAAGTCCTCTTTTCAGATGAGAGCAAGTTTTGTATTTCATTTGGAAACCAAGGTCCTAGAGTCTGGAGGAAGGGTGGAGAAGCTCATAGCCCAAGTTGCTTGAAGTCCAGTGTTAAGTTTCCACAGTCTGTGATGATTTGGGGTGCAATGTCATCTGCTGGTGTTGGTCCATTGTGTTTTTTGAAAACCAAAGTCACTGCACCCGTTTACCAAGAAATTTTGGAGCACTTCATGCTTCCTTCTGCTGACCAGCTTTTTAAAGATGCTGATTTCATTTTCCAGCAGGATTTGGCACCTGCCCACACTGACAAAAGCACCAAAATTTGGTTTAATGACCATGGTGTTGGTGTGCTTGACTGGCCAGCAAACTCACCAGACCTGAACCCCATAGAGAATCTATGGGGTATTGTCAAGAGGAAAATGAGAAACAAGAGACCAAAAAATGCAGATGAGCTGAAGGCCACTGTCAAAGAAACCTGGGCTTCCATACCACCTCAGCAGTGCCACAAACTGATCACCTCCATGCCACGCCGAATTGAGGCAGTAATTAAAGCAAAAGGAGCCCTTACCAAGTATTGAGTACATATACAGTAAATGAACATACTTTCCAGAAGGCCAACAATTCACTAAAAATGTTTTTTTATTGGTCTTATGATGTATTCTAATTTTTTGAGATAGTGAATTGGTGGGTTTTTGTTAAATGTGAGCCAAAATCATCACAATTAAAAGAACCAAAGACTTAAACTACTTCAGTCTGTGTGCACTGAATTTATTTAATACACGAGTTTCACAATTTGAGTTGAATTACTGAAATGAACTTTTCCACGACATTCTAATTTATTGAGGGGGTGTGTGTGTGTGTGTGTGTGTGTGTGTGTGTGTGTGTGTGTGTGTGTGTGTGTGTGTGTGTGTGTGTGTGTGTGTGTGTGTGTGTGTGTGTGTGTGTACATATCAGTATTTTCTTCTTGTATGTTCGCAGAGTCATTCCTTTAAATGTCTCTGTTTCATTCCTGTAGTTGCGTTTCAGTTGTATGACCAGGACAAGGATGGCAAGATTTCCAGAGATGAGCTTTTAAAGGTCAGTAGTCTCTAGAATGTTTATTCATAAAGTGAAATATAGCTACATTGTTTCATTTAGTTCATTGTTGTATTATTTTATTCATACATGTTGTATAAATTTTTTCATATTTGTAGTATTTGTCATGTATTTTCATTTATTTTTGTTAGTGTCTACTTAATTGTGCATCACACTGGATGCATAAGAGGAAAAAATCCAGAGAGCTGAAATTCAAAAGATTGTGCAGCGTGGCTGTTTCTCACTACATGTACTGTTCAAAATGAATGACAGCTGAGAGTGATTGACAGGTTCTCCGGGCAATGCTGGAGATGCAGGTGACGGAGGAGCAGCTACTGAGCATAGCGGACCGCACAATACAAGAAGCGGATCTAGATCGAGATGACGCCATATCTTTTGAGGAGTTTCGTAAGGTACTGCCCAATATTCTGTGACCATAGTTCTTGCTAAAAGCACTTTATTTACACCTGTTGTTTAGGTGAAGTGTGTAATTTCTTCGATGTTAAAATATTTTCTTCTATCCCATCTTAATATGCAGAGACAACTATAAATAATTCCCCCAAAAAGTGTGAACACTGGCTCTGTGGCACTATCAACACATTGCTCTGTTTGTTTGAGCATCCTGACCAGCCTGACACAGCCATATTGGCTAAACCAATGGCACCTGTTTGGGGTGGGACTTTTTTTTTTCTGACCAATGGCAGATGAGGGAAAACTCTTTCAGGAAACTTGTTTATAAACAAGAATTATTTTTGCTGTCCCAATTGGTGCCACTAGAGGCACAAAAATTACACACTTCACATTTAATGTCACTGGACCTTGACTGCTAGTCATTGTGTTTCAACCTGTTGTTTTGTTTTGAATTATGTATTTTATTAGTCTCTGGAGAAGGTCAACATTGACCAAAAGATGAGCATTCGCTTCTTGCGCTAGAGCATCACGGGAAAGCTTCTGTACAAACCTCGTACATTTCCATCTGTTTCATCTCCAAGCTTGAGGAAATACAAGGAATATCCAATATTCACAGGACGGTATGATGGATGTTGTTTGATAAACAGGATTTTAATGCACTAGGAATCTCTGCAATGCACTGTGGTTGCAACAGCATACTAACAAATGCATAAAAGTTTTGCATTCTGCGTCTTAAGGAAATATTAACTGTACTGAATTGAATGACTTATTCATTCTGTTATTTTCTAATTATAAACAACAGTTTGCCTGCACTGCAGGGGAAAGAGAGAGTGATGTTAAGTGAATTCAAATCTCCTCACTATTCTCAACTAATAGTTAATGACAATTTACAGCATTGCAATATCATAAAACTACCTATGTGGAAAATGGGATTTGTGGTGTGGTGACAGGAACATAAGGTTTCATGCTTAACTGTTTGAAGGTTTATTAAGTGTTTACACTTTGTTCTCAGTATAGTTTCTAACATCTCTGTGGCATGAGACTTTCCAGAATTCATGTCTTTTGAACTATGTGACCTTATCCTAAATATTGGAATGTTTTTTTTTTTTATGCAATTTTGACTACAAGCTTAATGAGAGAGGCTACTTTACTGCACTTATGCATGCTTTTCTTAACATTTGTATTAAACGCTACTGAAATTCTACTGAAAATGTATTTGACAAAGTACAAAACAATACTTTGGATATTATCTTCAAAAGAAGCTTGTCAGAGCTTCTATTTCTTTTTGTAAAACATTTTAATGGAAAAATTTACTGACTGCCCTTTTAAATTCAGGAAAGTAAAAATAATATTCTGGGTTCAATACAAGTTAAGGTCTGTCGACAGCATTTGTGGCAATGTTGATTACCACAAAAAATAATAAAAAAAAAAAAGCAAAAATTGAGGTTACAGTGAGGCATTTACAATGAAAGTGAATGGTTGGAGCGTTTAACGGCAGAAATGTGAAGCTTATAATTTTGTAAAAGCACACATTAATTCTTCGCTTAAAACTCTTGTATTATTTGAGTTGCAAAGTTTAAACTTTTTTTTTAAATTTTTTTTTATATACAGTCATTGACATTACATTGTCATGGCAAATAAGTTGTAAAATTGCATATAAATTTACACATAAAAGGTTAGTAACCAATTTGATCACACTAAAATCATGTTAACACATTTAGTTTTCATCTTGTAGCTATACTTTTGAAACATTTACAAATTGGCCCCATTCACATCCAGCAAGTGCCTCAATGGAATCAAGATTTTTTTTTTTAGGAAGGGCAAGTCAAAATTATTTTTTGTGGTAATCAACAGTTTGTCACAAATGCTGTCGCTTGAGCTTAACTTGTATTGAACCCGGAATATTCCTTTAAGCAGACTTTTACTGTGGCCGCTAGGTGGCGTAAATGACATGTTTAACACACATGTGACCTAGCTGACACAAGAGTGGTTTTCATTGGAAAGAGGCCCAGTAGTTGAAGTATTATATTCATTTAATTCATCAAGGTATTTGACATGAAATGGATTTGTACAGCATCACATAGCATCAAAGTTCTTAATCTGTCCTTATTGTGCTTTACTCCTGGGCATACAGGCCAACAGCAACCAGTAACAGGAAAAGGCAGTGCCTAAATACAGAAACACAAATAAAGAGATTTGTCTAGATACTGATATGTACATATTTTAAAAAGACTGAAAACAAAAATAAGCAAATACCAACTCATAGTTTGCATAAACTGCATTTTTAAATGCACAAAATATTTGTACTTCAGTGCAATTCAGTTCAACATTTCAGTCTAAGCATGTAGATCTACAACAGCAGTGATGTTCACATTTCACAATTATTCAGGAGGTTTTATAGTACCTGCAGCTGTGATGGTCATGGTTAAGCGGTAGAGAAGGACATCTGTGGTCCCCCCTTTAATATGGATAGGCAGACCATTGTCCTCCTGCAAGTGTAGATAAAGTGTTCAAATTCTTTAAGAACTGCACAAGCTATAAAGACCATTATTTTTGTATTTGTCCTTTATTCAAATTTCAATTAACCCTTTAAGCTTGCATGGGCCCGACGGCTATTAAAAAAAACAAATTATATATATATATATAATTATCAAAATATTAATAACTGCAGTCTTGACCAACACAAAATAGGTATCGTTTCAAAGCTTAGAAGCTATGCTTTACAATGCATGTAGGCAATATGACAAAAATTGAACAAGTGCTTTGAAATTAGCAGACAAATCAGAAGCGTTCCATTTTGATAATTTATTAATAATTTTGCACGGCACATTATTTTAATCGCTAAAAACATCAAACTGATCAAATAGCCATGTGTCATATGTTGTTGGAAAGCTCTCAAAGAGAAGAATACAACCAGCCAACTTTGTTTTACTCACAGACAAAATATAGTGAGTAATAACTAAGTATATGTTGTTGACATACAAGTTACAGAACATGTAAACAGGTGTTGCTTATATGCAGCGTTTTTGCATATAACTTCACGTAATATAAATGGAACATAAAATATCACATACCATTACTTAGAGGAGGTAATTATCTTTAAATTGAGTCCACACACCACGTAACTGGATGCATAAATCATTAGATAATCTACACAAAGCAGAATATGCACACGGCACATAATGTGCTCTCTGGCTAAAAACACGTTAGCTTTCCTGGATCAGATGACTTCATCGGAAATTATGTAGTACGTTGTCCAGCATCATGGAACGCTAAACCAATTGTATTAGGATTCAGATCGCTGCAACCAGAGGTGAAAGTCATTCAAATATGGGCAGAGAGGATCGTTCACTCTAATTACATATGGCGACCAGGAGATGGAGCCAAGTACATGACACAGACTGAATGATGGCTCAAATGGAACTGAATGAAATCCAATTACTCATGCCTGCATGCTTTGGAGAAAGAGCATACCTTTAGTCATTGTGTAAGTAGTTCTTATTTACAATTATTATGTTTTATTTGTTTTGAGAGGCTTTTGGACACGATGATAAATTATGATACATTTATAAATTTAACTCAGTTACAGGTGACATTATTAGGAACAAAACAAAAGCAGTTTTTCTGAGCTACCTTATTTACACCCTGAGAAATATAATGACAAATACAAAAATAAGGAAATAAAAAGTACATTTGAGTTAAAGTTTTTTTTTTTTTTGTTTTTTTTTTTTGTGAGATTTTTCAGCAGTTGCTTAGGCTGAGAGACTCTTAAGCTATATCATTAAAAAATGTGAAAAGTGTTCTTTAAAATTATACCAAACACTCTACCCTACTTTGTTTTATTATTATTATTTATATATATATATATATATATATAAACATATTCTAGAATGTGCCAATTATTGTCACTATTTGGTATCACTATGAGAGCACTGCTAAATTTTTACATATTGTTTGCTGAAGAATCATAAAATGTTTATGCACTATCCCAAGATATGCAGTATATACAGTATGTATGCAATAATAAGATGCAAAATAACATATGAACTGAGTAAAAATGTCAGGTAGTGGACACTTCAAACATGTACAGTATTTTGCCATTATCTCAGTGTGGAATTTATCTTACCAGAAAAACCTTCTGTCTCTCCGGCACCTTGTTTTTCATTTGACGGGCTGTTGTGCTAAAAGCCCGTGAGGCTAGCCGGGGAAGACTCTGGATAGAATTAAGGAGAAATATAAAGACAATGGTCTAATATTTGTACCTCAACACACTTTCATTAGACTTTAACCATTAATAGCAAGCGCCTCCATTTATCCTACATATGTTAGACTGTTGCATAAAACCAGATTTTAAAAAAGAACAAAGTCACACTCCTACAATGAAACATTTGGATTCACTGAAGAATTAAGCAACTTCTCAACATAATATTTTATTTATCTTTTTTCTGTAATCACTTTTCATTCAAATATTCATTTCTACAAGGCTTTTTAGGTGTTTGTGAAAAGCAGATCCTTCACATGACACATTTACACGACAAACTAAACTAAATTATCATTATTATATTTATAGTTCTAGAAAGTCACCTACAGATATTCTGTCTTCTATTGTTAAACAAGTGAACAGAACTGAACATGCTATGGTTCCCAAGGTCAAATAAACTGGAACATGTGGGTTGTTATTTTAGCCAATTGTGGCTTACCAGCACCAAGAACAGACCAATCAGAGTGTAATGCAGACAGTGGGCTGGGCAGAGAAGATATGTGTGTGTTTGTCTGCATGTACACGTTCTAAATGTGGAGAGTGTGACAGTGACATGACCTCCTAAGAGAAAAGTGTCTGTTTCATATGCAGACACTTGTATAGCAGACAACTTCTGATTACATTTTTATCTCTCTCTAATCCCATGTAGAGCACTAAAGTGAAGGAAAAATCCTTTTGTTTTTCTAAAAGGAGAAACTCACAAATCTGTTTGCTCATAAAGCAAGTGGTACCGGATCAGCTGACCACTGAATGACTATTATTTTTTTTAAAGTTCATTTGAGGCTATCAGCCTTACAATCACAATGTTTTTGAACTTTAATGCAACACAATTCAAAATATGTCTATAAAAGACACTACCATATAATGACTAGGTTTACCAAGCAATGCATGCACTACAATGGTCAGACTATCGTTCTGTGAAATAGTTCCTGTTTCAAAAGTGTTTAGATTATTCATGTTCAGAGATCTACAGCTGTTATGTAGCTAAATATGGAAGAATATTGAAGAAAAGCAGTGTATTTACCAGTAAATATCTCATGTCCAACGCTGCTCTCTTCTCAGCCTGTTGATACTTGTCTAGTCAGGGCCCTTACAAGGACACACATATTGCAGAGCTTTTGATTCGGAGCCAAGTAAGGTCAGGTGGGGAAAGACAACTTGGGAATTAAAACAAGCTGATTCAATGCATACAAAACTGAACAATAATAGTAGCTGTAGTAGCAAAACTTGTCATTTACTTATAACTTTTCATGTATTTAAAGCATAATATGCCTTAATATGCCAAATAATGCTCATGTTTTGTCTGAAGTATCCAAATGTCTGTGAGAGATTTTCTGAAGGAATCATATTCACCAGTGTGATTTTATATTTTAATATGCTTATAAGAATGGATAAATGTTTGAACATATATTATACTGCGCTTATGCTCATAAATAGGTAATTGTGTTTTCTCTCTCAGCTGACTCTGCCTCAAGGCTGAGATGCATGCGTGGGTCACTGCCAGGACAGTGTGTGTGTGTGTGTGTGTGTGTGTGTGTGTGTGTGTGTGTGTGTGTGTGTTAGAGAAGCACAAGCTGAGTTTCTTGGTGCTGATAAATCCAAGGTCATGGGTTCTCCCTACAACACTTAACAGGTACGGGAGGGTCAGGTGGAGAGGGGGAGACGGAAAACACACTCTCTCTCATTGTTTTTGTATTTTTTATGAAAATACCTATCAGTATTCTAGCCTAAGGCTTTGAAAGGGATAGTGTGATATGAAGGGCTGGGTAACAGGGAGATGTAAAATGTGTTGAAGTAATGACTCGAGCTCCTCTGCTGATTCTGCTGTATTACTCCATTTTCTGCGCTGAAGAATAAAATAATTTACAAGAGAAAAGAGAAACAGAATTGTCTGTCATTTATTTCAGATAAATAAACAGGTTAAAGTAATAGGCAGAGGTTCATTGCAGGTAAAGCCCACTCAAGGACGCCTGGAAGGGCCTGTTCAGCCGGGGATACGACTGATACCGAGTAGGGTGAGGAAACACCCTATGTAGGGAATACAGACTGATTCCCATGAGAGATAATTGTTTTTTTTTTTTCCACGACAGATCCTTCCCTAACCAGTTAGCTCTCCTCTTAATCCTAAAATTAAGGATTATTCCAAATAAAAAAATGACACAATGAACATACTGTCCTGAAATATGCAGGCTTTATATATATATATAAACCCATAGATGAACTGTAACAGTTTTACAGTAGTTAAGGCATACGTGACTTTCCACAAACTCAAAAATAGTCATAAGTCAAAATAATTTTTTAATATTTAATTTTTATGATTTGATATCAGGCCTTTGCCTGTTACATACGAACTATTTGAATCCATTTGAGTTTGGACTACATGCAAGTGTTGAACGATAAACAAAAACAGGAATGAACTACTTTAATGTACATCCAAAAGTACAATCGCTCTCTCATAATAATTGCTGTGTGTCATACATACATAATAGGGAAGCAAAGAGAAAAGTGAGAAACAAAAGTTCAATTTCTTCATTCCACATTTTCATTTCCAGTTCATGCATCTGAACTTGTATGCTTCTCACACTTCAGTGGCCTGGGTGTTTCTGCATAGTACATCTTTAATACATTACACAGTGCTGGTAATGTTTATACAAGACTCCTATGACAGCATGATTATTATTTTACCACTGCAATCTGTACTAGTAAAGTATTAGTGCAGTATGTGGTGTTAAAGGCATAGCTCACCCAAAAATAAAATTCTCTCATCATTTACTCACCCTCATGCCATCCCAGATGTGCACGACTTCTGCTGAACACAAATGAAGACTTTTAGAAGAATATCTCAGCTCTGCAGGTCCATACAATGCAAGTGAATGTGGCCAAATCTTTGAAGCTCAAAAAAAGCATATAAAGGCAGCATAAAAGTAATCCATAAGACTCCAGTGGTTTAATCAATGTTAATCAAAAAAAATTTTTTGACCGGTTTTGAGTGAGAACAGACCAAAATATAACTCCTTTTTCTACTGTACGTCTTGCCAATTAAGTCTTTAGGCACGATCATGATTTCAAACTCGATAACACTTCCTAGTGCTTGAAGTAATCAAGTAATTCCTAGTAATCAAGCTTGAAATCATGGTCGTCAAGGAGACTGCAGATGTCAAGATTTATGGTTAAAACTGAGTTATATTTTGGTCTGTTCTCACCCAAAAACAATTGGATCACTTCAGAAGACATGGATTAAACAACTGGAGTCTTATGGATTACTTTTCTGCTGCCTTTATATGCTTTTTGGAGCTTCAAAGTTCTAGCCACTATTCACTTGCATTGTATGTACCTACAGAGCTGAGATATTCTTCTAAAAATCTTTGTTTTTGTTCAGCAGAAGAAAGAAATTCATACACATCTGGGATGGCATGATGTGAGTAAATGATGGGAGAATTTTCATTTTTGGGTGAACTGTTCCTTTCCAGTAAAATCTGATTCATTAAATATTTGATATCTGAAATTAAATGAATGGAAAATCAAAAATGAAATGATTTTGAACTCTCATGTTGCACATGCCATCACTTTTACTTAACATAATGATTAATCATTTACCGTCCTCCTACAGAGCCACAACAATAAAAGCATTTGCAAAATACCACAGACTGTTCAAAAGTGGACCATTCATGGCCTATGGTGAGAAAAACCATGACTGTTTTCACACCCTGCTGATATGCAATATAAGAAATTCTAAGTGGAGAAAAAAAGAAAACAGTTTACATGAACATTATGTGTATGATGGAAAATATGAGAGAAAATATTTTACTGTATTATTAACATTATTATTTTGGTAATAAGGTTGTATTCTTTATCTTAAAACCATACATTAGTTATCATTAACTTAATTGTTTATACAGCATTTATCATGGTTAATACACACACACACACACTTTATTAGGAACACCTGTACATCTACTTATTCATGCGATTATCTAATAAGCCAATCGTGTGGCAGCAGTGTAATGTATAAAATCATGCAGATGATTGTTGGCCGATATTTCATTTTCATCTACAGGTAACAATGTCTCAGTCCACTGCTTCTTTGAAACCCCTATAGAAACTGTAATATGTTTTGATATTTTTATGTTTTTGTGCAGGAAATTGAGCCTGAGCTCTCTCAGCTGTGGCCATCACTACTGAACGTAAAGAACTACTACTACTTATGGTGAACGTGAGAGACACAAATGATAAATGATAGTTAGTACTATTCAGAGACACCGATCTCACGAAAAATTGACAACAGGAGGTCGAATAGCTTTTGGAATTGACGAACTGCCCCCCCAGTGGCCGAAGCTTGAATTGCAGTTGTTTGCATGCGCACCTTCATGCAATGACCTGCGCAAGCACAACAACTTGGACAGTTAATCCGATTTTCCAAAACATACAAGTAGTAATTACATTATTCCTAACCTCTTACCATATTAAGACCAAAGTAGCATTCGTTCACTACTTTCAATGGATGCGATGTGAAAGGCACAGCATGTCCGATTTTCGGAAACATGCGAGTACCCATAGCATTAATATAATCCTAACCCAAACCCTAACAGCGCTACTACACTTTTGAAAATAGTATCTCGCTATCTAAATATCAAAATGCAACGTTAAAATGTAAAGAGAGGGTGATTTTGAGGCTTTAACTTTCACTACATGGCACTAGAATTTGCCAGATTGGGTCAGACTTTAGGTGGAAAAACATTAAGAACCTGCCAATTTCCCATATGATCATGTTATCAGAGAACAGATAAACCGAATCCATTTTAATTTACCCATTTTACAAGATTTTATTAGCAAATTTTTAGATCATTCTTATGCATCAAAAAATTCTAAACCCAAAAGCATTACTGAAAATTTTTGGCATCCTTTCCTCATTTATAGGGTCGCGAAGCATGGATCCAACTGAAGATCACTCTCTATAGGAACCAAACACTGGGATGCCATAAACAAGAAAAGGGGCATATGTTCAATACTATGTCATGGCTCAGCAGCTCAGGACACCCCTGTCCAAAGAACACAACCATCTTTTACTTCCCAATAAACTATGAGCATCCCAATGAGCCCTGTAACTAAGAATTAAAACATTCTAGACAAGCAAAAGCCAGACTTTTACTATTTGTTTTCACTAATAATGTTTGAATAAACTTTTCTAACTCTCTCAGACCTAGAGTATATTTTAATAAAGAAACGGTGTAAATTCTAAATAATTCAGTCTTTGCGATTCCCCCCCACCACCAATTTTCAATTCAAGAAATGTCATGAGCCTTGATGTTTAGCTAAGTTGTAAATCTCCTCGGCAGAAGCTGCAACACCAGAAGACCATTAAACTTGTGTATATTAAGTGAATATTTCTCTTCATGGCACAATGATGAGTCAAATGATGGAAGGCTGTAAAAGGTTTAAAATGAACAGCCAACAGCTATTAAATATTTCAAGCAAGCACTCAGGGGTGGATGGATTTCAGAACTCAGTTCACATTTTATTTGACATCAATTTGCCAAGTACATTTCTACATCATGAAAGAAACAGAAAATAGACTACGCACTAAAAATTGCTTCCATTAATAATAAAAAAAGGACGTTGTAAAAGGCCAGCTATACTTCACGATTTAGATGATGGTCAAGAGAAAAAAAAAAAAAGCTCTTTAAAAGTGATGTGTGATTCTTTATACTTCCAATTTCCCAAGGAAGCGAAGATTAAGAATCTTCAGTTGCTCATCCAACTCCATTCTAACAATGCCATCTTCACCATCAATACTGAGCAGGACACCTGTGGCCTCTCTGTCCTCTCCCAGAATCACCTTCACCTGAGAAGCACATTCACATTCTTTCATTAAAAGGGACATATTATGCAAAATCCACTTTTTCATTGTTTTTTTTACATATTTATGTGTCCCCAATGTGTGTAGACGTTTCTTTCCTTTCCCCATCAATAAAAAAAGTGTCTCGAAAGAGCCGTTCAGGTTTGCAGCCCCTTATGATGTCAAAAGGTACCACCCACGGCTGGCGAAGAAATCCGCCCTCATTAAAACCTTAGCAAGCAGTGTCCGCCATATTTATCTCCTCGCTAGAGCCGCTTGTGCTAACTCTGACTGCTTCATCAACGATGGTCAACACAAGGCTGGATTTGCTTCAAAGCTAAGGATCACGGATGGATCGATACAAACTCTCCATTACCCAATTTCAGATTTGCAAGTCAGAAGTTTCGCACTTTTTAATGTTTGCAATTTGGCTTTCTGAATTTGCTTGTTTTCACGTTACATGAAAAATGCTTGTTGTGAAAACATTGTGCTTTGTGTAACGTAGCAACTTGTCCCTAACTACCTTATTCCATAACAACGAAGCTGTAGCTCTGTTTCGGTTACAATATAAACTGATTGGCATCCTCCACAGTCCAGCTTGAGTGGTCTTGCAATGAAGTCATTATTTCAAAAATAATTATGAAACGATAGTGGTATTTTTGACAACTATAGCTGTTTTTCATATTTCATAACTCAACCTTTGTTATGCACAATACAGTAAGATGATTGACAATGTGTTCTCAGTGTTATTTATAATTTTTTAACTGTTTAAGTTCTCCTGCATTGTTGTTGCCAGGGTATCCATGGCACCAGCAAGAAAGGCACAGCCCATTTCCAGAAAGGGGTGCGGGGAGCAGCAGCTCCTTTGCATTTAAAGCTACAGACACTAAAACAGCCCGTTTGGAACAAGGCTACAAAAAAGGGGTATAAAGGCATGGTAGAATAAATTATTTGTGAGGTATTTTGAGCTGAAACTTGACACATTCTGGGAACACCTGAGACTTATATTACATAGTGAAAAAAGGGGCATATTATGTCCCCTTTAAACAGAAGCTTTTATCCTTAGTGACACGATATGATAAGATTATAGTAATGAGCAATTTGTCTTTACACACAGAATGCAAAACTGCGGCATGATGCGGAACAATCAAAGCCAATTAGAATAAATGCTATGTTTAATTAAATGTATAGTTATAAGGAGCAGCTTTAGACCAATGAGACTCCACAATAGAAAGAGCTACAGGGCAAGCGGCCACAGAGATAGAAACTAAGCAATCGACATTGCGGTTGGTTAGGAAAAAAACTGATTTAGCTTTTATCAACAGTTACAAAGCTGTTTTCGCTTGAGTGCCAGATTCTAATGGGTGAAGGGGAAGATTTTCAGTGACTTAAATTTTAGTCCATTCCTCAAATAATGCTATTTCCTGGGTTTAGAAGACTTGGAATATGGTGCACGGGAGATATGGACAAATTTGATGGTGCTTTTGGAGCGTGAAAAATCAATCACGATCCCCTCGTCCTTATGTTCCACGGATGGAAAAAATTAATTCTGGTTTGGAACTACTTGAGGGTGACTTATTCTCTCTTTTTTTGCATATTTTAAAAGAATATAACTAAAGTACTTCACTTTATACACTCACTGACCACTTTAATAGGAACACCTATAAACCTACTTATCCATGCGATAATCTAATCAGCCAATCGTGTGTCAGCAGAGCAATGCATAAGCAGCAGTTCTGCGCATGGAAACACCTTGTTGGTGAGAGGTCAATAGAGAATAGTCAGACTGGTTCGAGCTGACAGAAAGGCTACGGTAACTCAGATAACCTCTGTACAATTGTAGTGAGCAGAACAGCATCTCAGAATGCGCAACATGTCAAACGTACAGGCGGATTGGCTACAACAACAGAAGACCAAGTCGGGTTCCACTTCTGTCAGCAAAGAACAGAAAGCTGAGGCTGCAGTAGGCACAGGCCCATCAAAACTGGACAGTTGAAAACTGGAAAAATGTAGCTTGGCCTGATGAATCTCCAGATGGTAGGGTCAGGATGGATGTTTTATTGGTACACTTTGGGCCCGTTAATACCAATCAATCATCGCTTGAATGCCACAGCCTATTCGAGTACTGTTGCTGACCATGTGCATCCCTTCATGGCCACAATTTACGCCTCTTCTAATGCAGTGGTTCTCAACCCTGTTCCTGGAGGCCCCTCAACACAACACATTTTGTATATCTCCCTTTTCTGACACCCAGTTCAGGTCTTGGAGTCTCCACTAATGAGCTGATGAGTTGAACCAGGTGTGTTTGATTAGGGAGATATCCAAAATGTGTAATTTTGGGGGGCCTCCAGGAACAGGGTTGAGAACCACTGTTCTAATGGCTACTTCAAGCATGTTAATGCACCATGTCAAAGCAAAAGTCATCTCAAATTGGTTTCATGAACATGACAATGATTTCACTGTTCAGTGGCCTTTCCAGTCACCGGATCTGAATCGGGAGATTCACAGCATGAATGTGCAGCTGACAAATCTGCATTGATTTGAGGCTGTTTTGAGAGCAAAGGGAGGCCCTACTCAGTATTAGAATAGTGTTAATAAAGTGCTCAGTGAGTGTGTATTTCTGAAATACAGAAAGTATACAGAAAAAAAGTGCCTAGTGAAAGTTAATTCAGATTTTTTCAATAGTGCAACTTCATGGGGACCTGGGTAGCTCAGAGGTAAAATACGCTGGCTACCACCCCTGAAGTTCGCTAGTTCGAATCCCAGGGCGTGCTGAGTGACTCCAGCCAGGTCTCCTAAGCAACCAAATTGGCCCGGTTGCTAGGGAGGGTACAGTCACATGGGGTAACCTCCTCGTGGTCGCCATAATGTGGTTTGTTCTCGGTGGGGCGCATGGTGAATTGAGCGCAGATGCCGCGGTGGATGGCGTGAAGCCTCCACACGCGCTGTGTCTCCGTGGCAACGCGCTCAACAAGCCATGTGATAAGATGCGCGGGTTGACTGTCTCAGACGCAGAGGCAACTGGGATTCGTCCTCCGCCACCCGGACTGAGGCAAAATCACTATGCGACCACCAGGACTTAGAGCGCATTGGGAATTGGGCATTCCAAATTGGGAGAAAAAGGGGAAAAATCCCCCCCCCCCAAAAAAAATATATAGTGCAACTTCATTATTCAGCAAAACATGCTTCATCCAGTTTTCATTTTATGTATACAATATTTAGAACATTTTTTAATTTCTTGATACGCACTTAAACTTGATAAAACACTTTGTTATTCATCATAAAGAGTGACATGGATCTGAAAGAAAAGAAGTTCATGCTTTTCCAAGGCTACTAATAGGAGGTGAAATTGTGCACCAGCTTATTTCTTTCTTCTGTTCGTCACTCAGTTGGGAACATATTAACAGGGATTAGCAAACAAAAAGAACTGAAACAGAAATAGAAAACGAGCAGCAGCAAAACTGGGCTAGTTCAATTACTTCAGCATATGCGAAGGAAATGTAATTCATGAGCGATTTTTTTCAGGTTGGAGTTATCTCTGCACTGTAGTGAATATATGGCTTTATTGGTTCTTGTATGCTTGCAACTTTTCAGTAAATTAAAAATAGGTTTAACTGTATCTGTTATTACAAACTATTTTGCATTAAGACTATGCTTTTCAGAACATACTACAATACTTCTTTTAGTAGTTTTGCAGTATATTCTATGTAGTATGCACATTTTCTGTATGCATAAATTGCCCAGATGACCTACTACATATGCTTAAATGTGCAGTGCAAATCAGAGCACATTGTGAGGAATACTGCATCCCAAAATGCAATGTGCCTGACATTTCCGGTGTGACAGATGAACCGGAAGTATTATCGGTTGCGATTTTTAACTTGACTCATTCACTCCAAAATACCTTTTTATTCCCGATATAATAACTGGTTCCACTCATCAGATTAAACATGCAACATTAGGCCATGTGACAATGTAGCATATGACTGTTTAAAACATTTATTGTTGCATATTGCATACTGTTTCACACACTATTAAGCAACATACAGTATATATACTGTGCAGTATGCAGTAAGCTAGAATTCTTAAAAAAAAGCCAAAAATTCAAACTGGTCAGGTCTTGTCTAAGGAGTAAAGACTTTTAAAAGGAGAGGGAGAACTGTCATGACACTGTGCAGCATTATACAATTACGTACTTGGCTGAAAAGAACCAGAGTGATGATAATGATATACTAATAAGCAGATAGGGAGAGTGCAAAAATGTGCCATAATTGCCAAAAACTGAGAAATCAAGCAGGAATCTGATGATAAATGTAAAGGCTGATTTAGGCTCTGCGTAATGGCCAACACGTTGGTTTGCATTTACAGTGCATCCGGAAAGTATTCACAGCACTTCACTTTTTCCACATTTTGTTATGTTACAGCCTTATTCCAAAATGGATTAAATTCATTATTTTCCTCAAAATTATAATAAAAATAATACCCCATAATGACAACATGAAAGA
Organism: Myxocyprinus asiaticus; assembly: GCF_019703515.2. NCBI lineage: Eukaryota > Metazoa > Chordata > Actinopteri > Cypriniformes > Catostomidae > Myxocyprinus > Myxocyprinus asiaticus. The sequence continues at coordinate 21,773,987 of NC_059374.1, read as the reverse complement.
AGTTTCTTTGAAATCTTTGAAAATGTATTAAAAAAAAAAAACGAAAAAAATAAAATAAAAATCACAAGTACATAAGTATTCACAGCCTTTGCTCAATACTTTGTTGAAGCACCTTTGGCACCAATTACAGCCTCAAGTCTTTTTGAGTATGATGCTACAAGCTTGGCACAGCCATTTTCAGATCTCTCCAGAGATGTCCAATCGGGTTCAAGTCTGGGCTCTGGCTGAGCCACTCAAGGACATTCACAGAGTTGTCCCGGAGCCACTCTTTTGTTATCTTGGCCGTGTGCTTAGGGTCGTTGTCCTGTTGGAAGATGAACCTTCGCCCCAGTCTGAGGTCCAGAGCGCTCTGGAGCAAGTTTTCATCAAGGATGTCTCTGTACATTGCTGCATTCATCTTTCCCTCAATCCTGACTAGTCTCCCAGTTCCTGCCGCTGAAAAACATCCCCACAGCATGATGCTGCCACCACCATGCTTCACTGTAGGGATGGTATTGGCCAGGTGATGAACGGTGCCTGGTTTCCTCCAGACATGACGCTTGCCATTCAGGCCAGAGTTCAATCTTTGTTTCTCATGGTCTGAGAGTCCTTCAGGTGCCTTTTGGCAAACTCCAGGTAGGCTGTCATGTGCCTTTTACTGAGGAGTGGCTTCCGTCTGGCCACTCTACCATACAGGCCTGATTGGTGGAGTGCTGCAGAGATGGTTGTTCTTCTGGAAGGTTCTCCTCTCTCCACAGAGAAACGCTGGAGCTCTGTCAGAGTGACCATCGGGTTCTTGGTCACCTCCCTGACTAATGCCCTTCTCCCCCGATCGCTCAGTTTGGCCAGGCGGCCAGCTCTAGGAAGAGTCCTGGTGGTTCCAAACTTCTTCCATTTACGGATGATAGAGGCCACTGTGCTCATCGGAACCTTCAATGCTGCAGACATTTTTCTGTACCCTTCCCCAGATCTGTGCCTCGATACAATCCTGTCTCGGAGGTCTACAGACAATTCCTCAGACTTCATGGCTTGGTTTGTGCTCTGACATGCACTGTTAACTGTGGGACCTTATATAGACAGGTGTGTGCCTTTCCAAATCATGTCCAATCAACTGAATTTACCACAGGTGGACTCCAATCAAGTTGTAGAAACATCTCAAGGATGATCAGTGCAAACAGGATGCACCTGAGCTCAATTTTGAGTGTCATGGCAAAGGCTGTGAATACTTATGTACATTTTTTCATTTATTATTTTTAATAAATTTGCAAAGATTTCAAACAAACTTCTTTTACATTATCATTATGGGGTATTGTTTGTAGAATTTTGAGGAAAATAATGAATTTAATCAATTTTGGAATAAGGCTGTAACATAAAATGTGGAAAAAGTGAAGCGCTGTGAATACTTTCCGGATGCACTGTATATTTCTGCATTGTTGTCTGCGTCCTTCTGTGAGTAGTACTGCCAAAATGCTAATTATACATTCATAAATAAACAAAAGCAATTTAATTTGTGGATTATATTGTATTTATTAAATTATTGTAGCATTAAAAATTAGTTCAAAGTATCTGAACAAATTGAAATTGAAGTACATATTATTTATTATTATTTATATAAGTCACCTGCATTGCTGGGAGCAAATAAATGAGAAAAATATAGTTTGCTTGCTCTTGATTCGCTTAAATAATAAATAAATATTTTGGCATACTTCTGACATTCCGTGTAAAAAAATAAATACAATTATTAGTAACTACTCGCTTGGCGAACACTACATGGGTGTCGTTTTAAAGACTTCACAAAGCATATATGCAATATAACTAACTCTTACCATGTGCTTTTCAATATGCTGTCAAATTAGAAGTATTCCATTTCCATAACTTATTAAATATATATTAAATAAAAACTTCTTAAATATAATTACCATACACAATACTGACAAACATACGGTCAAATCATCGTGTAGATCTGAAAGTTCGAGTGTTGTAGTCTACTCATCATTTCACTAACATGTCAAATCAATATCAAGTAAAAGCCCTGACAAAAAAAGCTTTTAAGAGTTGAGCAGTAAACAGATATCTTTCGTCGCATTTTGCTTGTAACTTCATGAAACACAAACAGAACATAAAAACAGCAAATGCTCCTGATTGAGACAATTGCTTTAATGGTCCCGAATCCAAATACGACGTGATATGATGCATACATTTTAAAATAATCTTTGATCAACTACCTCAGATACTGTTGTTATCATCCTGGGGGGCGGTCTCTGGTTACAAAGTGCACCAATCACAGCTGTTGTGGTCTGCGTCGACACGATACGCAGTTACATTTTTGAAGAGGTGCACGTCAGGCTACGGCATAGGCTACATCGTAACCACCGTAGTAGGTTCAACGCAGAAGTAATCTAACCTTCGCAGACCTTTTAACCAATGTATTTCCATGACTTGTCCAGTCATTTGTAATTACTAGAAAAAATTATTTAGTAAAATACTGCTGTAGAGATTGCACTCGCAAAGAACAATTTCTAGCCGATAGCTGATATTTCCAGGTTTTCCATGACCGTGGGAACCCTGTTAATGTGAAACATTAAGAAAAATAAGTGAGTCAATCATGTCTGTTTGTTTACATAACTTCAGCAGTACCTTGTTGTTTTTGGTTGGCGTTACAGGCTCCAGGTGTTCACTTGAAATGCTAACCACCTTCTCTGTGTCTTGAAGGAACACAGAGCACATCCCCCCCTGTGTGAAATAAGAAAAAGAAAAAAATCATGATGCAGAGGAATATTTAAAGATCTAAGTATAATGTTTACACCATAACCTAACAATCAAGTCTAACAGCGTATGAATCATCAAGATATGGTTGGACAAACATCAGCATGTCCCAAGATCTAAAGTTATCTCTGTACATCATGACAGTAAAAGCAAATTTAAAACCAGCCCAGGGCATGCCTGTGCAACATGAAAGAATATGCAATATTCAAATCCAGTCCCATGTGCCTCTACTTGCAGTTTCTTGGAGAATAAACAAGCTAGTCGTGGCACATCAACTGCCCCAAATTTCTACATGCAAAATAGTCAAGCAAAATTCAGGTAATCTGTGCATAAAACCATATGAACAATTATTGTAACTTCACTTACAGTGACGCTGCGGATGACACCGGTCTGGTTGATGACGCCTCCATCCAGGAATGTGTCTTTGACACGCACCATGATGTCTGTGGTGACCCAATCATTAGAGGCCTGGTCGATGTTAGATCCAGGGGTGTGAGGGTTGTAGCCTCCTGGAGATGGAGCTCCAGGAGTCATTGGACTGTATCCTACCGGGCTGGGGCTCGGACTGGCCTGAGGATCAAATGACCGTTAAACAAGCACAATTCAATTTCCTTTGGTTACAGTTGCTCGCTCTGACCAGCTTTGCAGAACTTCCCATAGGAATGAATGGGAGATTGCCATGAACGGCATGGTTTTTGGCTAAATATTCTCATAAACAGAATTGATAATAATCTTACGTGAGCTGAAGAGTGACATTTTAAAGCATATTTATCTTACGTTTGTGTGTAAAAGGAATGGTTAAATTACACAGCAATTTGACCGAAAACTGTGGAGAATGTAAATCAGAATCGAGGCAAACGATTATCACAGTCACTTAAACATTTGATGGCGATTACACACCTGACAACATTAGTATAAAAGTGAAAAGAACTGCTCATAATGTCATCTTTATTAAGATCAGAATACATTTAATTATTGATTTTTTTTTTGGTGCTGGATTGATGTCCTCCGACGGAACTCTCGGAATGTATAAGTTCCCAGAAAACAAGACGTTTTTAAAACATAGTGTTTAATAGGTTATAGCCAAACTACATGCTAAAAGTTTCATTAATCACACCTTATATCTCTATATTAAATTGTGCATGTTTGGCTTCATTCACAACCTCTTTCTTGTCAGTCATCTTCAAAGGCGAACAAAGACAAGCAAAGACGCAAGTTTGTTGGGGTTTGCTTGATCAGTGTGAGCACGACAGTTTTGTTTCTCAACATTCTAAATACAACAGCCAACTTTTAGAATGTTGGAAGTGTTGGTGTCTGTTAGCGTTTGTTGGGGCAGTGTAAACTGGACTTTTCATTCAGCTGCTGCCTCTTGTTCATCATGGACACGTTCTTTCGCTGATCTGTGCTATTTTTAGTTGTTTGTGTATGAAACCATGATAGAATAATACTGGAAAATGGATATGAATGTGTCCTCTGCGTATTTTAGAGTGGATTGTAAGTTTGGCTCACATCACACCAGTCATAATACTATTCAAGCTTCGCAAAGGAACTGTTATTGAAGGATGGGACAGTTAAAAACACTTGCACACAAATCACAAAAACTGTGAGTAAACTGTTTAATTCATGAATATTTCATGTCATGACTGTTTGACAGTTTATGGTGCTGACAACCTGTTTACACTAGGCGTGCTTGCTGATGCAATGCAATGGCTTGAGGCTCTCTACACCGGGCGCATCGACACAAACTTTCTAATCCGTTTATTTGTGTTGTTGGCAGTAGTGGCACCAGTGCATGCAGCACAAAATGGAACGTGACATCTGTTTACCGATGGCGCAACACAACTTGCCAGCATGGACGCTTCCATGGTAGACAGCATCGATTATAATGGGTTCTATTGCTTTTGATGCTCATGTCAGGTGTAGACAGGGTGTGAGTGTTACCAGCTGTACTTGAGATGAACAGTTTAATATATTCAGATGCAATGTGTTGGATGTGCGTTGTGTAAACCCTGAAATATAGTTTTATAATGTTTTGAAGCCTATTCATTTTCTTCTGACTGAGTTTCAAAAATGGCTCTATTCCAGGGGCTGCACGATGTTAGACAATCGTAACAGTGGGCGTTTACATTGAAGTTTTAAGGAGGCGCTTAGTCCAAAACTGAGCGTTTCAGACAGAGACAGAATCATATATTACTTATGATTGTTTTAATGCGAAAAAACAAAAAAAAACAAAAAACTTTACTAACATTATCAGTGGAAGATAATAAAACTAATATATATATATATATATATTATTAAAAAAAGAGCATTTCATGACCCCTTTAAAGTAATCATGGCTGACTGTGAATACTAAATTTCTAAAATGGCATCTGACACTGAAAACTATTGTTTTTTTAATGATGCTGCATCCAAGCCGCTGGGTGTCAGTGTATGTAAAAGATGAGACAAAGGTAAAAGTTACTGAGTGCACCTTTAAATTCTAAATTTCAAGTAATCGATTACTCTATTTTTCATGTGTTAGAATACTCGACTACAAAATTACTCAAAATGCCCATCCATAAGCTAAATGTGTACCTGGTAGGCCATGGGTGAGGGGGTGGGGTGGTAACTGGCGGGCGAGTGTGTGTTTTGGTATCCCACTGGGCTTGGGGCCACTTGGTGGTAACTCTGTGGGCTGGGACTGGGCTGGTAGGATCCCTGCGGAGATGGTGCAGCATATGGGGAATACTGGTCGGTGTTGTACCTGATGTGCAAACATAGACCCAGATGAGTTAAAGATGCTCTCAAGATGGGTCATAGAATGAGAAGAGTATATGAAAGATCTCTCACATGGCAGGGGTCCCAGGAGTCTGAGGGTTGTACTGTGGGTTGACCTGTGGGGAGGGCACTTCTGGGTAGCCAGGAGTCTGAGGGTTGGGCGTGCCACCATAGCCTTGAGGAGATGGAGATGGCTCATCATCAAAGCCAAACTCAAAATCATCATCAGGTCTGAAAATGAAGGAAAACTGTGTTGAGTGGCCAAGCGTTCATAGCAATGTCACTTCAATGTCGGCTCTTCTTATCACTGAGAAGCAGAATTCACCAAACGTTGGATTGTTCACCCATTAATAGGGAACGTTAGCTGGGATTAGACTGTTGTGAGACAGGTTAGTTTCACCCTACTGATGATGTGTTGTTGCAATAGTAATCCTGCTCAGTAAGAGAGGAACTGCATGTTCAGAAATATGATGCATGTGCTTGGCTGAAGAGCCACTGGTGCGATGCGACCATCTGTGGGATTATGACTGAACAACTCAAGTCATAATCCCCCTCAACATAACGATACCGCAGCGCCGCGGGACTCTGACTGGCCCGGGACAGCCGGCCCACGAGGGCATGGCGTGTAGAGCCGTTCGATACAGGGCCAGGGCGTTGCCAGATGAGTGCCGCCCCTCTCCCATCACGCACCTCACGTTTGTGGTGAACCTGGTGCTAAATGTCTCGTAGACGACAGTTGAGAGCATGGTATTGTGTATGTCGCTCCTTTTCAAAATATAGTGAGCTGCTTATCAAGACAGCATTTTAGGGCATTCACAGGCACAGACCTGATGAAAACAGATTCAATTATTATTCTGCCTTCTAAGATCTCATATTTTGGCCAAATTTTAATGCAGCACCGCATATATCAATCAATAAAATAAAAAATAAAAACAATCCGAGGTGATGGATGAAGTGAGAGAAATGCTTATTATAAAAATGCAAATAATACATTCAATACTAAAAAGTATTGATTAAAAAAAAAAAAAACAACAACAAGTTGGCTAAATTAAATTGGACTAAATATTGACTATTTTACCCAATATTTGTGTGCACTATGTCTATTTATGCTTATTACATTAACACATAGTTAGCATAGCAACGTGCTAATGTCTAAACTATTGGGATGCATTTGTATGCTGCCTTTGTTGGGTGTTCCAAATCAGACACATAAGTCTCTATTTCAGCCACCATGCCATTTTAGATGGCAGCTGCCTATGTAGCTCGCTAGATTTTGAACTGAGCCCACATCTCTCTGCTTCTTACCGGGATGGTGTGTTTGGATTGCTGGGGTCCCATGCACCGCTCTGACCGGGCGTCCTGCTCCCATCATGAATTGGAGTCTGAGAGCCATAATGAGGAGTTCGGCTTCCTGTAAAGGATCAAAGACAGGTTAAAAAAGAAATAACAGGCAAATAGCATTTCCAATATACTAAGGTCTTAGATCAGTTTTCTTACCATCATGGATAGGTGTCTGGCTACCATACATGGGGGTACGTGAGCCAGTTCCATACATGGGTGTCTGAGAGCCATACATCGGGGTTCGTCCATGGGTGGAAGTCATTCCTCCATGTCGCTTGGCACCTCTGATTCATAAAACAAAATGATAGATGTATAAAAAAAATAGGTCTTCAGCATATTCAAGAAAGAACACTTATAAAGTTAAAAACTAAAGTAAAACTAATTTTACAAGGCAGTCAAAAAAACCTAGATTGACAGATATGCCAAAAACCTTTCCAAAAGGACATAGATCCTAAAGATCCTACATCCTATACATGTATATAATCTATGTCTATGAGGTGTGCTGCTATCACATGTGAATATGCTCCATGAATCTAGAAGTGTTAAATTCCGCGGTCAGAGAGTTCTAATATAATACTCCTATGGTTGACATGTATTGTTTGTCATAGTTCACACCATAAACCTGCATAAATTGACTGCAGTGTAATGAGGAGGAACTGCAAAACAACACTTGTTGGGAGTGATAACTACTAAGCCCACACTGAAACTGCTCACATGAAATCTTGCACAATTTTTCAAATTTTCTGCACTGATTGCAGGGGAAAATCTGCCAAATGGATTTTAAATTAAGCTGAGAGTACTACACACTTATTGGCCGCTAAAAAGCATGGTCGCATTGTCTAAACCATTTTATAAAAAAATAAATAAATAAATAAAAAAAAAACAGGAAGCAGGGGATGTTTCCAAGGCATTTGAATTCTGCAGAAATCTGCAGGCACAGATTCTGTGCAGGCCAACTGATAACATACACAGTTGTAAGACGCTGGCGGTCCACAGAGATGGTCTGGCAGGTTGAGTGGAGCTCTACCCTAGCTGTTGATTCTGTGGCATCCTTCACCACTCCAATATAGCCTGTAGACATGAGCAAAGGTTTTATAATTAGAAAAAAAAAAAAAAAAAGTTGCACACTGTAAACTTGCATATCCACCTTTGTGAATATGATTCACAGTAAACCTATGACTTATGGGAGACCAGGACATAGAAAAACCAAGTGCATTTCAATGTTAAGATCCTGATTTTACAAATCTATTCTAGTATATGTTTGTTAGGAAATTCTGGGGATAGACATTATGTGAAAACACAAAATGCACCCAAACATCAACACCCCCACCTACCTTTGTATGGTCCCTGGGATATACGGACAGTCTGGCCAATCAGATCATTGTCTCGTCGTCCACGGCCCCGACCCATGCCTCCACCTCCTCCTCCTCCTCCTCCTCCTCCTCTTTGCTGTTGACCTGAAGAGGAGATCAAATAACAACCGATGACACCAAGTCCAAAATACAAAATAGGACCTTTATTGATAAAACTCAAAACCTCAACTGAAATGAACAGTCACAAATGAGGTACAGAATGACTTCTAGACAGATCAAATATAAAGTCATAAGGGGGATGGCAAAGAGACACATTATTAGAACATTAGTTTTGTGAAAGTAACATTTATATTGTTGCCAAATTGCTTCCAAAACATTAATGCGACTGTGGCAGCGGGGCGTGGTCAAGCATCTCTCCGGAGAGAGAGAAAGCGGTAAGGGCGCTTACACCTGAGCTAAATTATGTCTAACACCTGTCTCTAATTTCAGTGAGCACGGGGAGAGCAGCATAAAAAGAGCCACACCGCAAGTAGACAAGAGAGAGAGAAACAAGTGTGCAGCATTGTCAAACTGTTTTCCATTTCATGTTGAAGCTATTGAGGGTTTGTGAAGAAGTTTGTTTATTTTTGAGAGTGAAAACCCTGAAAGAGTGTATCTGCTGCAGTGAAGAGAATAAAACGCCTACCTGAACCAGGAAATCTGCTTCTCGCCGCCTCCTTTCATTGAGAAGTGTTACACTGGTGCCGAAATCTGGGAAAAGGTTTGAAGATGGATGGAAGTCGCCCCGTAGAGTCCTCCTAGTTGGCTGAGATCCTCCAAGCCCTCGCTGGCTTACATCGGAGCCACCAGCAATCCCTGCTTGAGCTCCGGCAAGATCAAGACCACCGGTTTGCGGAGCTCATGCACGCTCAAGCAGAAGTCCGACAGGCGATCCGGAGCCTCCTCAGCCAGAAGGCATCCCCAACCGCGACCCCAGACACCTACACGCCGTTACCCTGCCTGCGTTACAGAAGATGGGGACGGCGGACGACCCAGAGGCGTTCCTGGATCTGTTCGAACGCACCGCCGAGATCTGAGGCTGGCCGCTCGGCCAGTGGGCGGCCCGACTCATCCCGCTACTGTCCAGCTCGCGGCTCAACAACTGCCAGTGACGAGCCTCCTGGCTTACGGAGACTTAAAGAAAGCCATCCTGCAACGGGTTGGTCGGAGTCCGGAAGAAAGTCGTCAACTCTTCCGAAGCCTGAAGTTGGAGAGCTCCGACCGCCCGTTTGCCTTCACCCAACGGCTCCGCGACGCCTGCAGAAGATGGTTGCTAGCGGGGGACCGCGGCGTCCACGGGATCATCGACCAGGTGGTACTGGAGCAATTAATACATCGACTGCCAAAGGGGATGGCAGAGTGGGTCCAGTGCCATCGCCCGGCGTCGCTGGAGGAAGCCGTCCGGCTTGCGGAGGACCACATCCTGAGGGCAGAAGAGCCCTCCCACTCTCTCTCTCTCTCTCTTCCCCATCTCATTCCCCTCCCCTCTCGTTCTGCTCTCTCTCCAGGTCCCGTTCCTGCCCCATGCAGACGAGGAGGACTTCAGCAACTGAGACCAGTTCCCCGGGTGTGGGAGGCGACACCTTCCCCTATCCCGATGCCCCGCCACTCTCCCCCTCAGGGGGGGGGTGCCCACATACGCAAGTGCAGGCGTAGCGCCTGGGCCAGCCTGCTGGAGGTGCGGGGACCCGGACCACTTCCGGGATCAGTGCCCTCTGATGGAGCTGGGGACGGTGGTGCGGGTCTCTGACCTCCCACAGGCTGACCCCGAGCGGGCTGGAGCGTACCGGATACCAGTAAGTGTCAAGGGGGGTACTCCCCAAGCATTGGTGGACACCGGGTGTAATCAAACCACTATCCACCAACGCTTGGTTCAACCCGAGGCGTTGGACACAACTAAAACGGTGAAGGTGAAATGTGTACATGGGGATATTCACAAGTATCCGGTGGTGACCCTGACGATTAAATTTCGGGGGAAAAAGCATAAAGTGAAGGCCGCGGTTAGTTCCCGCCTCACCCATCCGCTGATTTTGGGGACTGATTGACCTGACTTTAGAGTTTTATTAAAGGGAATTTGTGCGGATGGGACCTATATGAAGTTAGGGAGATGTGCAATGTGCGATGCTCTGGCAGGGGAGCCGTCCTCGACAGCTCCACATCATAATGACGAGAGAGGGGGAGAGGCTGCGGCCCCTCCCCTTCTCAGGGAATTCCCTGAGGGGGATTTCCCTTTGGAGCAGTCGCGAGACGAAACCCTCAAACACGCCTTCGACCAAGTGAGAGTCATCGATGGTCAAAGACTCCAGCCGGACATCGCCCTTTCATACCCCTATTTTGCGATTATAAATGAGCGCTTGTATAGAGTGACACAGGACGCTCAGACTAAAGAGGATACAACCCAACTTTTGATTCGAAGGAGCCGTCGGGAAATGGTATTCCAGGCGGCTCATTATAATCCCATGGCGGGTCACTTAGGAGAAAGGAAAACACTGAACCGTCTAATAGCCCGTTTCTATTGGCAGGCATTGGCTGCGATGTCCGCAGGTGGTGTGCGGCATGCCGCGAATGCCAGCTGGTTAATTATGTCTAACACCTGTCTCTAATTTCAGTGAGCACGGGGAGAGCAGCATAAAAAGAGCCACACCGCAAGTAGACGAGAGAGAGAGAGAAACAAGTGTGCAGCATTGTCAAACTGTTTTCCATTTCATGTTGAAGCTATTGAGGGTTTGTGAAGAAGTTTGTTTATTTTTGAGAGTGAATTATTGAACGGAGTGAAAACCCTGAAAGAGTGTATCTGCTGCAGTGAAGAGAATAAAATGCCTACCTGAACCAGGAAATCTGCTTCTCACCTCCTCCTTTCATTGAGAAGTGTTACAGCGACAGTATAATGAATAAACCTGTGGTTAAGTGCCTTATGATGACAGCTCAACGAATGCCCATTTTTTGAATGGGACGTGGAGGCTGGAGATCAAGTGCACACTAGGTGACATCAGCCGAAAAGGTGGATCAAGTAATTATATTTTGATTAAAGATTACGAACACATATTTCTTTTTGAAATAACGTGCACTGATGAATTGTGTAAAATGAATTAGGAAAGTACATAGGGTCAATTTGGATTTCACATCAATTAAAGGATATGACTCACCACCTCCTCCTGGGTGCATTGGGCTGCTGATCCGTGGACTCATTGGAGCAAAGCCTCCTACTGTGAAATTGGTCACATCTCTAGGCTTTGGGAACAAGAGGGGACAATCCTAATATAGGCAAGTTGAGAAAATATGCTTTGTTCCCAGATTGAGTAAAACAGGGCCTACCTTTGAGCCTCCTGCTAGAACGAGGTGGCGTGTCTTACAGACAAACATGCCTCCATTCTCAACCAGCTTCTTACAGTGAAGAAAAGCAAAGCCTCTGAAGAGATGGCGAATTTCACCTTCACGGCCCTGACAAACACAGAACACATTCATGGATGAGTAGAAGTATGTCATAAATTCAAAGTAAATTATTCCAATGCAGTTGTCAGACTTTCCCACACTTCTCTAGTATTTACCGAGTGAGGTCCATCGATGACTTTCACAATATCTTTCACATGGATGTTGTTTTGCTCAGAGTCAAGAGCGACAGCAAAGCGATTGTCCTTCCGCCGGTTCACTGCCTGATGCCGCACAGTTAAAACTTTCCCGTGCATGTTCAGAACCTAAAAATTAGCCATTTTAAAACAGAACACAGTGGTACTATAAGGGAGAGATGGACCACTTGTAGAAAAATTAATGGGAGAAATCACAATGCTCAATATGGCAGCTAAAGGAATAAAAGTCCCACCTTAGGTTAGAGCCAATCACCACATTGACAGTGTTAATCTTCACACAGATTTTTATATGATATAAAATATAATTATTCTTTTGATGAAAATGTCTTAAATTTAGACAATATTTTGTCATGTCATATTCATTCATTTTAGTCCATTTGACTCTGACTAAAAAGGCATACTATTTTAAGGCTTAAACATACTTTGGTTATCCGCTTTTTGGATCAAATCGCCACAGTATGCATGAAGCAAATATCGTCATTAGCAGTCTGCGCGGACTGTCTGGGTATGGCCCAGTTTTTCGACATGCAGACAGTCCTCGTCCGTTGAGTGTACTAAAAGAGTATAACAAACCAGTTGTAGTAAATATGTGTCAAACACGTTTGTGTTGAACAGTCGGATGACATTCCAGGAATCTCAGTTTATGGCAAAGCCCCTCCCTAACTGTCAAGGCAAGGAAAAATAGCTACATTTTTATTGGACCGTGGTGGACCAACACAAACAGTTGTCAAGCAGCCATCAGATAAGCGGCTCAGACAACTACCAGACACCTAAGAAAAAAAAAGCCCCTTCCAACACATTGGAAAGGTACTTCTCATTGGTCCATGAGTTGTTTCTCAGTAACCTCTCAAACCCCCCATCCAAAGGTTTGCCCTAAGACCAGAGTTGGGAAAGACCATAAAAATTCCTAAAGACCTCTCGAAGCAGCATTAACCTCCTGAGACCCCCACATGACTGCTGTGTGCATTTTCCATTTCTCTTTTTGATTTTTAACTAGTAGAACCTAATAAAGCAAAAAGAAAAATTTTCTAGAGCAAACAGTTTTCCTAAAAATTAATGTCCACGTGTGGACAGCGAGACTACACTGTGAAAGTTTAAATATCACTAAGCAATAGAAAGTCTGATTTTTTTCATCAAATTGCTGATTTTGTTTCCAGGACTGTTGGTTATTCATGTTTTTGAGATATTATAGACATTACAGGTGATTTTCTGTAAAGCTGAATAAATAATTCTTATTCAAAGTAATGTCCAGCATCATCCAATCACTGCCAGCCATGTTAAAATAAAATGTAGCATTATAAAATTCAGAATCTATGTACTGATTTCCATTGTCCCATGACTGTCAAACATGTTTAGTGGTCCAAACATCATCTGCTGCCTGAAACTGATCTTTTGGTTGGATATTACAATTTAATGCACTTAGCTGCATAGAAAGCTATAGGATGGTCCCTTGCTCACTATTTAGTGAATGACTTAACCTCAGTATGCTGTGACTGTCTGTCTTCACTGGTTTCAGAGCAGTTCAAAATGCACCTTCTTTTCAGCCTAACTCCATATAAAGCCTCTGAAAGCAACATTTTTCAGCTTTTGGATGAACCCATTTATTCTCAATGTGAAAATGCATAATAAATATATAGAAATGCATTTAATAATGTTAATGAATATAATCAACAGCAGAAAATGTTTCCATCACCGAACTCAACGCTCGATCAAGCTGAACATAAATATCACTTTAAAACCTCTTTTCAGAGACCCTGGCATTAGTGTATACTATCAGTTTATGAATTTCGAATGTTCTTTAGATTGTATAACCTGTGTATTGAAAGTCTAACAAATAATCTTTGAGTTTTTTGTTTAATTAGAAATAAGGTTTTCACCTTATTAATTAACAGAGAAACAGCTATTTATCTTTTCATAAGTCACTAATAGTCATACATTGCCATTGCTACATCCAATTCAACCACTTGCATCTTTTTATTTTAGAATGTGCATTATCAGGCCATTTTTTTTTTAGGAGCTAAAGCAGCATGATATATTATACCACTGTTGTCATATCTTACTGACATATGGTACGGAAGTATAAACATAATAATCAGCTTTTCCCCATACAAGTAGATTGGAGTTGTACTTGCATGAAAATAAAATATCTGCCTAAGGGTGTTCCCAAGATTGCCACAGAACAAACTGACTGGTTTTAAAGGGGCCGTGCTATCGCTGAGAATAATCAAATCCACTAGAAGTGTACTATAAGATTCTGCTTATGGGAAATTACACTTCAACTTACTAGTTACACTGAGATTTTACCTGGAAGGTCTCTCTCTCCAGCCTGACGATAACACCCACAGTTTGGGGGTCTAACTGTACCAGCTCTCCCCACTCATGCTGGCCTCCTGCATCCACACCTGAGGCAGTCTCAGAGCACAGCTGCAGGTCCCGCGGCAAGACCTTCAACTGGAACAAAACGACACATATACAGTATATAATCAGACATGTAGAAAACACACAAACATTGACTGCAGTATATTGTGTTTTTCTATTCAGGGTTTACATAAATGATTGCTTGTAATATCCTGGATAAAGCTTGTTGGTGAAGCTTACCTCATGCATGGTGAGGTCAGAGAAAAGAATGACAAAGTTCTCCTCCACTCGGACTATGAGGCCTGTGTCACCTTCATAACGCCCCGCGATAACCTTCACATGGTCACCCATACGAAAGTACTTCCTCAACTCGTGAGCTGGAAACTCAAGAGGGTCCTGATCAAAGACAAGCAGAGCTTTAATTTCCCTTCTTAGTTTAAAATAAAAAATACAAGTACTATGTAGACATACTCTAATGCAAAGCTTCAAAAATAGGTCAAAAATCATCATGGTCATGTCAAAGGAGATGTTTGGCAGAGATGTTAAAATTCAGTTAAAGCGACACCAGTGCCACCGAAAGGAATTGCAAATATAAACAAAATTTTTTAAATGAATACGCCCCTCGTCTGCTTTTGTTCAAACCTTCAAATAGTCCCGCCCCCAACTCATGCCACTGAGTAACGTTGTTGGGTGGGGTCCAAGCGTGTCGCTTAAAACAAACACAGGATTTTTAGTGCCACAGAGACACAGTTTTTACAGTTTGAGAAAATTAACCTATGAATGTCTTATTTATAGTTGTCTGTGCATATTAAGCTGGGATAGTAAGAAAGAAAGTATTTTAACAATCAAAATGTTTCATACTTCCGCTTTTACTCACTCCATGACTTTTTTCGTGGAACACAAAATAAGTAAGGCAGAATGACAGCCTCAGTGACAATTCACTATCAAAGTATGAAAAACAAATGCAATGAAAGTGAATGGCTTACATTCCACCTAATATATCCTTTTGTGTTTGGAACAACATGAGTAAATGATGACAGATTTTTTTTATTCTCTATATAATGTCTATTTAATTTTAGCAACTTGTTGGGGATTGTTACTCTTTTTACTTTTGAAAAGGATAGCCAATAACTGAGGTAATTTACTGCCTGGCCAAAAAAAGTCACCGTTTGTACTTAAACAGATACTTAAGAGCCTATGACTGGATCATTATTGCAGTGAATCACTGGAATTGGGTTAAGAACTGGCCAATGCATTATTAAAACCTGGAAGGATAGTGGTGAACCATCAGCCTCATGGAAGATATGTGGTCGGAAAAAAAATCTTGAATGATCGTGATCGGAGATCACTAAAATCTTGAAGTCACATCATCAAAAAAACGACAGTAGAACTAACGACTATATTTAATAGTGAAAACTGAGCATTTCCACATGCACAATGCAATGAGAACTTACAGGATTGGGACTAAACAGCTGCGTGGCCACAAGAAAAAAAAAACTGAAAAAACTACAGTTTTCTAGGGAGCATAAAGATTGGACTATGGAGCAATGGTAAAAGGTCATGTGGTCTGATGAGTCCAGATTTACCCTATCCCAAAGCGATGTGCGCATCAGGATAAGAACAGAAGCGCATGAAGCGATGCACCCGTCATGCATAGTGCCCACTGTGCAAGCCTCTGTTGGCAGTGTTATGATCTATGGTTGCTTCAATAGGTCAGTTCTAGGCTCAGCAACGTTATGCAGCAATAAAATTGCTAAAAACAAAAAAATAATAAATAAAGTCAGATGAACACCTGAATGTACTGAATGACCAGGTAATCCCATCAATTGATTTTTTTTCCACTGACGGCATGGGCATATTCCAGGACAACAATGCCAAGATTCACCAGGCTCAAATTGTGAAAGAGTGGTTCAGGGAGCATGAAGAATCATTTTCACACATGAATTGGCCACCACAGAGTCCTGACCTTAACCCCATTGAAAGTCTTTGGGATGTGCTGGTCAAGACTTTACGGAGTTGTTCGACTCTCCCGTCATCAATACAAGATCTCGGCCAAAAATGTATGCAACACTGGACAGAAATATATATTGTGACATTGCATAAGGTTGTCGAAATAATGCCACGACGAATGCACGCCGTAATCAAAGCTAAAGGCGGTCCAACGAAATATTAGAATATGCTACTTTTTTTTTTGGCTAGGCAGTATATAAGTCTTAAGGGTACAGTAGCAAAAACAGCTTGTTTAATTCATGGTCCCATAGAGGATGTAAAATGGTCATGTAAAACTAACAAGCATCTGTTTATTTATTTTTTTGGTGTAAGAAACCTTGACCAACAGTACAATATGGCCCCCTTGATTGCTCATTTAGGCTTTGCTTGAGTAACTAAGCTTAAATGAACTTAGAGAACTCAAATGAAGATTTGTAACGAGACACTTATTTGCCTCTTGACACTGTATTTACACTGGAAATGTGACAATTTGCTTACCTTGAGGTCCTCATGCTTGGGCATGATGGTGATCTTGTTGCCATCCACACTAAGGATTTTGCCCTGGAGGTTGATCAATTCTCCCTCACACACCTCCACATTGTCTCCTGACTGAAGATTATGTTCTCGCTCTTTACCTGTGGAAAAAGAAAAAAAAATTCTCCAAAAATGTATTCTTAGATCTATGGACTGAGCAATCAGACAAATGGACAAAGACAAGCTTGTTGACATGGGTTGTACCTGTGGTCTCTGTGACCACTTCCAGGTCAATACCCTCTGGTTGGTCCTCAAACTTCTCCAGCTCTGACAGTGTGGGTTTGACCCCTTCTGTGATCTACAGCAGAAGACAAAACAGGGAAGGTTGTGAAACAAATAAGGAACAATTTGACAAAATAAACAGGCCTAGAACTAACATAACAAAATCAATTAGTGTAAAGGCACTTACCACAGCTGACATGGCAAAACTTTTGAACAGGAAACCTTTGCGGCTGTAGCGGTTGCCTTCAAATATCATGAAATCACCATCATGGCTGACCTCACCACCAATAGACCTGTTGAGCAGAGTGCAAATGTCAATATGACAAACATGCTTTTTCATAGACTTTTCAGAGTCTAACTCATAGATTAAAAAAAACTTTTATCATTACCGGATCTTTTCAGCATCAAAAAGCCTCTGAGCAGGTCTCTTAAACTTCTTTCTCTTTGCAAACCAGTCTTTCTACAAACCAAACGATAAAGACAAGGTCAGGTCACTACAATATCACATTTGATTACTGTATCATTATAATGCATCCTACCATGCTCATCCTTGCTTTGATACGGTCCAAATCAATACGAGGAATCATTTTCAGTGAGATCGTATTTTGGCTCGGTTCGACATAGTCAACCTGTCAGAGGCAAATAATCAAAACACAAAAATCACCTAAACACATAACACTGCTTTAACACCCACAAAGAAAACTTAACATCAAAGTAATTCAAGTGAACCTAGTAATACTTTCAGGATACATATGCTTTATGACATTGGGGAGTTTAACCTATTCTTTTAGGGTACCCACCTGGGCGATGTCATCTTTATAAAGGCCTCTCTTAAGACGAACCCAAGACTTGGGCTTAAGGTTAGTCACTTCCTTAACCACTTTCAGGACATCTGTCATCTCTTTAATAGGCACCATCTGCTGGTTCCAGAAGCCCATGCGAAGATTGCCAACACCCTCAATGGCAGCCTTGACATGGGTCTGTTTATATGCCTCCACGTAGATATAACCTTTGACATGCTCAGGGGCCACCACAGATTTAATTTGAAGTGGCTGTGTAGAGAGAAAAGGACAACATAGACCCCAGGTCCTCAAGTAAACATCTACTACATATTCTGCAAAAAGACATTAAATGTAAACAGTTTCTCCATTAATGCAGCATTTGAACATTTCAAAAGGATTTAAGGGGGTAAGCATTGATCTAGATGTACAGTGGGCCCAAAGGTCTGAGACAAGGGCTGGACGATAAAATGATCTTGATATTTATATAAAAAAAATAAAAATAAAAATAAATACAATCCTCGATATCGATGATAAACTTTTGAGTAATTTTCGATATGTAGCTTATGTTCTACATCTAGACCAGGGGTCTCGATCATATGTTTCGTAAATTCACTGATCTCAGATAAGACATTGGAAAACATACTGTATCCGTGCATTGATAAGCGATGAATTTCCGCATCAGGGAGATGGCAGTTGCTCTCTCCTCTCCAATCTACATTGAAACAGAAGAAGAATTAAACATATAGCCACCTCATCACATCACCAAAGAGTAACAAGTTAAATATTTCCAGTACTAACCTTACATTTAACAGTCCACAAATTAGGATCCCTGTAAAAGAAAACATAATACATGACAAACTGTCTTTTCAATACATATTTAATTTAGCAAGTTTCTTTACAAGGATCAATAAATAAATTTTTACATACTTGACCCCAGGAAGCAACTGTTGCTGGGTGATGTCATCAGAAAGGTCTTCAGAGCCACCATAGAAACTGGGGTAAATAAAAAAATATATTAAACAGAAAAAAAATAAAAAATCCTGTTTGATCCTCCAGAGACCCCGCATCCACATGCGAGGACATTATGTTTTGGCTTCACTATAGGCTATGCATTTCTTATTTTATTGAAACAGACTGATCTCAGTTCAGGAGATTCTAGGCTTTCATTAAAGGGTTAAACCTTCGAGGCACAAGTCATGTGACAAAACACGACGCTGACCTCAGCTGAGTTTGTCTTTGGGAGAAACGATAACAAAACTACATCTGGTAAGAAACCTCATGAAGTTTTTATATTAAAACCAGTTTGAGTCAAAAGAGTAGAGTCTCTATTTTCCAGTGTCATTTAAAAAATTTCATAGATTTATCATGAAATGGCACGCTGTTAAACACAATAGGGCTGAAACGATTAGTTGACTTTATCGACAACATCGACAATAAAAAATTGCAGACAAAGATTTTCGTTGTCGAATAGTCTTTGATCTCATTTAACATAACATCAGATAAAAAACTAATGATGAGAGCAGCACAGCAGCCTGACTGAGGAGAGGAAGAATTACACAGCTCACAGTCAAGGTGCACTCTAAACTTTCCATACAGCTTCAGGTGATGTAGATCACAAAATATGAGGGAATTATTCAAAAATACCAAATAAGTAAATACAGAAACACTCTCGTTGTGGAATAAGAGCTGGAGCTCTTTAAAGGAAACACCCTGGCGTTACATCTTTAATGCAGCTATATGTAATGCGTTATAGCTTTAATATTTCTCTGTTCGGTCAGCACCTCTTCTATAAGTTGCGCTTATGTCCCGATTTAAGGGAGAGAGATTGAAACTGCACCCAGCTGAGGCACACTCTGTCGCGATGAAGCTCGTCCCTTGAGCGCGCACGCTTAATGCAGCTAGATTATAACGTGATGGCTCGTGACTTATTGAATCATAATATGTCACTCTGCATTTATTATCGTGAAGAAGATTGGCAATACGCAGCTTTATTAATAAGAGAGTTTTTTATTTGTGAGTTAAAGATGGATTGAAATGAACAAAAAGGTGAGAGAGGGTAGTCTTCGCCCCATTATACACTGCAACAAAATATGTTTTGGATTTGTTTTGGCTTGTTTTATAATATAAATATTTAAAACTCCTTTAAAACAACGTACATTTACTTTAGCAGCTATACTGCAGAAGAAAAAAACTGTTATCGGAGAATGTTGAATATAATATTAAAAATACAAATATTTTAAAATATCTAAAAATCCTTTATAAAATGATGCATTCACCTGAGAAGCAGCATATAAGATGTTTAAACTTGCTTTTAGAGAACAGATCTTGAATATAAGTGTATTTTGTCTTTACTGCACTTGCAGAAGTATAACCAAGTTTTATATATACAATATTTATAATACACTTATATTTAAGATACATTCTCTTAAAGCAAGTCTAAATATCTTATATGTTGCTTCTCAAGTAAATGTATCTTGTTTTAAGGATTTTTAGATGATTTTAAATGGAAAAAAAGACAAAAACACTTGATAACAATAGGATTTTTTTACTGAATTAAAGTATATTTTTACCCTTTAATTCAGTGAATGTCATTTAGAGGTATTTTTAAAAGATGATTTTGTCCTTTATTGTTAGTAAGCATGTTTAATACAAACTTTTAAGTCGGGGCACAAGCTGAATAATCGGTTAAGAGCCAATGATTAATCGTTGCAATAATCGTCCGAATAGTCGAATAATTATTCTAATAATCGTAAGATTAATCGATTATCAGAATAATCGTTAGCTGTAGCCCTAAAACACAATGACCAAGTACGTGGACTATAGGCTCAATTTCCTTAAAATATCCTACATTCACTGTGCATTATCATATTGCGAATAAATGGATGCATCCAAAAGCTGGAAAATGTTGCTTTCAGAAGGTTAATACGGAGTTATGATGAAAATAAGGTGCATTTCAAACTGTTCTGAGACCAGTGCAGACAAACGGCATACTGGAGGTAAAGTCATTCCCTAATTAGGGAGAAAGGGAGCATCCTATAGCTTTTCCTATAATGTTTTTTTGCATGTTTCTTAGGGGCTACTAGTTACAAATCAAAAAGGGGAATGGAAAATGCACACAGCAGTCGCACTCGGGCTACAGGAGATTAAAAGCATTTTGAAGAATTATCTCGGAGCCTAAATCTACACTAAATTAACACAACACGTAAAAGTCTTTGCATTCCATTAAAATACTGTACACTATGTAACAGAATGTGAATCCACAAGCATGCATGAAATTGGTTGACTTACTGCTCGCCTCCTGAGGACTTGGCATATTTCCTCATGTAGTATTCCCCCAGAGCTTCCTCTCGTGAGTCCCTGAAAGAAAAAAGGTGAACAACAGTTATTTTTAATATCTCTATCCACTAGTTTTTCAGTGCAGATATAGCCATATGAATTGTGTGCAGTGTAGTTGTCACACCTCCAGAGATTCTGCAACCTCCTTGAACCAGAGTGATCCTCATCCAGAACTACGTGGTCAATGTTGGAAACTAACAAATGGAATAGTAATAAACAATTCAAATCACAAAAATCTAAAGAATAAATGCAGGGCTCAACAATAAGGATGGCCAAGGGTCAAAGAGTTTCGGGCCAGAGGATGGAACAGTCACTTGCAATTGAATATAATCTTTAACAAGCTGACACAGATGAGTTGTGAAAATTGTGAGAATGATTTGACAGTCTTCAAAGCATCAGTCTGAATGGGTCAAAAGTGTGTATGCCAACTGTATGACAACGTTTTCCAGCAAAAGTGGACTTAAGAATTTATAACTGCCATGGAGTTATATTACAGATATATAATTTTCAAATTTTTGTAAAAAGAAAAAAGTCCAGTTTGATACTGGAGTTTTTAATGAAAATATAAATTTTTCTGAACAAAAATATGTGAATAAAAATAAATTATTTTTGTGCTGGGCCAGTGGAAATATTGGCAGGGTAAGTACAAATTTCAACTACTATTGCTTAACTTAATTGTTGAGCCCTGAAATAACATTGTGGTAAGCCAAAAAAAAGAGTCACGAACACATGGTTTAAAAAAAAAAAAAAAAAAAAAAAAAAAAAAAAAAAAGAGATAAACAACAATAAATAAACAAATAAAAAATAATCACAATAACGCAGCTATGAAAACAGAAGGTTGGTACATAAAAATTGTGAATACCTATGCATACCAGAAAATTTAAACACATACCTTCGGCTTCCTCTGCTCAAATCCAGTGTTGATTTGTGGAGGGAGGAACATGAACCATAATAAATATCATGTGCACACAGCAAACAAAAATAAAAGAAAGGAAAATTACCACTGATGGACATGCTTTCACATGTGACATTTTAAAGATGGAAACTATGTGATGCTGATGTCATGTCACTGTTAGCTGATGCAATACAATAAGCAGATGCAAATACTATAAAAAAAATAAATATTAGGGTTTTCTTGTGTGTTCAAAGGAGCATTTTCAGGCAAATAATCATATTTTGTTCTCTTTTAGTAATCAATTACCCCCCTGTACAGACCCCTTAACCTATTAATTACTAGTGCAATTAAAAATCCTAGCCCAACAGCCTTAATTAACTTTATCTATATTGAAAATAAAAAACTAAAAGAATAAATAAAATGTATTTGCTATCCATACTCCTTGTTGGGAATTTAAGTAAACTAGCCGAACAGCTTTAAAAATCACAGACAAATGTTAGAGGGGGTGCAGAATATGGGAATGGATTTTAATGAATGTGAAACAATGATCTGAGGATTAATCAGTTAAATTAGACAGAAAACAAAGAGCAGAGAAATTTGGAGTTGGTTTACCGTTAACTGAAGGAGGCATGCACAAGAAATAAAGAATCGATGAGCGCAGAGCATACATTCAAATAACTGGCATACATTTCAACAATGCTGAACACCACATTTAGTTCAGTTTACTATTATTTCAGCTATAAATGCCTCCATTTAATTACATTTTTTAAGCAACAATGCATATGAATATACAGCACATAACAGCCACATATCAACAGATATCACATCTCTAACTTAAAAAGAAACTTAAAGCATACCTATTTAAGGGACAGATACTTAATAATATACACTACTGGTCAAAAGTTTTGAAACACTTGACTGAAATGTTTCTCATGATCTTAAAAATCTTTTGATCTGAAGGTGTATGCTTAAATGTTTGAAATTAGTTTTGTAGACAAAAATATAATTGTGCCACAATATTAATTTATTTCATTACAAAACTAAAATTTTATTTAAAAAAAAAGTTTTTGAAATTGATGACTTGGACTGAATAATAAAGAAAAGCAGCCAATAAGTGCCCAACATAGATGGGAACTCCTTCAATACTGTTTAAAAAGCATGTGAAAAAAATGTGGAAAAAAAAAAAAAAAAAAGATATATATATATAAAATAAAGAATGAGTAAGTGTTTCAAAACTTTTGACCGGTAGTGTAGTTCTTTTTAGTAGTAATGATTCTGTACTACATTCAAAGGGACAATTCAATAAAGTTAATCCCAGTGTTTTAGAGATTTTGGTAATCATCGGTGCTACTCTCCAAAATATATAATGTATGAGAAATCTGAACAGTAAATATCTTACAAATAAGTAACACAGATTAAGAAATGTTATTACATCAAAACATGCACAAATTAGTGTTCACAAAGGGCCTTTCATAATTGCTCACCTTTTTCCAAGATGTCTTCAGCCCCGTCTTCCCATGGATCTTCATCTTCATACTCGTCATCAACATCTAGTCAAAGAGGGAACAAAAGACAGCATAGTTTTTAGATGGTCAGGTATGCAAAAAAAAGTGCCACTATCAAAGAAGTTGTACACTGAATAAATATATAAGATATTGTAAGGAATTTTTCTAACCGGCTTCATCCAAAATGAAGCCACCGTGCCGAGGTTTTTTCCTGGGCCGGTCATCATCCTCTTCTTCCTCTTCATCATATTCCTCCTCGTCCTCCAAATCTTCCCCCTCCTCCTCAGCAGCTTTGTCACTGCCAGCTAAACTCCTCTGTTCTTCTTCATCCTTGAAATGAAAAAACAGTCATAATTATAAAACTGATTAGTCCATCCACTGACAGTTTGATGCACACTGCTGTGAAATAGAGTTTTCCATGCAGGTCTGTTATTGTGGTATCAGAAAAATCCACGACTGAACAGCATGTAAAGGGTTCCCACACATTTTCACCATTGAATTTCTATGAATCTCCACAACTTTTCCACCGGTTCATTTTTCAAAAATTATTTTATAGAGATTACGTTTGCAAAGAGCAATTTCAAGAAGAGGTCGACCGATAATGGATTTTGGCGATACTGTTAACTAAATTTAATGTTAAAAAATGTTCTTCATCTGTCCTTACTGTGACGGGCATAGACATAAGTCAGCAAGACTCCAAAATGAGTAAAATCACAGATGAATATTTGTTGTGCAACCAAATTCCCAATAATAACCAGAAATAAATTAAGATTTGTTGCATAACACGGGACTTTTAATTATAAACAAGCCTGAAATGGACCGTGGACATTTATTTTGAAATGTCTGTGCTTCCAGCTCACAAAACAAAACATGCACTCTTACAATCATCTATAAAGTATTACAAATAAAATCACTACAATTTAAACAATGTCAAATGGGCTAATAAATACTGTATGTGCAGTAATTAATATATAGTAGATCATCATTCTTCTATACTAGATCATCAGTGATCGCTTGTCAATTGTAATACAGTGGAAGTCAGAAGTTTACACACACTTAGGTTGAAGTCATTAAAACTAATTTTTTAACCACTCCACAAATTTCATATTACCAAACTATAGTTTTGGTAAGTCGTTTAGGACATCTACTTTGTGCATGACAAGAAATTTTTCACAGACAGATTGTTTCACTTTTAATTGACTATATCACAATTCCACTGGGTAGAAGTTTACATACACTAAGTTAACTGTGCCTTTAAGCCACTTGGAAAATTCCAGAAAATGATGTCAAGCCTTTAGGCAATTAGCCAATTAGCTTCTGATAGGCTAATTGGAGGTGTACCTGTGGATGTATTTTAAGGCCTACCTTCAAACTCAGTGCCTCTTTGCTTGACATCATGGGAAAATCAAAAGAAATCAGCCAAGAAAGAAAATTCTTGTTCATCCTTGGGAGCAATTTCCAAATGCCCGAAGGTACCACGTTCATCTATACAAACAATATTACGCAAGGATAAACATCATGGGATGCAGCCATCATTCCACTCAGGAAGGAGACGCATTCTGTCTCCTAGAGATGAATGTAGTTTGGTGCGAAAAGTGCAAATCAATCCCAGAATAACAGCAAAGGACCTTGTGAAGCTGCTGGAGGAAACAGGTAGACAAGTATCTATATCCACAGTAAAATGAGTCCTATAACATCATAACCTTAAAGGCTGTTCAGCAAGGAAGAGGCCAATGCTCCAAAACTGCCATAAAAAAGCCAGACTACAGTTTGCAAGTGCACATGGGGACAAAGATCTCACTTTTTGGAGAAATGTACTCTGGTCTGATAAAACAAAAATGTAACCGTCTACCACCCCTGGAGTTTGCTAGTTCGAATCCCAGGGCATGCTGAGTGACTCCAGCCCGGGTCCAACCAAATTGGCCCGGTTGCTAGGGAAGGTAGAGTCACACGGGGTAACCTCCTCATGATCGCTATAATGTGGTTCGCTCTCGGTGGGGCGCGTGGTGAGCTGTGCGTGGATGCTGCGGTGGATGGCGTGAAGCCTCCTCACGCTCTATATCTCCACGGTATGGCGATCAAAAACAAGCCACGTGATAAGATGCACGGATTGACGGTCTCAGACGCGGAAGCAGCTGAGATTCGTCCTCCACCACCCGGATTGAGGTGAGTCACTACGCCACCACGAGGACTTAAAGCACATTGGGAACTGGGCATTCCAAATTGGGAGAAAGAAAAAAAAAACATCGATATGTTTGGAGGAAAAAGGGTGAGGCTTGCAAGCCAAAGAACACTATCCCAACCATGAAGCATGGGGGTGCAGTTTCATGTTGTGGGGGTACTTTGCTGAAACAGGGACTGGTGCACTTCACAAAATAGATGGCAACATGAGGAAGGAAAATAAAATGGATATATAGCAGTTAAAGGTAAAGTTAAAGCATGGTCGCAAATGGGTCTTCCAAATGGACAATGACCCCAATCATACCTCCAAAGTTGTGGCAAAATGGCTTAAGGACAACTAAGTCAAGGTATTGGAGTGGCCATCACAAAGCCCTGACCTCAATCCGATAGAACATTTGTGGGCAGAACTGAAAAAGCATGTTCGAGCAAGGAGGCCTACAAACCTGACTCAGTTACACCTGTTCTGTCTGGATGAATGGGCCAAAATTCCAGCAACTTCTTGTGAGAAGCTTGTGGAAGGCTACCCAAAACGTCTGACCCAAGTTAAACAATTTAAAGGTGCTACCAAATACTAACAAAGTGTATGTAAATGTCTGACCCACTGGGAATGTGATGAAAGAAATAAAAGCTGAAATAAATAATTCTCTCTACTATTATTCTGACATTTCACATTCTTAAAGTAAAGATCCTAACTGACTTAAGATAAGGAAAGTTTTCTATGATTAAATGTCAGGAATTGTGAAAAACTGAGTTTAAATGTATTTGACTAAGGTGTATGTAAACTTCTGACTTCAACCGTGTCTTTTTTTAAATAGCATTTCACTTTACCTGCACTCACACACATCATTAACACATCTCTTCTCACTGGTACCTTTCCCAATACATTTAAGCAAGCTCTAGAAAACTACAGAACGCTCTCTCTCCTCTCATGCATAGCAAAAACACTTGAACGAGTCATGTTCAACCAGGTCTCCTCTTTTCTCTCTCAGAACAATCTGCTAGACAGCAACCAGTCTGGCTTCAAAACGGACACTCTATGGAAACTGCCCTGCCCTGCTGTCCTATACTGAAGCTTTAAGACTGGCAAAGGCTGCATCCAAATCATCTGCTCTCATTCTGCTGGATCTGTCTGCTGCTTTTGACACAGTAAACCAACACTTTCTACTGTCAACCCTCACGGCAAAGGGCATCACAGGAACCGTGCTCCACTGGTTCGAGTCTTACCTAACAGGAAGGTCTTGCAGTGTGTCTTAGAGGGGAATGGTGTCACAATCTCACCAACTAGCTACTGGGGTACCTCAGGGTTCAGTGCTTGGACCTCTCCTCTTCTTCATATACATGTCATCACTGGGATCTGTCATTCAGGCACATGGCTTTTCTATCATTGCTATGCCAATGACACACAACTCTCCCTCTCATTCCAGTCTGACGATCCTAAGGTAGATGCACAGTCTCAGCTTGCCTGGGAGACATTTCAGATTGGACGAAAGAACACCACCTCCATCTCAACCCTGCAAAAACGGAGCTTCTTGTGGTTCCAGCGAGCCCAGCGGTTCATCACAATTTCACCATTCAACTAGACTCATTAACGATCCATCCAGGACAGACAGAAATCTTGGTGTTGTGTTCGACGATCAGTTGAACTTCACGGACCACACTGCAGGAACAGCATGATCTTGCAGATTTTGCTTTCTACAACATTAGAAAGCTCAGGCCCTTTCTATCTGAGCATGCTACACAACTCCTTGACCAGACCCTTGTTTTATTCAGACTGGCCTACTGCAATGCTTTTCTGGCAGGCCTTCCTGCATGTACAATCAAACTTCTGCAATTGATCCAGAATGTGGTGGCACGACTGGTCTTTAACGAGCCCAAGAGAGTGCATTTCACGCCTCTCTTCTTTGAACTACACTGGCTGCCAACAGTTGCTTGCATTAAGTTTAAGGCATTGATGCTCACTTACAGAACAACCCCTGGCTCTGCACCAGCCTATCTACACTTACTTCTTCAGGTCTATGTGCCCTCCAGAAGCTTTCGTTTCACAAGTGCACGGCGCCTCGTGTTGCCATCTCATAGATACACAAAATCCCTTTCCCGGACTTTCACTTCGACTGTGCCCCGCTGGTGGAATGACCTGGGCTGCTTTTCCCAAAAGCATCGTAAGCCTAAGTAGATTGTAGAAACCATTGGTGCCAATGGTCTCTACGATCAACTTAAGCTTGCGATGCTTTTGGGAAATGCAGCCCTGCTGATTTCCACTAGAGCAGCTGTTTCTCTAGCCTCTTTCAAAAATCACCTAAAGACACAGCTCTTTTGCAAGCACTTGATCCTAGCCTACTAATGCTCTCTTGGCTTAATTGAAAAAAAAAAAAAAAAAAAAAAAGTTCTACCTCTGTCTTTCACCTTCCTCAATATGTATAACTTTCAAGGAATTTTGAAACTTGTATTACAGCATGTTGCTGAAGAATTGCTTCTATTGTTCAACTCATTTGTAAGTCGCTTTGGATAAAAGCGGCAGCTAAATGAATAAATGTAAATGTCTCATTAATAATCATAAATTAATCAATAAACAGTGATGGTAACGGTGTCTTGGCTTCCTTACAATGCTCTCTATATAAATATTCACCAAATTAAGCTTTTGTAGCCTATAAAAAGGGTTTCAGATAAACGGTTTTGGCCACAGAGAGAGAGAAAAAAGTGACTATCGGCATTGATTTTTGCTGATAACCGATAGTTTCAAAAAGCAACTACTGGCACAGATTAATCGCAAAACCGATATACTGGTCAGCCTCTAATTTCAATCCAATTAAATACTTCAGAGCCAAGCATAAGCAGAAAAATCTATATTCACAGTTTTAAAAATTCTCTGATATTTCCAGGTTTTGTATGACTGTGGGAACCGTGCATGCAACAAAATTAACTTTGAAGTCACATGTCATGGGCAGATCTTGGGCAGAATGAGCTGCAAATTACATAAAACTGCTAATGAAGGAACTTTAAAAATAATAGTATTGCTCACCTCGTTCTCCTCTGCCTCCTCAGCCTCACTGCTCCTCTCACTCGGATTATCAGAGAAATCACTGTCCTCACTGTCAGACATCTCTCTGTCCTTCTTTCTGCGTTAACCAGACAGGAAGACCCCTAAGTAAACCACAATAAACATGTTAAAACTTGTACTGCCAAACAATATTCTTGTACAATAGTATGTGTTTAATAAACAGATGCAAGTTTCATTTATAAACATCACACTATACATGTTATTAGCCTGAAAAACAGCCATACAGCCATGTATAAGATACAGAGCGAATGCCATATGGCAGTGTTTCTCAATCCTTTCCTGGAGTACCACTAACACTGCACATTTCTCCCTTATCTGACACTCAATTCAGATCATGGAGCACTCTACTAATTAGTAGAATCAGGTGTGTTAGATAAAAAAAGACATCCAAAATGTGTAGTGTTATGGGTACTCCAGGAAAGGATTGAGAAACACTGGCATATGATGAGTTAAAGCCGTTTACTTGAGGCAGTAATATGATTCAAAAGATCCATTAAGTCACATAAAACGCTATCTAGGTAGGCAGCTCACTAGGTTTCGAAACAGACAGCTGCTATACATTTTCGATCTGCTTAAAGCATGTTAACTTGTTTTTATTTTATTTATAACATGAATCAGAGGTTTAAATCAAGGGTTAACATCATAAGTCCATGCAGTTCGGTTTTGTTGTATTTTAAAATGTTTAGTGATGTGCTCCGGCTAATGCTGCTAAATCCACCCGATGAGGAATTAGCACGAGCATGCTAACATACAGTATTTTTTCAAATAAAACCGTACTTTAATTACCATAGTCACTCCTTAATTTAACAGAAAATTCCTTTACAGCTAAACACGTATGAAACATTTGAGTAAAGTGCGCGTAAATGCCCATTCTTACCTTTCGGCAGCAGTCTAGTTGTGCTTCTTTCAGATAGCAATGGCTAATGTTTTTTTTTTTTCTTAAACTTCCGTATGCAACAGGCAAAGAGACAATCAAACAGCGCACTATAGTGCTTGGAGGAACACCGTGCTGCCCACCAGTTTTTGTGCATGTTTTAAAGTGTCCTTAATCCTCTCTTTTTTTCTTTTTCATTTTTTCTTTCTTTTTTATAATTAATTTTGCAAGACTTAAATTCCTATAACATTACAGAGAACAAGTGGGAAATACGGGGGAAAAAAATTGTTTAAACATGTTTTTTTAATGACTCGAACTCATGCGGGTTGCCAGATTATTGACACGCAAATTAGCCAACTCAGCATCCATTTTAAAGGATTTCTGGGCTTTAAACGGTCTCCATCTTCTAAAGGCATCTCCAGTATTTATCCTTGTTTTACTACGCCTCTGGTCATGGTGGTTATTAGATGGGTGGCGAGGCATTTTAGGTCGGGTGGAATCTGTTATCTCTGTTCCAGTTCGTTTGCTGGCTTCAATGGTTGTTTGCCTGCAAACTTGTTTAAATCTGGCAACCCGGCGGTGTCGAAATACTATTTGTGAGTGGGCACTGGGCGGGATCACACAGGCCAAAACATAAACAGAAATTCCGGCCCGGAATGGAAACTTCAAAATAGAATATACTGGCTGTAGCATTGTTATCGGAGAAGCCAGTATTTCAACTTAGCATGTTTCCTAATTCTCTAATGACATATTATGGCCATTTTATGATTTAGTGCAGTAAAAATATTACATAGCACCTTTAAGGAATCTTGCTTTGTGTATGTGGTATTCACCCATCATACAAACACAGTTTAAGACATCATCTAACTCCCTATTACCAGATTCGTCACAATGGAAAAGAACCCTATTGATAGAAATGTTAATAATCTGGTAAAACACACACACACACACACACACACACACACAAATAAATACATAAAGATGCTGATAATTGTAGCCAAAAATGTTTAGTGTAATAACAGAAATAAAAATAGGTGAGAGATAGATTCTTCCTCCTCTTGGCAAAAGGACACACAGCGGGGAAATGTTTTGGATAAATTTACTTAAATATTTATTACAAGGGTAGTAATGATGAATAATTTTTAAATTGACTTCTTTTACGTTATTAGAAAATAGAACTTTGTTGGGCACTGTCCATACCTGTGCTGCCCACCACAGCTTGTAGTCCAAAAACCTGGAAGATAATTTGCCAGGGGTTCCCTCGGGATTTTCCTATGGGTTTTCATAATGGGGTTTTTAACTAATGAGTAAAATAAAGTCTGTGGTACACATTACTTGACGATACGTGGATGTTTTGTTCTACAACATAGATTACACAAAGTCATACCTCAAACGTGAATTTTGAAGCCGCTGTGCAATTGAAAAAAAAAAAAAAAAAGCATGTATTTCAATACAGCTTCAGAATTCATGTTTGATATATGACTGTGTGTAATCTATGTTGTAGAACAAAACATCCACGTATCGTCAAGTAATGTGTACCACAGACTTTATTTTACTCATAAGTTAAAATTAATTTTAGTGGTAATCAACATTATGCCACAAATGCTGTCGATAACTTGTATTGAAACCGGAATATTCCTTTAAGTACATTTTTAAATATTTCTACTTAAGTATAAATATTGCTGTTGACTTTCACTTTTACTTCACTACAGTTTGAAATAAAAATTAATACTTTTAGTCCAATACATTTTGCCAGACCCTTTCGTTATTTTACAACTAAACAACACAAAAATGAACAGAGCTGCAAATGTAAACAGCATGGGTGATATTGATTTGCGAAAAAATAGTTTCAGTGGAAATATTTTTATCCATCTGATTCTTTTGAATCGGCCAAATCATTTCGAAAAGTGGTCTGTTACTTTAAAACTTTTGTTTAAGTGTTTTTCTCAGAGCTACTTTAACTTTTGCTTGAGTCAATTTCCATAAAGGTATCTTTACATTTACTTAAAGGTGCTGTAAGCGATTGCGCCCCTTTTACTGAGCCGCCGGCGACCCCCTTTATACGGCACCCCTATGCACCTCTGATTTAATTAATATCTTTCAGGAGGTAGGACATTTTATTGCGTATCTTTCCTTTTTTATGGAATGGTGTGCAAAAATAATACTTTTCCCTGAAAGATATCACTGAAGTATAGTATATAGTATAAAATAATATAGTGTCCTGAGATATCTCACTGGTCTCTGTAACAGCAGACTGTGTAAAGAGCAAACAAAAATTTGACCGTGGGCAGTGGACACATTCTTTGATCAGCCTTTGATGTGCTTTCTGCCTGTCAATCATTTTGCACAATAACAGAAGTGGATTGACGGTGCTGTTTTGCTTGATTTTGAAGAAGAATATCTCAGCTCTGTAGGTCCATACAATGCAAGTAAATGGTGGCCAGAACTTTGAAGGTCCAAAAAGCACATAAAGGCAGCATAAAAGTAATCCATATGACTCCAGTTGTTAAATCCATGTCTTTAGAAGCGATATGATAGGTGTGGGTGAGAAACAGATCAATATTTAATTCTACTTTACTATAAATTCTCCTCCCTGCCCAGTAGGTGGTGATATGCACAAAGAATGTGAATTGACAAAAACAAAAGAAGAATGTGGAAGTAAATATGAAAGTGGATATTTATAGATATACAGTATGTAGTAGCTTTACAGGATGTCTGGCCTAATCCTTCAGTGAGAAAGCACAAGGTAAGAAGAAACTCCCTGAAATTAAGGTAGAAACCATTCCTAACCTAGAAACTTAGAAATCATTGCTCAATTACATTTATCACTCTTAAAATGAAATTGTTACTGGTTGCTTTAATTTGTCACTTCTTAAACAATGATTTGCAGCACTTTTACATTTAAGGCATAGAGCAGACACTTTTGTCCAGAGAGACTTACAGAAAGTGATTTACTGTAGCTTTAGTCCTGTGTGACATGTGAAAACATTCCTGAATTCTGAATCTGAATCTGAATTCATAAGATTTTCTTCTGTGGAACAAAAAAGGAGTATTTGGTACCATTAACTTTTGTTGTATAGAGACGTAATGACAGCCTCAGTGGTAACTGAGACTCGTATTCTGCTTAACATCTCCTATTGTGTTCCACAGAAATGAGAATAAAAAAAAAAAATCTTCACACAGACTTAATGATCTAATTGCAGCAGTTCTTAATCTGAAAGCTCATTGGAGCGGAACATTATCAGTGAATAAAGACTTACATTTTGGTCTGTTCCTCACACAAAGCTATCGTATGACTTTAGAACACTAAGAATATAGCACACAATTCATTTGGACTACTTTTAAGGTGCCTTTTTGGTGTCTTTTTTGTCATTTTTGGAGCTGTGATCACTGAGAACTGTTAATATGGAAAAGACCTGCATGCAGATTCTGTAAAATAAAAAAACAACATGAGGGTGAGTAAATTATGACAGAATCGTAATTTTTTGGTAAAGTATTCTTTTAAGATACATTAAACCTATTATGGTCAAGATTTTAGTAATTATAGAAAAACATGTAAAAATGGTGCACCTTTTATAAAAAGGCCACCGGGTTAGTGGAATATAAAATAATTCTCTAACCAACAATGTATGTATTAGCACCACAGTTATGACACATGGAGAGCAAATGATCAAATACGAGCAGATGAACAAATAATGTAATAAGTGCTCATGGAGGTAATTTGTAGTAAAAGCAGACTATTGTGACAAATATGCTATGAAAGTATTTTTTATTTAAGAAAATATATATTTGCACATTGAAATACAGACTGGATACCTTAGTGTGCGATCTAGCTTAGCATTTTGTGCATCTCCAACAGCACTTCAAAGCTCCACAGAGGGGAAGATAAATATCTTAATGTTCTCTTATAACGGTCTATACATGTCTCTTCACTTTCCTTTGAGCACAGTTTCTTTCCACATTCATCCTTTGTAAAACATTTTGCAGGGTTTCCAAAAAAGTCTCTGCACTTTCCTCTCTGTAGAGATCACAGTCTGGACATGGTTTCCTTTTGTCCTGTAACTTAACATAGTATTATGTAATCAGATTACTTCACAGTAGATAAAGTGTCATTACAAGTGCATTAGAATGTAATTTAAGGACATTGACCATAGCTAAACTGATTCGGTGTTAGAGATATCTTAAATTATAATTTGTACTAGTAATAAATCAATTGTAGATATCTGTAAGTACAATTTCTACTTGGGAAAAACTCTATTGTAGATATCTGAAAACTGTTTTTAATGCAATGCTATGGAAATTGGTCTGGTCAAATTTGCACTGCAGATATCTTAAATGTGAATTATTACTAGTCAAAAATTTGCACAACAGATATCTGAAATTGGAGTATTGACTAGTCAAAACATAATTATGGATAGTCAAATCTGAATATTAAATGATAGAAGTGCCTGCCATAGTTTTTCTCTCTCTCTCTCTCACTCTCTCTCAGTTTCCCTCCCGCTCGCCCTTTCCCTCTCCCCTCTCCCTCCCCTCCCCTCTCCCTAGGTTCCCAGGAGGCGGGGTGGACCATCGGCTGGCGGAATAGCCAGAAGGGCAGCATCTCCCCTCCAGAGTTGGGGGGGGAGGCTGAGGGGGAGTAGGCCAGTCCGGATGGCGCCCCAGCCTGAATCGGTCGGGGGAGGAGTGTGACGAGGAGGAAGGCGTGGCCGGGCCGTGAGGGTGTACGGCCGGCGCTGAGTCAACTAATCAGCGGGAGAGAGAGATAAAGTGGAGCCGGAGACGTTAGATCGAGAGAGAGAGAGAGAGAGACACACACACACGGCCACTATGTGTGTGTGTGTGTGAGTGTGCGTGCATGTGTGAATGTGTGCGTGCGCACGTGTCTATGTGTTTTATGTTGTTTTAAGTTGAGTTAAGTTGACTGTTCTGCCCGTTCCTGACTCCTCCTTGCCCATCCTTCATTTGTTATCAAATACATAAAATATTCAATAAAATAGGATTTGTTGTTTAAGCTGTATTATGTGTATTGCACAGGAAAGAGAGTCGCTCATTCATCTTCCTCCATTCATATGCAGTATTTAAGGTGCTATTTTGTGTGTTTGCATAGTTATAATTAATAATCGCATAATTTTGTGTAGTTAATCGTGATTAATTACAGATTTTGAAAGTGCTGAAATTTGACAGTATTTATATATACTTCTCTTGTCAAAATTCATGTATTTCCATCTTAGGAAAGAAAACAAAACAATATGTAATATAAGGCTTTATTAATATTTTCCAAACAAAGACTTCCAAAGTATAAAGATAGAAATGCACTAAAATATCACCAATTCGAGTAACATTAAATGTTTCCCAAAGTCTAAATGGGAGTTTGACTAATTAAAATAATTAGTCCCCATAGTTTGAGTATTCACTGCAATGGGGATTAAATCTCTTAAATTCTCATCCTCCACAATATAAATCTGCCAGTAGACTGTGGCTATCCGCTTTCCAACAGCAATTGTAAGAAGCCGCGTTCATTATTTGCATCAGGGCGTCAGCGTCAGCGCCAGTGCCGCTTTGAACTCCACATGAAAAACGCTTGCAGACAAAAACGTCTCATTCTGTGTTTTGGTAATAGATTGGCGTGCTTCTGTTCTGTGCTTCTGTAAAATGTGCCTTTCTTAGGCTGAAAAATACTTGATTTCTAAGTCCCATCTGGGCTTGTTTTGTACATCAAATAGCGTTAAGAGCTCCTTTCTCCATCATTTTATCACTGGCATGGAATGTGTGTGTGTACGTACATGTTTATACTACATTGTGGGGACCAAATGTCCCCATAAGGATAGTAAAACCTGAGATCACCTACTTTGTGGGGCCCAGCCAGCGGTCCCCACGAGGGAAATGGCTTATTAAACATATTAAACAATGTTTTTTTTTTAAATTTAAAAATGCAGAAAGGTTCCTGTGAGGGTTAGGTTTAGGGGTAGAGTTAGGTTTAGGGGATAGACATTTTCGTTAGATCTGTATAAAATCCATAAAATGCATGGAAGACTATGAAGAGTCCCCACAATGATACAAAAACAAGTTTGTGTGTGTGTGTGTGTGTGTGTGTGTGTGTGTGTGTGCATCAGTGTAATGACTCCGGTCAGACACATTACAAAGATTCCACCCTTCCAACCAGTGTTTATGCTGGTTTATATGGTAAATGTGTTAATCGCAATTAAGAAAAATGATTTTATTATTTAAATGAAATGCATGTGTTAACGCATTAATTCTGACAGCTCCAATCTAATTATGATTAAGATTGTTGTTGTATCTATGTTTAAATGTTATTTATTCTTATTCTATAGTTTAATAATGACTGTACCCTTATTAGTTGTCTGTTAGTAAAACAAGTTCTATATATGCCTTTTTGTTTAAGTGAGAGGCTGTTTCCATTTGCTTAGTGGTCAGAATTTCGTTTCATTACAGGCAAAAAAAATGTGCACTACTTTTTTAAGTCCCTGTTGCCTAAGAATGTTAATTTCTATCATTATTATTGTTTGTTTGTTTTTTGAGAATTTTTTTGCAGTCTAATTAAAATGTACCTCTTTAATAAAAAAAATAATAAAAACATTGGGCACTACTGGGTGTCCCATATCTTCTGCCTTGTAAGCTTAATGTAATTAATAATTTTCTTTATTCATCACACATTATACATTTGCACATATACAGTGAAATTCTTCTTTTTCACTTATCCCAGCTAGGCTGGGGTCAGAGTGCAGGGTCAGCCATGATACAGCACCCCTGGAGCAGATAGGGTCAAGGGCCCAACAGTGGCATCTTGGCAGTGCTGGGGCTTGAACCCCCAACTTTCTGATCAGTAACCCAGAGCCTTAACCACTGAGCTACCACTGCCCCATGTGCTTTTGTGATGGTACTATTCTTATAAGCGAATTCATTCTGGTTAGGGTTATGGGCTACCAAAGTAATTCCTGAGAGAGAATGAATAGAAGATGAAATAATAGTGACTATAAAGGAGGGACGGTTTGTGGATGTCTTACTATGTGAACTGACAAATTTGTCTTAAAATTAGTTTTGTTGGTGTAACCTGTATTCAGTTTGATTCATTGATTTTAAATAATATTTTTGACTTGAATAAAACAGTTAATTTAGATATTACCACATGAAGCATATTTTAGGTTAAAAAACAATTTTTCAGTGCAGATACCAAGTGGCTCATGAATTGAATTGAATAATTGAATTTAACTTTGCACATTCAAGGTTGGAAAGCGTCCATACACATTTATTGTTCCGTTATTGTTACCACAAACATTATTGTTCTTTTAACCATGTGATTCCACTTCCTCCTATTTTACTAAACTGCCAGTCCCCAAATATTGTCACTTTTAAATGTGTTTTTGTTCATGTCTTTTATTTGGAAAATTTAGTTCCTTGTTCCTGTTTCCTCTTTCTTGTCATGTGATTTCCTGTTCCCGCCATGTTTCATGTGTTTTGTTCTTATTGGTTCCTTGTCATGTGACTGGCATGTGACCCTCTTGTTCCGCCATGTTTATTAGTCCTGTCTCTTCATTGGTTTATGTTTGTGAGTCTTGTTATCAGTTCTGTTTTATCATTGGTTCTTGTTTCATTGCCTTGTTATCATGTTCATTAGTTTAGTCTCGTCATTGGTTGTCTCTGTCATGTGGTTACCCATGTTCATGTATTTAAGCCCTCGTGTTTGCCATTGCCTTTTGTCAAGTATTGTTTTGGTGTAATGTAGTTGAGTTGAGTCAAGATTTTTTTAAATGTATTTTAATTTTTTATTTATTTATTTATTTTTTTTAAATGTTTGTTTCATTTTGGATTTCAAGTTGTTAACAAATTCTGCACTTGGGTTCACACTTCATCATCATCGTCTGTTCCTTTCCTGCCTTGCCCGAACATTGCAAGTATACTATTAAATCCCAAAATGTATAGGCAACTTGTCTAGTAATGGATTCTGAGACTGCTTGCAGACGATGAACATCAATGCAGATGATTAACTCACCTTATTGATCAGATTGTTGAGCATTTTAAATAATTGCTTAGACTGCCTGTTCACACTCTTGATTTCAAGGACCAAAACATTCACTTCCAATGCAAAGCATGTAAGTGTGGACCTGGAGCAGTTCTGCTAAAGGAGATACCACAATGATTAACAGCCTGTATATATACATAAAAAATATCAACAAATCACACATTTGGTCCTGACTCAATTTGCTTAACTTGAGGGATGAATCCGGGAATGTATTCAGTTTAGAATCCTGTGTAAAATTCTGATCATCGAAGGAATTAACAAAGGACAAAAGCTTTAGAGTCTAAGATGTCCCAGCTGTTGTAACAGAATAGTTTTCACAAAAATCTATGAGCCAGGCACTTCATCACTTTTCACAGTATCTCATAATAGGGTTTAAATGTATTAAAGGTGCACTCACTAATTTTTTCCTCAAAGTTTTACTTCTAAAAACATGAATTGTAATTTTGCAGTATATGTAAGAAATAATGACCACTCACATTAAAATTAAGACTCCAGTCATTTCAGTAACCTTATAAAAGCTGTTTTATTCTACATGGAGAAGGTCCGCGCATGAGGGCTGCCATGTTAGAATCACATGACCAGCTGAATACTACTTGCTTAATCTCAGTAACCATCCTGTTGACACTTTCATTGATTAAAATAATCATAGCTGACTGTGAATGCATTTCTACAATAGCATCTGAAACTAAAATCAATTGATTTAAAATTATGCTGCATCCAAGCCTCTGGTATCAGTGTACGTCCAAGATGACACAAAGACAAAAGATACTGAGTGCACCTTTAATATTAATGTAATATTAAAGCATCACTATATTACGTTTTTTGCTAATAAAAAAAGTTTACACAAAGAAATGAATAGTATTAATGAAAAATGTATTTAAGATGATGAACACTAACATGAGATAAAGACTCCAGTCATATTAGTCCTCTAGAAAAGCTGTTTTATTACACATAGAGCTAGGTGCACCCTCATGGGCGCCACCATGTTGAGATCACATGACCAGCAGATAACTACTCACTTTATCTTGGTAACCCCCTGCTATCAGACACTTTCGTTTGAAGGAAAAAATAATCATAAACCTAGAAATATGCCTGTGAATAGGGTATTTCTACAATGGCATTAGTAACTGGTCCAAGACCAGTGAATCTAAAACAAAATAATTACAGAGTGCACCTTTAATGTAATTTAACATAAACACACTTGGCCACAGTTATAAAACAATTAAACTATTCATTATCAGTAATTATCCAAAGAATAATAAGCCACACTGTCACAGGTCAAAGCTTCAATTGCCCCTTCAAGCAAATGCGCAACAACCTGAAAACATGTACAATCACATACCTCATAATCTGCTAGAGTTGGTGTGTACAGCATGTAATCATTTGTTTCCTGTCATGAAAGAAAGAACAGTTTAGACAGAATGATTTGGACATGTTAGTCTGTCAAACAAATTAATTGACATTTTAGAAACAATTTATAAGGTAAAAAAAACCCCCAAAAAACCGTAACAACTTAGTACCATTTTGCGCAGCTCCATTGCAATCTTCTTCACAATGTCCACACTCTCTAAGCTGCATCCTTTGATCTGTCTCGTCAACATGATCACCACATACAGAAGTAGTGAAGTGAAATGCATGGAATAGTTGAGTAAATATGCTCTTGTATCAAACATGTTCCAACCAAGAGATCTCTCATCAGGTCTGTTAGGAAGAGACGGGGAAATTTTGAGCTGCTACATTTCCCCCCTCCTAGAGGTTATTCGTAGGTGCACAGTGGAGCACATGGTTGAAGTCATCCACATTTTGACTAATATAAAGAAAAATAAAAGCGGAAAAAATACATATAGCTGACAAATAGAAGGAGCAATGTTATGGCTGGAATACACACATTTAGGAGTTTTCTTGACATGTCCAGGTTTTATTGCCACTTACTCTTTATCCTTATTTACTTATGCATATTTTTTGTCAGTTTTTTCAATGGTGAGCTTGTAGGATATTATGTTTCACAACTGGTACTGCTGTTTGCTGTGTCCCATACAGAAATGTGATATGGCAACATATGTAAAACACATACACCAAAACATTATGACCACCTGCCTAATATGATGTTGGTCCTCTGCATGCCGCCAAAACTGCGCCGACCTGCCAAGGCATGGACTCTACAAAACCCCTGAAGGTATCCTGTGGTATATGGAACCAAGACATTAACAGCAGATCCTTCAAGTCCTGTAAGTTGCAAGGTGGAGCCACCATGGATCGGACTTGTTGGTCCAGCACATCCCACAGATACTTAATCGGATTGAGGTCTGGGGAATTTGGAGGCCAGGGCAACACCTTGAACCCTTCATCATGTTCTTCAAACCATTCCTGAACAATGTGTGTGGTGTGGCAGGGTGCATTATCCTGCTGAAAGAGGCTACTGCCATTAGGGAATATCATTACCATGAAGGGGTGTACCTGGTCTGCAACGATGTTTATGTAAGTGACACGTATCAAACTGATGTCCACATGAATGGCCGGACCCAGGGTTTCCCAACAGAACATTGCCTAGAGCATCAAACTCCCTCCACCTGCTTGCCGTCTTCCTACAAAGCATCCTGATGCCATCACTTACCCAGGTAAACACGGCCGTCCACGTGATGTAAAAGAAAATGGGACTCATCGGACCAGGTGACCTTCTTCCACTAATCCAAGGTCCAGTTCCGAAACTTGCGTGCCCATTATGGGCACTTTAGATGGGGGACAGGGGTCATCACTCTGACTTGTCTGCAGCTACGCAGCCATATACACAGCAGGGTGTGATGCACTGTGTGTTGCGACACATTTTTCCCATAACCATCATTAAACTTTTCAGTGACATGTGCCACCTTCTCTCGGTTTGGACCACATGGGATAGCCTGTCGCCGGTTTCTGGTTTGTCCCTCCTTGGACCACTGTCGGTAAGTACTCACCGCTTCTGACCAGGAGTACCAAACAAACCTTGCTTTTTCAGAGATGCTCTGATCCAATTGTCTGACCATAACAATTTGGCCCTTTTCAAAGTCACTCAGGTCTTTACTCCTGCCCATTTTTCCTGCATTCAACATGTTGACTACAAGAACTGATTGTTCGCTTACCATCTAATCTACCCAAACCTTGACATGTGGCCTTGTTAGGTGATGATCAACGTTATTCTCTTCACCTGTGATTGGCCATAATGTTTTAGCTCATTGGTGTATACTGTATAACATGCATAGTTTTCACTGATAAAAAAAGTCACATACTTTTACATATATGCAACCTATATTCCAAAATACTACAAAATGGCCATTTTCATATAACTATATATCTAACAGCTTACCGGCACCTAAGATTAAAACGTAATGCATCTTTTCTACTTTAAAGTTCTTTCATTTAAACTCTGCAGGTCCAAAAGGGGGCGCTATTTCGTGAAAAAAGTTTATGCTTAAAATGTTCAAGTCTCCAAATACACAAGTTAGGCATATGAGGTATCGTTTGAAAGCTTAGAATCTGAACTTTGATAACCCTAACTTCTGCATTTATGTTACCTAAAATAACAAAATAAGGCCTGAAAGTATTTGCGTCGCAAATCAGCGCCACCTAGAGGTCATGTGATAGAAATATTAACATGAATATAAAAGTCTTTCAAATAACAAATAAATAGACAAATCATATATCAAATTCTCAGGAATGTGACTGTACAGTTTGTTGCCCTAATAACACAGTTCAGAAGATTTTCAGGAGAATCACAAAGTGAAATATGATTTCTGTAAGACATCAAATACATCTCTTTTATATGCTGATAATTGCTGCTGTAAGCCCCAAATAGTTAAAAACTTGATATCTGCTTTAACCTTGAGCTTGCCTGTGCGAATAATCCAATGTTATATCTTAGATGTCAAAAACTAAATATGCCATATAGCAGGAAAATCATGCTTAACAAATTATTGCAAATATATGTTATCGACTATTGTTAACATTTACGACACCACACCTTTCTAATGCTTTATAATGACAATTAAGATCGAGTTTCTAGCCCATGCGTTAGAGCGCCACCTACATTTCAGATCGGCATTTTGAGATGGAAGGTGAGAGAGGGAAAAATGTCCTAGTAATTGCTGCCATCTAGTGGAATAAAGTAAGACTATTTGGAGGGAGGTGGAGTGAACATAATCAGAATTAGGCTACGCCTTACAACGTTAGGAAAAAAAAAAAAAAAGATTAAAAAAGATTCTATTCATCATAAGATTGTAAACATATACAGTATTATTTATGAATAATTGGAGTCTTGTTTTATTTGCGGAGTTTCTGAAAAAATTAGACACATTTTTGGCAATTAGTCCACAGTATGTGTAAATAATGAGCTTTTAAATCTGAGCGTAAAAATTGCAGGCGGCAACCCAAAAATGCCCAAGAGTTGAAGAGGTTCAAGTTAACTACATAAGCATAATGCTTCCGTGTAGTCTATATCGGAACCTGGTCTAAGCAACTATTTGCCTAGATTTGGGGGTGGGTGGTGTTAGGGTTCCCCCTTCTCAAAAATTCCAATTTAATCCCTGGTCATATGTCAGATTTCTGTATTTGACA
Organism: Myxocyprinus asiaticus; assembly: GCF_019703515.2. NCBI lineage: Eukaryota > Metazoa > Chordata > Actinopteri > Cypriniformes > Catostomidae > Myxocyprinus > Myxocyprinus asiaticus. The sequence continues at coordinate 21,731,843 of NC_059374.1, read as the reverse complement.
AACGTTTGACATTGACATTGACATGACAATCATTTTTGTTTTTACACATCGTCAGCATTTTGTACCTGGTCATATTGCAAGCAACGACCTACCTGGAAAAAACCATTCTGGAGGGAGTGACTTAAACATATCCACCGACTGAGCTCCAGATTCACGTCTGATCATTATGCAGAATAATAATGTCAAAGGATAGAAGTCAACGTCTTTTTATCAGCCCCTCTATAGCTGTCAATAAAAATAATAATAAAATAAATACACTTATGCAAAACCAAAACAATAATAAATGCTGAGATTCCAATGTTCAGTTGAAATGACGGTAAATAAACTACTGTATCCGAATCATGTCCTTCATGTGCCCGACAGTGTTCTCTCGACAGAGTTGCGATGTGCAGCCCAGTCTAGTATCTTTATATACCACCTCGTGATTGGGCTGGACTGCCTACATAAGTCATACAAACATCTGCACGGGACCCGTGCAAACTAAAAGCACAACATTGTCGTCATGTTGACTTGTGTAAAGGTTAAATACTTTTGTAATTTTTAATGTAGTTGACTCCATCCACACGTTTCTCGGATCTCCATTTGTATGGGTCACACTGATATTCAGGAATAAAATATTAGAGGCATAAAAAGTAGTCTGCTCCCTACAGAGTATAATTTAATATTGCAAATCTCGCCGCCTTTGCCGAATATTAGTTGACATAAGCGTTTGTGGAACGACATTGGCTGATTTTTCTTTGATCTTTTCATCTAGGAAAAGTTAAAAGAAACGGCCTTGTGGAAGGGCCCTTTATTAAGGAATCCTTTTTTTTTTTTTTTTTTTTTGTTTGTTGTTGCTCACTTTAGTTTGGAACAGTAGCGTCCCTTTCCCACAAAAATGCTGTTTGGTATTCACCCAATAATTGTAACTACAGTAGCCAATTTTGTCAAACTATGGTAACCATGTCATATTATTGGAGGGCAGCATTTCTTGACATGTTCACCTTTAGAGGAATCAGACTGGCACAGTTGTGGTTACACAGGTTTTATTTAAGTACAAATTGTGAAAATCTTGCAATTTATTTATTTTGAGAGAGAGAGAAAAAAAGTACAGATAAAAGATTTGATTTCTTTGCACCATTTCTGTAAAGCATTATGTGGTGCATAAAGGCTTTAGGTAAGTAAATCTGAGACACAAGTTTCATTGGTTTCATTTCATTGCCCTTAGATTCTTGAGCAAATTGACATTTAACAAACTTCTTTAAAAATCAACAACTTATTACACTAAAAATAAACTAAATTAAAACTGAATTAAGTCCATTTGCCAGTCAGCACAATTTTAAGGGCACGATGGAATGCTTTTTCAGTGTGTTACAGCAAACATTTTGACAAAAATATAAGATGGGTTGATGTTCTGGCTAACATCAATCAAAGCAACGATTCATGTTCCATATTTTTGTGTAGGATATTACAATTAAATTTGCCAAAGAAAAGAATATAAAGGAAATGAAAATTTTATTTAACATGCATGGAATTGTTTTGTCTGAAACACATTATTTTCCAGACACGTCTGGACCACATAAGAGAAAAATGTGCAAAACAAAGTAACAAGAGTTAAGTGCCAGAAAACAACTACAGTACTTCATAAATACGAGTTCTGTATATATCACAGCCAGCTGAAAGCCTGTAATGACAGAGGCTTTGGTTCAATTACAGATTGATTTGTATTAATATTAATATGAATTAATATTCATTTGAATATTGCAGTCTTTAAAAAGAGCAATAAAATAACACTGCCAAATATAGCAAAGAAATCAAAGTAGATTCATTGATGTTTTACTGGTATCCTGGATAGAAACTAGGGTGGAACCTTGATAATCACCTTTTGTAACTAAATGGTTTATAAAATTATTACTGACCATAGCATCAATTGTCTGACACCCGTATTTTATCATCCATGAATCTTTCTGAGTGAAGAGAATCTAGATCTCTTAACTGACCTCTCTGCTATAAGCTAAAGTGCCAGATAAAGTGTCATTTAAGCATGAGGCACCATACTATACCTCAGTAGCACACCACTCAAAGCCTTTTGCAGTTTTACAGTGAGAAGTTGCAACTGTTGATACTGACCCTTCTCCTGTTCTGGTTATCTGTCACAGGTGCCAGTGTCTGAGTAAGGCTGACTTGTGCATTACTAAAGGATGTTATCCTCCCACTGCCAGCAATCTGCAAGTTGACAGTGGTGGCATAGCTGGTTTTTAATGTTGCTTTGGGCCCTTGATTAGGCACATTGTCTGCTCTATTGTCCTCCTTTGGGCACTGAATGGGAGTCTCTGTCTCATAGCCAGAGTCAGCTTGAGCAACATAGGGGCAAATCAGGGTGCTCCGGCATGTAGTTTCTGCTAACTGCATTTCATCTTGCTCTGCCTTTGTGCAGGAAAAAGTATCAGTTTGAGTATTGGGCTCTGTGTTGTATTTAGTCAACAGATCATGTACATCTGGCCAGGCAATGGTTGTGAAATGTTTTCCACTATGACTGGTCCTTCCAGGTGCTAGTTTGACAGGTGATAGAGGGCCAGGACTGATGGAAGATGGACTACCACACGAACCCCCATGAGGACTTGTTAACCCTGATTCTGAACCCAATGACCATCGTCTATTTTCTGCCCAAGACCTTCGCTCATATCTAGCTGGGCTGGGTGGTCTATCTCCTAGAGTAACAAAGGGCAAGCTGCTTCCCCTTTGCCTCCTTTGACTCTGAGAAATGGTTGTTGAACATGACAACATTCCTGTTGGAATAGGAGAGATGATTCTGGTGCCCCTTGGTGTAAAGCTTGCCTCTGCTTTTGTTGGAGAAGACACATTTGTTAATGAGGGATTCCTTGGCTGTGGATTAGCAAAGCCCCATAAACTTGAAGGAATGCTGATAGGGGGAGGAGAGGTGATTCTGGGGCTTCCACAGGGTGATAATGAACAGGCTGATGTTGATCTTGAGAGTTCCAAAGATAGAGGGGTAAAAGAGCCTGCTCCACCTTGTCTGGGGGTCCGAGGATTAGGTGGCTTCATTATCAAGTTATTGGTATGGTTCTGGGCAGGTGAAGGGGAGCAGATTTGAGTGACTGGAGATGGACAAATAGAGGGGGAGGGCGACTGCACACGAGAGCTGGGCTCAGAGGACGGAAAAGGCCAAGCCACCCTGTTATGCAAGGTTGTTCGTTGGGTTTCATATAAATGAGGGGATCCACTCACATTTGAGTGTGGTGTTTTTTGGTAGTTAGTCGCCCAACCATTATTGCTCAAATAGTTGTTATTGTTGTTATTGCCATTTAAAATGGTGTAAGGATGCTGCTCCAGTGCAACTGAACTTGGGTTTTTAGAGGTTGAATGAAGGCTAACAGGAGGTGCAGGGGATATTGATCGTTGACTACGATAAGGAGGAGGGGACTGGATTGTTGCGGGACTGGATCGAAGGTTGCTTGATCTGAAGGGGGAAGGAGAGAACCTTGTGGGTTGGCTCCCTATTCCTGTATTGGATGTACTCCCAAAACTTGGCTCCACACTTGAGTCTAGATCAATGGATTTAGGAGATGGTGACCTTATTGTTATAGAGGATCTGGGGGGAGGAGGGGAGCTAACAGGTGGTGACGCAGAGTGGAGGCGTGCACTCCTTTTGGCCATACTTTGTGAAATTGTCTGACTGATACAAGAGGCAGCAAGAGACTTTGAAAGAGCTGAGGCAGTTGAGAAAGGTCTGGGGATCGGGGCACCTCTAATTGGAGAGGGTGAACGAATTCGCAGATTGGGGCTAAAGGTAGAGGGTGGTTTTGCATCTAGTGGACGTCCACAACCAGTGGGAGGCTTATCATTAAGAGACTGGGAGAAATATTGTCTGTGAGGAGAAAGATCAGAAACGGAAGTATCTAGAATCTGTACCTCAATCTGCAGTGAAGTATGTGGCGGTCTGTAAGGTAAGATAAAGATAAGACGTGAAAATCTGATATAAGTAATGTAGCTTTATCAATAGCTTTGATCTATAGACAGAGGAAAACATCAAATTAAGACAGATCAAATTAAATCATTACACATATAGCCATACAAACTCTGAACATGCAAACTAGAGCTACAGATTAATTTTTGACATGCTCAGCAGAATACCTTTGGGGGGTCGAGGCCAGAGATGATGAATTCCAATTAGGAACTGGACTCCTCTTTCCTGTGGTGGTTAGAATATTGGAAGGTCTTTGGCTAGTAAACCTTGGAAGATCATCCAAAAGAGGTGCACCTAGAGGGGATGTAGAGGATGGGCTTGAAAGTTTTGAATCATTGCTGATGTCTTCTTTGGTTTTGACAACCAGGGGACTACAATTGCCACACGAATCAAGCAAAGGTGCCAGTTGTGTGGGGTTAGTTGTATCCTCTTGCAATAGATCCGTCAACAGAGGACATGACTGCTCTGATCTTTTAGAGATGGTCACTGTGGTTATTTCACTTCTCATTGGGGTTTGAACACAGTTATCTGAGGTGGGTGCTGACTGTAGTGGAGAGCATGCTTCAACATCAATAGCAGAAGACACTATAGATGTTAATTCCTCACTACCAGTGGTTTCATCATCAGTCCATGCCTGCTGGGATGTCAAATGTCCTGCATGTTCAGTTTTATCTGGTTTATCATTTGTGGCTGATTTAAGCATCAATGTCACACTCTCACAGGGCTTTACAATTAAGTTATCTTTCTCCTCCACATTGTGAGCCTCTTCTTCTGAATGTGTAATGACTACTGGGTCAGTAAGAAGTTCACTAGCTGAACCAGAAGGGCTCACAAAAGTAGGGTTCTCTTCTTGCAATATCTCTCTTTGATGTTCTTCTCCAATCCCATTTATTGAAATGGATTTGTCTATGGCAATACAATGGTTCTCTTGTATTACATTGTCAGAATGCTGATCCAAAGGGAATCTGCAGAGATTGGAAGACATTTCTGGCTCTGCTTGGGCCTGCATTCCAGAACATATTGTAAGTAACAAGGATTGATCTTCTTGAGAAACTGCTTCATGAGGAAAAGACTGACATTTTTCTAAGGTGCTCTCTTTATTGTTTGATGTCACAAAGACCTGTGATTCCATAACAGTTTTTCTTTTGGATAATGTTTGAACTGATGTAGCAGAGGATTCAGCAGAAGAAAAAGACCAATTAGATCCAATTGGCGATATATTTTCTGGGGGCCCTATGAGATTGCAGTCGTTTTCTTGGTGATAGGTTGTGGAAAACTGCTCCCTTACAAGGATGTGACCAAAAGGCTCAGAAGGTGTAGGAACTGATGATTCTATAAGATCTGTGAAACAATGTGTTGAAGACAATACACTCTTAAGAAAGAAATACAAATACTTAAAGCATTTTCAAGCAACATTTTACTCAGCATATATTTAAAATAATCTTCTACTGCAAGAGATCAAAATTTGTCTGTGGATTAGGTACTCACCTGTGGGTTGACTTAGTGTTCTCATATCCCCCTGGTGCAGCTGTAGCTGGGACTTGGGTGGAACGCTTACTTTTGCCTCCACTGCCCATGCTCCCTTACTCACTCGTGTTCTCTTCTGATGTAGTGGTACTTTCATGCTGCTTGCCTTGGCAGTGTACATGCGTGCAAGCATTTGCACTTTATTTAGAATCTTTTCTGAATTCTCTACCAAACACTGGCTGACTGGTCCACCTTCATAAAATCCTAAATCTGGTACCTCTGCCATTCCTTCATAAAGAGTGTGGCTACACGTAACCACCTTGCCATGTCGAGACCATCGGCCAACCTTAATCTGACTGGGAAAGCTATCCAGGCCTCCATTTGGAGACATCCTAGCTTTGGTTCTACTTAGATGTTGAAGAGACATGTCAGCTTTCTCTGTTGTCTGCAGATTTGATGGATTTGAAATGTCTTTGCCGCACTGTGAAAGATCAGATTGTTTATCTTGTACTTGAGTCATCATGCGATTTATGGATGTCTCTTTTTTTTCAGAAGCATCTGTAGGCTCACCAGAGCTGTTCTCCCTCAAGAGAGGGACTTTTAGATTAGTCTGAGTCTCTTGAACCATCCCCTCTTTCTCTTTCCAGAGCTTCATACAAGGATTAAACTCACAAAACTGTCCATCTTTTACAACTGCTGACTTACTTTCTAATATTTCTTCTTGTTCTTGGCTAAAATCTGAATGTGAAAGGGGAGAGGCTGTATCTGCAGATTCCTCATGGGTGAAAATCTGTTCGGCCTGGTCCGACATAGGGAGTGATAAAGATGATGAATAATTTTCAACACAGTCAGAGCGACTCTCAGAGTCAACCAGGCTCTTCTGGTGAACACAAACATTATATCGAGACACAGAATCCTTTACCAAACCTGCAGGAATATTAGAGAAGCTGTTTCTTCGTGCTGTCTGACCTTCCTCAACACCTGCTTCTGCTGCCTCATAATAGCTGCGTATCTTCTCAATAATCTGCCTGTCACTTTTGGTCAGCTTCTGCTCCACTTCTACTTTGGGGACAAGAGAGCTGTCAGTTGCTTCCGATGTAGTAGAGATTTGAGCAGGAGCTGACTTGGCCACACGTGACGTGTCATCAGAGGATTTATCCAAATTATCTTCTAGATGAGACTCTTCCCTTTCAGTAAATGTATCCTCTGTATCTTTGCCCTCTTTTTCACTTATGGCATTGACCAATTTTGTTTCAGTTGAATCAACTTGACTGAGCTCTGTGTATGTCAATTCTCCTAATTGATTCACCTCATTAGAGGTGTGCAGAGGTGATGATGGTCTCTCAAGGTCCTCTGGTGGAGAATCACTTGACTCACAGGATGGATGGCTGTCCTTGTCTTTGTCTAACACATAATCTACCATACTTTTTTGTGCCTTTGATTGTTTGGTATATATTGTCTGCTTCTCATTTTCATCCACCTCAGATACTAGTGACGTGGATTCATCCAGCTGCTGTTCCTCCAGTGACTGGACATCCACGAACTCTGGAATCGACTGGCACTATGGAAGAAAGAAAATTCAGTAGGATGCCACTTTCAAAATCCAAAATAAAATTCTGTTCCACCTGACTGAAATATGAAGTTCATATTTAAGAATTCATTAATCTTATAATATAGATATATTTAAGAAGTTTATATTAAATCTGAAGTGTGTAATTTCTGCAACACTAGTGCCACTATACAGAATTGCAAATATAAATATTATTTGAAAGCTGTTTGAAAACACTCTCCCCATCTGCCATTAATAAAAAAATAAATAAAAAAAAAGATAATCTCACCCCATACACATGCAATTGGTTGGGTCAGTGTTGATGTGTTGGGTTTGATAGGGTAATCAAACAGAAACATTTTTATAGTGTCAAATTTGTAAAGAAATCAACCAACGAATGGCTAACTTACAGTGCATATTTTAAGATGGGATAAGAGAAAGTATTTTAACATTGAAAAAGTTACTTGCTTCAGCTTTAACACATTAATAACATTACTGCTACAAAATCACTGATGGATTGTGCAGGGTTACTGTTTGTTTTTGTGCAATATGTACCACTTCAGACGTTAACTCCGCCATGCCTTCTCGAACACGGCTCTGGTTAATAAACTGCATGATTTCCTCAGTAATGGATATTGTTGGTGGTGGAGGGAGTGGGGAAATATCCTCCTCATCATGACATAAAGCCAGATCATCACGACCAGATTCAACTTCAATGACAGAGGAAGCAAGAGTACTGGTACTGCCTGAGGAGCCAATGCTGTCAGCCTGAGGGCATAACTCTCCTTCACTGCCAGCCTGAGAAGCCATGAGCAGACAGAAACACAGATATGTAGAAATACAGAAAACGTACCTTTGAACGTTTGAATAGCTTTTTATAATGGCTGTGAAACCGAAGGTGTTAACTAACACTGTTTGCTACAAGTTTGCAATAAAAATTAAAATTGTATGTGTATATAATATTAAATGGAAGAAAATAAATGTATCTCACACCTTTAACGAAACTTGATTCCATGTGGTGGAGCCATGGCAGATCAGAAATAGAAAGAAATACAAAATGTTTTTTTATTCTTTTCAGTGCCATTCACTGAAGCCTTTGTCCATGATATAAAAAACATTACAGCAGCAAAGTAAAACAATATCTTCATTCAAATTTATTTTAGTTTCACATTTATCCTCAAAGCAGTATCATCATTGACCAATGAAAAATAACATTACACAACAAACTGATAAAAAGAACTAACAGAAGTTTATACTCACCACTTTGCTTAAATGCAGCTTCTATATCTTTGGCAGGGGCTTGGGACACACAGAGATTAATCATTGATATTTTCATTATAATCCAGCTCTATATATAACTACTGTGAGAACATCTTTTTCATAAGTACATTGCAGTTCATTGCTATTTCAAAATTAAATGCAAAACAGAGATGAGATATTCACCAGACTGCCTCCTACCACGCTTGTATGAGAGATTACCCTCTAGGAGGAGAGGAAGGCTTTTTCTGGCTTTCTCGGGTGTGTAAATGAACTCTGGTGGTTCTGTCAAGGGTACATGAAGTCCCTTATTATGAGTACATAAATCAAAGTGGGTTGGCATTTTAAGGTATTCTAATAAACACTACATGGCAGACCTGATTGCCTTCTTCCTCTGTGGTAGTTATGAACATCATCCAGTCGTGGAGAAGGCATTGGCTTCCTTATTGGCTCTTGATCAAACTGTGGGGCTAAGTATCATACAAAACATGAGTATTGTACAGCAAGTGAAATACTAACTGATACAAGAAACATTTCAAGAATGCAAGGAATACTTACACTGACAGAAGCTGTCACCAAGAACCTGCCTTGCCTGCAAAACATGTAAGATGTATTGCTCAACCAGATACAAAGCCAATTTCTTAAGGAAGTTTCTCATGTCCTTCAATGAACTTCTATGAACTGTAGACCTTAGTCAAGGCAGACACCATATTGAATTTTACTTGGATGAAAATGAGGCTGTGAGCTATAGAATTACAGTCTGTACAATGGAATGTATTAAGCTGTATGAAAGGAAATAGATCTCGGAAATTTTCAGAAAGATGTATCTTCAGTGTTATGTCAGCTAAACGATTAACACCAATTTAAACAAACTAACAACCCATTGAACAGACTGTAAGTCTATCCCTCACAGCCGTGTTTTCATTCTCGACAAAATTACAGTATAGTGCTAAGGTCCTGACTAAAGTCCATAGCTACATTTTGCTAAGTATTTTGATAATTTGTTAGCATTTTATTTATCATTAGTGTGAAATGCAATGACAATAAAAAAATAAAAAAATAAATAAAAAAAAAACAGGCATTTAACATATAAACAATTATATTACTTTTTGGGGTAAGGATGCCGGATGGTTCTCCACTATCATCCTCTTGAGGTAGTGTAGCCACAACCGTTTCTCCTCCTGGTTTTTAGCCTGCAGATAAGAAAAGTTAGGATATTAGTTTTTCAAGTAATATAAATATTAATAAAAACTACTTCTATTACTTTGGCAACAAACAGAGGTATTTCAAACACAAAATGTATCTATAATGATGTTATCTGTCTGAGCTGCATTTTAGATTTTACTTTAGAAAACATTTGGCCTCACCTGAACAATGTGTTGCTGTTTTGGGATTGTCTGGTCTGACACTTTAAAACAGAGAGGATCCTTCATGTTTTCCACTAGGAGCAGATTACAGCACTTGAAGAATGAGAGAGGGAGAAAGAGAAATACATGAGGGCGGCATGTTCTAAATCCTGTAAAAGTCATGTACAATATTGCACTTTAAGTACAATGTGGATTACTTACAAAGATGTGAGTGCTGTATATGAAATGATCCAGCCTCTTTTTGGAAATGAGCAGCATTTTGTCAAAAAGAAAGAATGCTCTTTCCTTTTTTACACGCTGAACCCGGAAGGAACCTTCAAGAACCAGCTCTCCAAAACCATTCAGATCAGGACCAGTCCAGTTCAGCAACAGGCTCTCAATTTCCTACAGAAATGTGACATATGACATTTTCCAAAGTAAAACTGGATTCAATATGCAAGGGATAATGTGCAAACAGCTGGTCATTATCACAGAATAAACCCTGATGGAGTGATCAGGACCCCAACACAAAGTGGGTAGTAGTGGTACTTATTACACTGCTTCTTACTAAATAAATAAATGTACTTATTTAAATGATTTCATCAGCTAACTTGTTAAGAGCATGAAGTGATATGAGAGACAGAACTCAAGCGCAACTAGGGCACAGATGTCCATGTAAGTAGCAGCCCTCTACATTGTGTGTAAATCACTTCCATATGTGACCAAATTTCTCGCTATGTGACTACAATATGTCTGTTGTAAATGTTCAGATTTTACTTGCCAGTGATTGAGTTGTGTAGTGGTGAAGAACTTTAGCACAGTGATCATTTTACTGAATAAAAAGCTGGCGTGTAAGAAGCTGGATTCAGCCTCGTTTTTTACCACTCTGAAGGAAATTTTCCTTATTTGCCTGCAGTGGGTACTGAGGTGTTGTGATCGCACTGTCAAAATCACTTGAGTTGAGTCATGATATGCCATAGTTACTGTACATTTACATTGCATTTAACCAGGTCAACTATGATTTTGCTTAAACTTTTCCATGGACTGTTTACACAACATTCTCCATTTTACAGCATGGCTACAGACCAGTAACACGCCTTTTGGACATCTGTCAGAAGGTAAAAGTGTTGCAAATCTCGAGGGCTTGTAGATTTAAATTTGAGAACATGCGCAATAAATATTTGTACACGTAAGTAAATACACATTATGCAAGTAAAAGTTTCCCTTTGGCTCGGTCCATGTATTTTGTGTCCAAAGACGAGACCCACACACTCATTTATTTTTCATTTAATTTCTCTTTTAATATCCTTTCTGTTATTTACAGTCAGTTGGTGATCGAAAAAACCACCGTGCAACTTTTCTCTCATTAATGTGCGCTGAGTTAATTCAACCATAAACATTTGCTCACGGAGCTGTGGGTTCTCTTAAAGAAACAGAACCATTTTAGCGCTTGTTATACACATATCTATGTAAATACTTGTAAATCGCACAAGTGCATGTAAACACACAAGTAACAAAATGTAGTAATGCAGTAAGTGTAATAAATGTGTACATATAAATACTTGTCAATCATACATTATGAAACATTTTAACTTCAACAAATATTGTAAATATGGAAAAAATTGACAAATAAGCTCTTGCAGTATCTATACAGGGATTTTTACACAGCCTAGTGTTTTTACATAGTACTTTTGATATAGTAGCACTTAAATGATTATTTTTATAAAATAATTATTAAATTATTGTTATTTGTGGAATTCTGATTTCATTATAAGGTTCCAACCTTGTGAATTTTAATGCAATTATTGTGAATAAATGCAATTTCATGATATCATATAAATTTATAGAATGTGAAATTTGTACTTTAAAAAAAATCAAAAATGTGATTGAAATGATAAAAAGTGAAATATTAAATAAAATGTACAATCTAGCTTACTATATCGCATGAAGTCATATATATTTGGTACTTTATATATGTGAAGATGCCCCCTTCTCGGTTTTCTTAATATCTTTTTCAGTTTTCAGTTGCATTATGATTACATGTCGTCAAAATTCTGGCAAGTAAAAAGAAAAATGTACTAGCCAATGGCGATTCTTTCTCCAACTTGTCTGTAGAGGGTTGAGCAGTCAGTTATACAGTGTTGCTATGGACAATGGACATTATTCAGAAATATTTTACCACTGTATGCTACAGTTGACCAGTAAGAATCAAATATTCCAGAGAGCCGTGTAATAAAATACAATATGTCATTGCCAAAGTTTATTATTTTTCTATAAGTTTGAAACTGTAAAAAGATTATTGTAAAGTAAGGCAAAAGGTGCATTTGACAAGTGGAGTTACCTGCAGCCTGACCGCATGCTCTTGTTTCCTCTTCATATCATTAATGTACCAGGCAACTGCTGTCATAGTGATAATGGCATCCTCCACCACCTCATACCCTGGATCACTTTTATCAAAGTGTTTGGACAGCTCCTACCACAAGGGGGAGACACTACTTAAGCTGTACAATCAAGACAAGAGTTAGACATACCTTTTTCAGTGCTGCTAATGCTGGTCATTTAACTTGAATCAGCTTCTTTGTTAAAAAAAATCTAAAGAAATATTACATCTGCAGCACAACTGCAATTAAACAACATTTGTAAATTTCCCCTTGGATCTGAGCCCAATCTACACCACTGTAGAGTGGCCAATTTCTCTACTGACCTGCAGAAGGAGGTGGTATTTAAGAATCCTTTGCACAGGTTTAAGTAGGTAGGTCTCCAGGGGCAATGAGTGGCACAGGGTGGCCTGCCTCTCCTGGAAGAAGCGCACCAAGCTCTCATTCTTCATGCAGTCCCGCAGGACGGCGACAGAGCTGGACAGAAACAGGGAAGTAACCAGATATTAAGGCAGATGGTTGTCTACTGGGAGACTCATCAGTTTGGCAGTTGTAAAGTGTAAGGTTTGCAGTAATGCATTCAGCTGATTTCCCTGTAAACCTTCAAAGCTACTTAGAAAAACATTCTGAACATGCAGTGTTGTATAAAAAATAGTAAAAGTGATAGTTCACCCAAAAATGGAAATTCTGTCATCATTTACTCACTCTTATGTCGTTTCAAACCCATCTGGCTTTCTTTCTTCAGCTGAACACTAAATGAGTTATCTCCAGTATGTGGATGTCCAATGTCCAAGCTGCTCTGTCCCAGGTCACCATTTACTTTCATGGTATATAGAGTTTTGGAACAATATGAGGGTGAGTAAATGATGACAGAATTGCTTGCTACATTTGTAAGTCGCTTTGGATAAAATTGTCTGTTAAATGACTAAATGTACATGTAGAATTTCCTTTTTCGAGCGAACTATCCCTTTGCCGTTATGTTTTCAGTAATGTGTATATCAGTATGCAATAACTAATTCCCTGAAGATCAGAAATCAGCTAGAACAGAACATCTGCTACTGCTGTACTGGAGGCCCGTGGGAATAATGTTAGAAGGGCTGAAAAGTATTTCCAAGCAGTCATCACCCAAGCATGTCTGTCTGTGATTTGTCTAATTTTTCGACTAGACCTATAGCTGACATTGTCTAATTAAAACCACACTACATTCTTCAAACTTATTTTACTATTTAGTCATCATTTTGGTTGACATCTTGACAGCAATACATCTACAGTCCATAACATGAAGCAAAGTACTATGCTTTCCACATAAATGGCATAGATGGTTTATTAATTTTAAATAAACCATCTGTTTATACATTGTAACTGTAATAGAAATATCTTTCACTTACTTGGGGTAATTCATGCAGTATATGGTGTAAATGTCAAAAGCTTCACTCTAAACAAAGAGAGAACAAAATTCATGAATGATTCACTGTACTGTGAGATTGCAAAGACTTACTGTGTGAAAATATCTTCATACAATCAATAAAAGAGCATTTGTTGTTGCCATCATGTTGTTCATTGCTCATTGTTCCAAGTGCAGGAATTATGAAACCAGACAAAAATATAACAGAGAGAAGAATAAAAATGGCAAAATCTAGAGTGGCGCTCACTAGACAAGTATGTGGGACCAGTTAAGAGACTTTTCCACTAAATGTCCAAAAACAGAAGCAGTACCAGACCAACACAATCAAGTGAACCCCGTCATCTGCTTTGGCTATGGGCAGTATGACTGCTACGGGCAAATCTGGCCTGATATGGGCTGCACAACAGATGCAGACATACAGTCACTGAAGTACATCTGTACGAGCATGTAAACAGATCTCAAATGTGCTCTATTTGGAGCCTGATATCTAGCCACAGGCACTGCTTTGTTTTGGAAGAAGTTGGCCTTTTTTATATTGCTGAAAGATGTTTTTTTTTTGCGATTCTGGGAAAAACCTAAAGAAGACAGGCGCTCTAAAGCCTCTGTGCCATTAGAGAAGGTCAAATTTAAGCTCTGTGTCAGTTAAAACCTCAAAATAGCCCACCGGTAATGGCTTAATCGAATGTACTCTGTGCTTCCTTGGTGAGTGCTAATTGTTCCTAACAGCGGCCATTACAGCACGAATTGGGTAAACAGTGGGTCGAGGGACAGCTGCTTAAAGGCTCATTTTTACTTACAGGGCTAACAGGCTTATTTGAGTTCACCTAAACATTATGATGAAATGCACAGACATTTTTGTTCCGCTGATGTGTTTGGTGATATTTCTCCTGTTTGTGCACTTCCCTGAAATCTTTTGTTCGTTGAGGAGAAGAAAAGGTTGGCATCTTCCATTGTATAATCAAGGCTTAAGGGTCCGTTCAGACTGAACATGATCCTGCATTAAAAAAACTAGACGTAGTGCAACGAATGGAACAGAATGCAGGTGTTTTGAGTAGGGCTGGGCAATATGGCAAAAATTAAAATCTAGTTTTTTTTGTTTTTTTTTAATTTACGGCCTTTTTACGATTTAATTTTTTAACTTTAAAATGTACTCAACTAAAGAGTAACTCCAACATGATTCAAATTGTAAGTTCTTTACTGCAAGGCAACCTGGTCAGAGAAATCAAAGTTATTTTCATAATAGGTGTGCAAGAAAAATGCACAAAAAACCGCACCACACAGGAAATTGCCAAAATAGTGTAAATGTAAAATAAATTCAAATCTAATAAACCCATATGAAATGAAAGTAAAAAATAAGAAAACTGCAAAATACTTATTAGCCAATGTAGCTATTAATTTTTATCTAAACCAAGTCTATCTAGAAAGTTATCTAGAAATCAATGTCAAGAAATTATTACGTTTATCTAGAAGTACTCGTTGCATATCAAACAATTTGTATGCATAATCATAAACAGCTGCAGATAGAGTCCAGGGCACCTTCTAGCAGTACATGCTGTGCAGCAATATGAAATGATTTATTATTAAAATTAAACTCACAAAGTTTGTCAAAATGATCGCTGGTCAAATGTTGGCTATAGATGCAGTACAATTAAAATATGTCACAGAACAAAACAATAATTATCAATCTATCTGAATCATCATAAAAGGAGTGGTGGATGTTTGATTCCCCTATGTATACCCTATCCATATGATTTGATATGAAGCGCCCATAACTGTCACGTAACTATCACTTTATTATAGGTACTTAAAAAAAAGAAGGACTGTTCATCAACATGCGCACAACGCCAAGGCCAGATACCGTCTGATTAAGCAGGTGTATACATGCATGATGGATGAAGTTGAGCTACAATCACACAGTACAATCACACTGGAAATATTGCCATCTTATATATCAGTCTCCATATTTACATAGAAAAACTATTAAAAAACTGTGCGGATGTACACAAACAAATGTTCGTAGTGAATGCCCCCTTAAACTCCCTCTGATTTGGAAGGTAAAGAACAATTTCCTCTTCTAAACTGTGAAACAAATCATGGCAGAAAGAGCCATGAGAACATTCAGCCTATCTACCACTCCAAACAAAGATGTCCTTGTCTGGTTCCCATCCCAGCTTGATCTGCTCATTGTTGTGTCAACGTGGTGTGGAGAAAGACAGCAAAAGTGTCTGCAAATGCATTCAGCTGATGTGTGCATGTGTTCAAAGTTCAACCCTGTTTGCGGATATGTTTATGTTTCGTTTTACAGAGTCCATCTGTTTCTGGCCCCGACACAAATCCGTGTGCTTTTGCCACACTGCCAAGCAAGAGGCCCGCCATTAAGGTTTTGTAAAACAGATTAACGAAACTTGATTTCCTTTAAGCAGTTTGGCAGATCCAACAGCTCCTTGTGTTTTGAGTGTAGAGCTAGAATGACGTGCTTTAAACCACAAATTAGAATTCCTTCTTTTGAGATAAGTGTATTGTGTATGATTCAATGAGGTTTTAAATGAGAAAAAATGTGTACTTCATCTATCATATGCTTACCCTCTCCACAAAGCACTCAGCTATGGCGGCCGCATGTGGACTTCGTTCCAGATCTTCCAAAAGCTCACTGTCAAAGATAAAAGGGTTTAATTAGTTTTGGTGCAAAACACATATTTATACTCACATGTTCTCACAAATGCTTTTCACTTTAAACCTCAGTGATAAACATGCAATGCAAAAGTTGCGTCGAGTGACATATAAAGACCACAGTTTTCTAAGATGAGACTTGGAATATCTCTTTGTTTAAACTTTGTTATTCCCTCTCTGTGGAAACATCTGGGACTGGTGTTTCAAGAGGACACTCTTGACTGGAATGGGCTCCAATTCTTGCCTGCATTTCCAATTTTTTTTTTTTTTTTTTTTATCACTTAAACCAAACTATTGCCTAAATGCACACAGATGGAATACATCTAATTTTGGCTCAATTTCCTTCTACTCCTTTCCCATCCTGAAACATATCTCCCCTCCAAACGTATCCCAACATCCACACAGTCAACCTTGAATGCCCTCCTTTCTTTGCACCGTAAAACCCATGGATGTGACTGCTGAATATCTTTGTTTTCTATACATCTCTTTAATAGTTTGTAGTAGGGAAAGCTGTTTAGCTCTCCTTTCAGGCAGTGAATGAGTCAAGAACAGCGATCTTTGATTATACAGTATTGGCTGGCAACAGCGTCTGGACTTTGAGGCAATGAAGGAAGCTTGGGCTTGGTTTAGTCAAACAATCTCTATTGTGAGACAAACACCAGATGGAAAAGTAAGGATTTTCCCTCAATGTTATGTAGCTGATATGATCTCTTGTGGCTGGTGGGACTTTTATGACCAGTGATGACTGGTTTGACATTCTCTGACAATGTTCTGAAACCAAGGGTGCTCGCCACTCCTAGTGTACCTCCTGAGGGTTGAACGAAAGTTCTGTGACAATTCAACCAAACCACACTGTATTTCAATCAGTTCATTAGCAACTCCAACATTCATTGCCAAGAGGTGCCCAATCCACCAGACTGGTCAGTCTCTTGGGAAGCCCTCCTACCATATCTTGTGAAGGAAAACAACTTGGCACTCTCTAAACACTATGGACTTTCCTTTATGTGACCGAGGCTAAAAGTTCGGAAGGAAACCTCAGTAATTCAGCCTTCATCATCCTCTCTTCTCCTCTAAAGACGAAGCTCATTTTGTGTCTGTTCATTGTGGTTATGAGGGAAACGGTAGTGAATTCATGCATGCTTTTTTATGTAAGATAGACTTAAGATCTTGAAGTTCTAGGTGCCTGTAGGATTATATGTGTAATACTTAGATCAGAGGTGCTAATTAAATTGCAATCGCAAGACTACTAGTTGATAAAGTGTTTTTACGACGAAAATCCTAAAGATTTTTTTTTATTTCGTTGCTTCTGTAGATGCGTACTGTTTCACTGACAGGTGGTTTATATGTGTGCGTGTGCTTTAGGTACATAAGCGTGTGCTCTGAGAGTGCTTGTGGTAATGCGGATACATGCCTGAATGGTCAAATACACAATTCAGGCAAAGTATTAATCTAAGAACAGTCAGTCAGTTATGTGTAGAGTAAACAAATAGTTGGACAAAAAGCGAATTTCTATCAAAAAGTCAGACTTAAAGTGTAAATGTAACCTAAAAGACCTGCCGCTATTGATGTGCATGCCCCCCCACCCCCCCAGCACACTATATAGTAAATGTGAATTCATTTAAGCAAAGAAAAGTCAAACCCATGGGTGGGGTCAATAAGCATCAATAGGTAACAAGGAAATGAGAAAACCACTCATTGCTCCTGGCTGGATAACTTCACTACCTTAAAAAAGTATTAATGTATTATAATTATACAGTGAAGACCAGTAGTAGTTTTATGTCACATTTATTTCATTCTGAATGTTTAATTAAATACTTGATTCTGCTGTTAAAAACTTTCTAAGTGGTTAAAATTCATACTTCGTATATATTTTTTTGTTCTGTGGTTTTAAATTTGTTTCTATTCATAGCTTTGAATATGTTTCTTTGTTCTTATCGTATACTGACTGTTTATGTGTCTAGAATAAATACTTGAAAACCTGAAACAATGCTTATTAGTATTATAATATGTGTGTCACGGTTGGGGGGTGGGGGAGGATAAAGGGCCCAAAAAAAAAGATGACAAATAAATAGTATTTATTGACAGAGAATGTGAAGTAACTTAATGGCGCTCCTGGCGCAGGCTGCTGACAGCTGATCCAACAAGCCACACTAGTAGAATGAGAGTCACAGAAAGGTGCTTCCTGCACTGGCCACAGACAGCTGATCCAACAAGCCGCTGGTAGGAATTAGTGTGTTCGTGAGATGAGTGTGTGCATTGTGGTAGTCTGAAGCAATCTGAAGAGAGTCCGTTGAAGCTAGTGTGGTGCGAAACGAAGCCCAGACTAATCTCCTGAGATGCGGGCAGACACCGAGGAATCCTCCTCCACAGTACTGGGCAACAACTGGTGAGAGAGACCACAAGTAGGCAGGTAACCGCACCTCTATAGACAGGCAACCAACAGATAAATGAGCACGTTCCAACTGCACAAGAGAGAAACGTTACACATGACAGCATACAGCGAACAGTAACAGTGAACTGTAACAGCAAACAATAAACTGGCCAAGAAGGAGGGGAAACACAAGGAATAAGCAGGGAGTGCAATCAGAGTGAAGCAGGTGGAAGCAGATATGTAATTCATCACTGTGATCAACGTCTCCCCGGGATCGACCAGCGTTCCCATGGAAACGCTAATCACGTGTGCCGGCTCCACCTGTGAGACAAGAGGGAGAGAAAAATAAACAACAGTGTGAGCCGGATCCGTGAAGTGGTGGTATCAAAACTGGTATCGAGAAACGTAAAATTTCACTACCAAGTACAGAAATGTTAGTATTGTGACAACACTTCTTACAATGTATAGGCCTATATTGTGTATGGTAGATCTTCTATAATAACATTATGAAAAAGTAGATCTCATTTCATAGAAGTGTGAGCACACCTGACTTAGATGAAATAGGTGGCTAGATAATAAATCACAGTTTGTGACCCGTAATTGGATAACAATGAATATGTTTCTGCAAACTCAAAGCCACCAGTATCTGCTTTCATGTCTGCAGTGTAGTGGAAAAGTTAGATTAAATTATATCTTGGCACATTTTGTAAGGTCCTGGCACATTCACCCAAAATCCCAGGAAAGTATTGGCGAATGCAAGTTTGAGACTTAAAATATGTTTGCTACATTCATACTAAATACCAGGTTCTTCTTTGCCAGATACATACAAAGAAATTTCTGAGTTTGGGGAAATATTTGGGGTAAAATGAGAACTTAATACATTAAGACAAAAGGCATGCTCTGGTCTATTCTTTGACCGTGTCAGAACTGTTCAACAACTATGCAGTGCATTGCTTCTCCACGAGGAGCTGAAAGATTACTTATTTAAAATAAATTAAAATAATCTATAAATTAAGATGTACAACATGTAAACTGATATAACATTTCTCACTTTAATTCATCCCCTCAACAACTGTTGTACTGTATATATTAAAGAACAGACAGTTTTTGAAACTTCTGGAATCGCGAAATGTATTAAGATGAAAGATGTTTATCTATTGAAACTTTGTTTTATTATTAAAAACATTTAACAATAAGCAGCTTTTTCATCATTAATGCAGAAGTTATGGAGGAAATATCTTAGCCTTCATGAGCCTTTAAGTCAAAAAGAGAACCACTGATGTAGTGGATCATGATTGAAGGACGTGTGTGCTCCTCTGAAAACTAAATGTGGTGCACAGAAAATTGTATTAAAAAATCTAGACGCAGCTCAACAAATGGAACAGAACGCAGGTGTCTCAAGACGCATTTTTAAAAGCTGACACTGTCACACTGTCTAAAAAAAAGAGATGTGGCACAATGGTAAAAGACGTCTGTTTAGCACATTTACATAGAAAAACAGAGCAGGCAGATGCAAAAAATGCATTCGGTGTGAACGGCCCCTAGATGAACAGCAAAAATGAAAAGCAGAAATGTCCCTCTGTTGACTCTCCCTAACAAGTTTGTTTGAGAGTAGAGAGTTATGATCATGACCAGAAAGAGGGAGTCACCTGCAAGAAGACCTGAATGTAAAAAACGTAACTCCCTTTGTTCCATTCAATCTGCACCTAATCTCTTCCCTTGATTTGGACTCAAGTCATAAGTTGTCCTCTTCTCTCGATTCATTCTCTCCTCCTACTCTCATCCCTTTCTTTTCTCCTACTTCCACCATTCATCTATGCTGCAAGTGATATGTATAACCCAAACAGAAGTTCACTGCATTGCAGTCCCTTTCATCTAGCTCGTATTTTCCCACAGCAGTCAAGGCTGTATTTTTGCTGGAGACACAGCATCCATTGAAGGGTGGAAATTCACACAGTCATTCTTCTTTTTTGTTTAATATAAGAATCTTCAGGACAAATCTATACTCGTTACCTCTCTTGAAGGAGATCAAAAGAGACAGTGACGAGACAGGAAGGCAGTGAGATCAGTCTTTTGGAAAAGCTCAGATCTGTCTTTATTAAGAAAACAACCATCCTTATTCTTAGTGCTGCAATGTACATGGAGATGAACCTGACACCAAATGGTGAAGCCACAGCATGGTACAGTGATAGACAGTTACAGGAGAGTGATTCTACCTCTCCTGATGGAGGAATCTTCCTGGGCAGTTAAGAAAACCTCTATGATTAATAATAGTGATAGATTGATAGGATAAGTATTAATTTAATTTTACCTGTTTTCTCTCTAATTTTGAACTTTGTGCCATTTTTCATTGACAGCCATAGTTAAGAGAGAACAGGAAACCAAAGGGAGATGGAAGAAAACGAGACAGGAACATTACCCGGGCCGGACTTGAACCCGGGTCTTCCACACAAGCATTATTGCTCAATATATGCTTTAACACCCACACTGACCACAAGGCCACGGCTCCAAAATATCTCATTGTCTATCACCCTGCTCTCTAGATCTATATTAGTCGACAATCATTATAATAATAATAATTGTAATTTTTTACATTTTTCATTTTAGATTGAACATTTTTTAAGGACTGGGTGGAGGTTGGGCTTTAAAATACTAAGTAATTACCTTAGAATCACAGTCACTGTGTAAAAATAGGTGCAATGTAGGTGCTCTAAAATTGTAACACTTATTCAAGGCCTTCAAAATGAGTGCTGAATGACACATAATGGTTTGATTAAATGTGATAAAACAAACAAAGAACAATACGAGCAATCAGCACGGATGAGAAGATTTTGAAAGAACTATTGCAAAACACAGGAATGAGACAGCAGTGGAATGTTTTCATCAGTGCAAAATAGAGTGGAGATTCCCAAGCCAGCAAAAACAGCTTTTTCTGTTGCAGTCAAAGCTCAAGACAAATGCAGCATTCCAGTGCTAAGGCACAATTTACAATGCTTCACTATAACTGGACAGATGTCTGTGGGAACAAAATAAGTCCTGTCTGCTGTCCCAGGATGCATTGCTTGCTTGGATGCACCCTCATTTTCTGACAGGTCATGTGTGGCTCATTCACCACAGGGGCTTGAGCTCTACTTTGGAGCCTGGCTGCTTTGGCTCAGAGAAAAATGACATCTGTATGTGTCCTACAGCTCTGACCGGTGCCAAGAAAGTAGACTCAACAGAATCAAGTGTGAATACAGGGGCTACATTCCAAAGTGATGAGCAGAGGGTTTTTTAGAGTAAGAAAAGACAAAGAGAAAGCCTTTGTTTGTTTGAGCTATAAGGCAGTGTGAGAAAACAAGGTCAGTCCTTTGTTTTATATAGTGCCTTAACCACTGCAGAGGCACGCAATTAAGACTTGATTTATAGGACAAGTTCACCCAAAAATGAAAATCTCACCATTATTTACTCAACTTTGGGTCATTCCAGACCACTTTGACTTGCTTTCTTCTGTGAAACAAAACCTTAGATATTTTGAAGAATGTTCACACTGGTGAAGTACACAAAAATTACATAAAGCACTATTAAAATAGTCCATATGACTTATGCGCTATATTCTACATCTTCTGAAGTCATACGATAACTTTGTGTGAGCAACAAACTGAAATTTTAGTAATTATTTACTGATAATCTTCCCCTCCAGTATCCTGTTAGCTGAAAACTGCTGCAACAGAATCATTGATAACAGCATCGAGATTCGGAACATTAGGGTGAGTAAATAATTGTAATTTTTTAAAACTATCCTAGGGCTAGGCAATAAAACGATATCGCTATTTATAGAAAAAAAATCAATATCGATGATAAACTTTTGAGTAATTTTCTATATTTAGCCTATGTTCTACATCTAGACTATCAGATAAGATACATCTCGCTAAAAACGCAAGCAGTTCAATGAAGTTATACACACAACTACCTAACTGATTCACAGTCATGAAACCAGCCGGTTAGCAAGTGTTAGCTTTGAGGCGCCATGTTCAATTTTCAACATTGACTAATGTCATCAGAGTAAGACTGACTTGGCATGGACAGAAAAAGGGAAAGAAAAGTATGAAAATAGTTCTCTCAGCAGGAATCACTGAGGGACAAGGAGCAGCGAGGAAAAACGAGAGGTATGAGGTATGGGAACTTCCTTCCCAGGACCCCAACAGCACTCTCTCGGTCACACGTCTCCAAATCCATCAGTCAGTTACAGTTCAGTTCATGTCACTGTTAATGGCAGATGTCAGAAGATAATTGATAAATGCCCTTTATATAAGAGGCTTCAACACTCTAAGAGAAATGAATGCAGAAAATCATATGTACTGCATGTGTGAAATAAACAGCGTGTAATTTGAAATAAACAGTGTGACGTAGGCACATAACAAGGCAAACAAAACTGTGCACCATGCATGAACCCACAATGTAGTAAACCATATGCTTCATTTCTGCTTTAAAAAAAGACCTGTAGTTATGACACATGCTGAGCAAAGGTCTTCTAAAAAGCATTCAAGATCATGTAGGGCAGAACAGACAGAGTCTGCTGGAGTGTTTCAAAAATAGCGTGCATTCACTTTGACATCTGCACATTGTCCCTCACAGTCCCAACAGAACAGGGCTTTGAGGCCAGCCACTGTGTCTTAGACAAATTCAACAGACACCACTGCCACCCAAGCAGACATCTCTGACTCAGACATGACCACCAGACCTTGAAAAGACAAGTGTGAAAGAAAGAGCAAGGGGGAATCCCACCTGTTAAACTCGTAGATGTCCTCGATGTTGCAGAAGAGCGTGCTGACTTCCTCGGGTTTGAGAGGCAAGTCGCCACAGTCAATAATGCAGCCCAGATAGTCCTGAGAGAGAGAAACAGAAAAAGATAGAGTATGGATGACTTCACAGAAATCATTCTAGGCAATTTAACACTTTGTTAGCAAATCTGAAAACTTATGAGACCTGTGAAATTGTATTTACCTCTATTCCATCACATTTTCCATTGTAAACACTTAGCACACATAGCTTGTTCATAATTCATGGACTAAAAAGAGACTGTGTTGACTATAAATGGGTCCATCGCAGAAGAATGTGAATCTTAAGGTTATTACACCAAGACTGTAATAACCGTCGACGCCACCCTTAAGCCCCTCATTGATCTTCAATGTCAACATACAAAGCAGTCCAGGAAAGCAAAACATGCAACTAATATGGGCAACAATATTAATCTATTCCTCTCTGCTCTTTCACCTCTGATCTGGAAAAAAGCCAAGAGCTAGTCTCATAAGAAAATGGTCTCATTGTCATGCCCTGCAAAACCAGCTGGTTTAAGCTGCCCGCTGAGGAACAGATTTGTCAGAGGAGCAGGAGGTCACCAAACTTGCCAGGTCTCTCCACGGCTTGGTATAAAGAGGTTGGTTATCCCTCCCTGCTGAAAGACCAGCTTAGACCAGATTGGTCTAGCCTGGTTTCGCTGTTTAGTGCTGATCTATCTGCATGGTATTTCTCTGGGTGGTGCTGGTTGACCAAAGAAGTCTTGTTGGTTAACCTAGTTAAGAAGCCTTCTGAAAAACACAGCACTCCAACATCCCATACTGGGGACCAGCATCTAAAACACAACACATACTGGTGACCTGCTATGCTGAGCTGCTTCATTGTGAAGACATTTTGCTGGGACCGTTTGAGTTAAAAAGATGGATTTGTCAGTAACCAGCAGAATGGCTTAATAATTAACTTTCATCCCAAAACCAACAATGTGGGGGTAGTGAGGTTTCCCACTTCAAGTGGTTTTCTAATGCTATAATCATCATAATGCTGCTGTTATGAAGATACATTCTTGACTTAATGGGGAAAACATGTTTTGCATTAAATCTAAAAGCTAATCATATTTTAAAACCAATTTTTTGTGCAATAAGGGCCGAAACTAAAGTGGATTTCAGGCTGTTGAGTTGGCATAGTTAAGCAGCGCTATTTATCTCCACATCAGTCACTTTATCAATGCTTGGCCTCATTAACCCCTAATTAGCCAGTCTAGAGACCAAAACCAACATCCTTTAAATCGACAGACAAATCAGTTCCAACAGACTGTGACAGAATAAAAGTACGGAAGTGTGCCAAGAATGGCAGTTACGATCTCCCGAGAGAAAACATGGACATTGGAGCCAAAAAAAGAAGGCCACCAGGCAAAACAAAACAAACTAAATAAAGATTCGAACTCGACTGTTTCAATAAATAGCTTAAAATAAACAAACATTATAAGACCTGTGAGACAGTGGAAGACTGGCTTTATAAGGGCCTCTCTTTGTCACCGTCCCTCTTCTTTCCCTGTGCCTCTGCATTCCTGAACCTTAAAACATGGGGTCTTTTTTCCTTTTCTGTTTGTTTCCAGAGCCACAAGGCATCTGGGAAGGCAATCATGATGAGGTGGGGGCAAAAATGAGCCAGTAAATAAGGGACTGGGCATTCAGCACCTTTAAAAGGCAATGGGAACATGGACACTGTAATAACACTGATTTACAGTCTGCCACAGGCTGCAGAGAATTCCCTGAATGAACACCTCTCGTGTGTGTGAAACATGGCAAACCTGGAGAGGTAGATGTATGATGAGTGATGACACAGCTACTCAGGGAAGAGCGAAAATCAAGGAGGCGACGGGGAAATCTGAGGATTCCATTGTGAGTTGTGAAAGGAGAGTGTGCAAGACAAGCAGGACCAGACACAGACAAAGGAACACTAAGTTATATGCACATTTCCTTGGCAGATGCTTTCTTACCGAAATGACTTACTAGAGCTTACATGAAGTGTATTATGACAGCCAGTCTGCAAAGAAGCTAAACATAAATGTTCACATCTGAGATATGGACCAGAATGAGAAAGAACAACAATGAATGGACAAAGAAAGAAAAACTATTCTTGGTAAAGGACAATTAGCAAGTTTTCCTTCAATAAGCATAACAAAGATACAGGCTTACTTCCTGTTTTATCCACACCACCAAATTTGTTGATGTGTTTCACACGAACAGCTTATTTGTCTAAATTATTGAAATAACTCTTGCTCACCATCTGACCAAAATTTGAGGAAGATATAATTAAATAAGGATCCGTATCCATGACCTTAACGCACCCCACAGTATCATAGCAGAAGTTTTGTTTCTAGGACATTGGGTTCAAAAGTTATACTGTACGTTAACATTTCTGTGTATTTCAAAATGTTGGTGGCATTACAGGGTTTGAGATAAAAATTCCAAATTTGGCATGAGAGAAGCTGAGGCTCTTCCCCATGAGTCTACCAAATTTCACAACATTTTACTAGTTCTAAGTTTTGCTATAGACTCTCATACAAAGAGTCTAGCATTGACTCCCATGCAAAACATCAATGTTCATGTATGAGATATGGACCAGAAAGAGAAAGAACAACAATGAATGGACAAAGAAAGAAAGAAAGATGGCTCAGAGAGGAAGTTTGGAAAGGTAACAGACAATGGGGGGGAGGGGGGATGTGGGGGGGTTGTCAAGAGAGAGAGCGCAACACAAGTTACACTCACTTTCAGTCTTTGTTTGCAAAACTAGGTCAGTTTGGAGTTTGGAAAAGGAGTCGGTCCCTCTCTCATGAGCAGTCCCCCTCTATATCTGCCTGTACCCCAGAATGGGGGTTACAGCCAAGCCCCCCTCATACAGCTGAAATAAAAAAAAAATGGGGAATCTCTCCATCTTTCTTCCCCCTAAAAGTTCCCCACACAAACACACACATGCAGATGAGCTGAATCCATTGCATCTAAGCAACTCAAAATGACAGTTCACAAATAATAATAATAATAACCCAAATAAATACAAGAAAAACTACTTACACCCACACAAACTTTTCACTCTGAGCTCACATTGCTCTTACGATGGGATCTTGTTTCCAGCTAAATTTACATCATTCTTTGTTATGCTTTTGATCAAAACCAGACGGCTCTTGCTAATAGAAGCAGAGCCCGGCTTAGTATGACTCCAATCAGACACCATCTGCATTTATCCCGGAGTCAGCACTATGTCCTGAAACCACCATCCACCACTCCATTTTAAGACCACAGATTGATAAAACAGCAGCATTCCTTTGCATGATCCTTGTCTTTCAACATCCAATTTATGGCTATTTGATCTGTAGGCATCTTTTCATAAAGTAGTATAAGCTTGCATGCCTTCTCTTTTTATTGGCTTATGAAAAGTTTGACTTCAAATAAACCATTGCCAAATGGGAAAAGGAGTAACATTTCAGGCATTCCCCAACCTACGGGCCTATGCACCCATGGTCCTTTGCTTTCAATCAGTCAGGGATACTGAGCTTCACCTGTTAACGCCCAGAACAGGCAGCATTCCTATTAGTTCAAAGGCTGTGTAAGCTTTTGTGATATATCACAATGACCCTGTCACTCAGTACAAAACCCTCTCACCCCTCTGTCTGGTCTCTTCAAAGTATCCTTCTTGCACAAGAACGTTGTCCCGTCATATTTGGCACAATCACAGTACCTACTAAAACATGTCTTGGTACGTGTCTATGACCTCCAATGGAGGTCACCATGAAGTTCTGATCTTCCAGCAACCCGTGCATGGAAATATGATGAATGTGTTGAGAGCCGTTCACAAAGAGTCTTTTATATTTACAGCACACTCTGATTTGTGTGTGTGTGTTGAGCAACAGCCTTCTTTTTGTCCCAGATCCACACTGTGCATGCAAAAAGTAGAGCAAAGATGCGTTTGAAGTGACAGTTTGAATTTACTGCTGCTTTCATCCAGTGCCATGACCTCTTTTGTTTTACCTGAATGTATGATGAATGGCACAACAGAATCTCACAATGATCACATTTTAAATCGCCGCTGGCACCGAGAAAAGGCTTGGCTTTCTCTGCTGTCAGTTATATGAATCCTGGATTGCATACGGGGTGGGGGGGCGAGTGGGAAGATATGACACTTCTAATATTGACAAGGAGGATTTTACATGACTGAGCATTCCTATAGCTTAGTAGAAAGTACCACATGTTAATAGTATATTAATAGCATAAAACAATATTATTAACATCATTGTGTTTTCAATGTCATCTTGTTTGAGTTTAACATTTACATTTCATCATTCAAAACATTAAAGACATTAATGCTAGGATGTTGTAGGTGGTTGGCAGGGCGCTGCTATGCAGTTGTTAAGGGGTACTGAGTGGTATTTAATGTGTTGCTATGTGGTTTCTAGTGTGTTCTGGATGGTTGCAAAAGCATTGCTAGGTTGTTAGGGGTGGTTGCAAGTTGGTCAAAAGATAGTGTTAGGGTTAGTGAAAAGATCCCACCACCATGTCTGCTAGATATGGCTTAGGTCCTTCCTTCAATGCAAGTCTATGGGATTTTTTTTGCCCTTTTATTGCCCATCAGGTGCAAGTCAGGTGAAAAAGTCGCTTGAATCGCAGAATACGGAATTTTACATATTTGAAATAAAATGAATGTTTGAATGCACAATTAATCAAATTAAAATCACAATATGTCCTTTGTTGACAAAAGGCTGTGATTTAATTAAATAAATATAAAGATTGCATGTACTGCACGCTTCAAAGTAAATGTGTAGAGCCACTCATACACTAAAACACCTCATTATGAGCATTACTCGCGCTCTGTGTGTGCAGTTGATTACAGAGAGCAGGGAGCTAATTTACTTTGAAGTGCACAGCATATGCAGACTATATATGTATATATATATATATATATATTTGTTTAATCACAGCCTTTTGCAGTTTAATAATCACACTGGAACATGTAGCCAACTGCTTGTCCAGAGGTGAGAAACTATAATCAAAAGTTTTCCACCAAAATAAAAGCTTGTGTGAAAATGCAATAAAAAGAAAATGTTACTACTGCAATTTTCATTGTAATAATAATAATAATAATAATAATAATAATAATAATAATAATATATCAATAATACAGCAATTATATTTTATTCAAGCAATATATTACATCTTTTATGCTCTGTTGTGCAGAACTTTTTGGACAAAATGTACTCACATTTTGTGTTCTGGATTGTGTTGTGAGGATCTGTATAAAAGGACTTCATTTGAAAATTAATCGTTCTAATTGATTAAAGTTTTAAAGTATTCATTTGACAAGACACAATTTTTATGATTAAATGAAATTAAACTGTTGAAAAAAATAAAACGAAAAACACAGAATTTGGAGAAAAATAAAATAAAATAAAACGGATTTCATAGGGGCCTAAATCCTGTTTCATGTTGATGTGACCTGACCAGTTGCTATGTTTTATGATTTCATGTTTTTAAAAATGGGGCAATATATGAGTGTACAGGTCCAACAGCGACATCTTTATTGTCCTTACCTCCACAATGCTCTTCAGGTCCCTCACATAGGCCTGCTCAGTCTCCACTATCTCCAGCGCCACCCTCTCCAGGCGAGAGAGTTTGGGCAGTGGTGTTGTGGAGGCGGGCCCAGCTCCCAAGAGCAGGGAGAGAGGGGTGAGATCCAGGCTAATGTCAGAACCATTCCGCTGTGGCCTGGGGTAGGCCGGCACGGCTCCGTAAGGGAGTGATGAGGAGGAGGATGAAGAGTGTCCATCCTGCAGCGAGGCAGAGGAGGCAGAGGAGCTGAGACTGGCACCGCGGTCACTGTCGGAGCACACTGTGTTTACAGAGGTGCAGCTCCCGCGGGACGCACCCCCTGAAGAGGCCATGCGGCTAACGATCCCACTCAGTGAAGACACAGAGGAGGGGCGCTTGGCAACTGCAGTGGGGAAAGTCAAAGACACATGGAAAGTTAGGATAAAAATGTACAGATACTAATGATCATTGCAAAATACATAATTTTTGTATTATTAAATGCTTTAGTCTCCAGATTTTCAGATGTTTTTCCTGAGAACAGGAACCCCTCAGTTCTCTCACACATGCTCCTCTAGAGTTTCAGAAGAGATCTCAACAATGTAACAAACTTTGCTCAGATTTGCCAAGACACTTAAGTCTGTACATTCAAATGTCAAAGATTTTTATATGAACTGCAACATTTCTCATCAAACACCTCCAAGACCAAATCATCTGAGCTATGCTACCTACATTAATATTAAAGCTCTATACTCTTACAAATCCTAAAATGAATTTTAGGAGAAGCATCTGAGACAAAGTTAATACATTAACTCCATTAAAGGGATAGTTGACCCAAAAAGGAACATTCTCTCATCATTTACTCACCCTCATGCCATCCCAGATATGTATGACTTACTTTCTTCTGCTGAACACAAACAAAGACTTTTAGAAGAATATTTCAGCTCTGAAATTCTATCCAATGTAGGTGAATGGTGACCAGAATGTTTAAGCTCTAAAGAGCACATAAAGGGCAGCATAAAAGTAATCCATAGACTCCAGTGGTAAAATCTCTCTTTCGAAGCAGTATGAGTGGTGGGGGTGAGAAACAAATATTTAAATCCTTTTATACTATAAATCTCCACTTTCACATTCACTCTCTTCTCTCCTAAGAGTTACTTCTTTTGTTTTTGGTGATTCACATTCTTGGGCAGGGAGGAGAATTTATAGTAAAAAAGGACTTAAATATTGATCTGTTTCTTACTCACACCTATCATGTTGCTTATGAAGACATGGATTTAACCACTGGATTACTTTTATGCTGCTTTTATATGCTTTTTAGAGCTTCAAAGTTCTGGTCACCATTCACCTGCATTATACTATGGACCTACAGAGCTGAGATATTCTTCTTAAAATCTTTGTTTGTGTTCTGCAAAAGAAAGAAAGTCATACACATCTGGGATGGCATGAGGTTGAGTAAATGATGAGAGAATTTTCATTTTTGGGAGAACTATTCCTTTAAATCTCCTAAGCAATGAAAGAGCAACCTCTGAACAATAAAATGTTCCTCTCATAAGGTAACAACCTTAAGTAAAGCAATTATACTTGTAGTGGAATGAAAGCTACCTTTCCTATACAAGGACGAGCTATGAGTGCTTAAAATGCGTTTCTTGTAAATGTTTCTTTGGCTTACCTCTCCGAAAACAGATGTGACAGAAAAGGTGTGACTGTGTAAAACTACATCACACTGGTTTGCAGCAAACCCACAGAGACTGAGAATCTAAGAGCATAAGAGCATTGTGCATAAGACACAGAGCACGCCCTGAACAGACAGGAAACAAAAATCACAACTTCCTGGCAGTAATTTGTTGGACGATTAAACCTATGAACACAGAAATCATTTAATCAGTCATGCCCTCTGTTAACCAGAACATCTAAAACAAAACAAAACAAAACAATGATGTCCTCTCTGAAGAGCTGCATCAAAAATAAGAACAACAGTCTGGTCGTCAAGGCAAGTAAACAAAGGCCGGTACAGGCTGCTGAAAAGATGGGTATTGTTCAAATGCTGAACGCTGGGCTGTGGTAGTTACAATGGTGGCCCAGTTACAGAACAGAGGCTGACGGAGACTAACAATCCTCCATTTCCTCTGACCTAGCAGCACGATGCAGTCAACTGTTACTCTTCACGCTCCCGTGCTCGCTAAGTTTACCCATCATCCATCAAGTCTTCCATCTGACCATTAGCTGGAACCGCTTGCAGCCTTTTTTCTTGCATTCACATAAGGTTAGAAAGCACTTTGGTAATTCTGTTTGCCTGAATTTGATTTAAACACACTCATAAACTACATGAAGGCATGTGTTTATCTTTCGCTGGCCCAACTCCAAGATCAGCACCACTGTGGCGGCAGTCACACATGAAACAATGTAAAAAACGTGGTAGGACGGATGGTAAAACCCTCTACAGCCAGACATAGATCACCGATACGGCAATCCTTTGTGGCCCTGAGGTCAATTTTTTATGATGTCTATCTTTGAGGTATTCCTGCTGAAAAGACCAGCTTAGGTTTATGGTTTATGTTGGTTAAAAGTAAACTGTGTGATTTTGTTTATGTTAAAATGCATTATCCTATCCCAGATTACTATGCAGAGTCAAATATAAGTATTTGTGAGATGATTTCACCTACACATGTAAAAACATTACATAATCGAAACATTCCTCTCTTTGTTTGAGTGCCTCTTTCAGCACAACACATTAGCTTCATTGGCTCAACCAATGCCGTGGGTTTGGGGCGGAACTATCTGTTTGCACGATCAACAGAAGATGTGGTGAGTGTTTGAAAATCTTTTTAAAATATTTAATATTTTTGCAATTCCGCTTGGGGATTCTGGTTTCGCAGAAATTAAACACTTTAGCTTTATGCTAGTTAAGATTGAAACCTTAACCCTTAGAGACCCAAGCACTGATTTTGATAATATTGCTTTCTCTTGCTTATAAGTGTTTTTAGAAAGCCACTGACGATAAAAATTATGATTTTACATATATTTTGTTGTAGGGAATTTAGGGTTACCAAGTTTTTTTGTTTTTTTTACACAGTAAGTGGAAGTTTTAAATATACCACAAAATTCATCACACAAAAGTGTACTAAAATAACGTATCACATGCAGTAAAGGTTTTTATGACGAGTTAAGACTAAATGTAAAACTAATGAGAACTATTGATATTGATGATATATTTGCAGGTGTGGCAGAGGGGGCGTGGTCGAGCGTCCGCCCAGAGAGAGAGAAAGTGGTATGGGTGCATACTTCTGAGCCAGATTATGATTAACACCTGTTTCTAATTGCAGTGAGCTTGGGGAGAGCAGTATAAAAGGACCACGCCACCAACAAGAAGCAGAGAGAGTCAAGGACAAGAGACCTTATTGTGAAGTGATGAGTTATTGTTGTGAAACTGATTAATTATTATTGTGAAGCTGATAAGTTATTGAGAAGCTGTTGAGTCATTGTGAAGCTGAAAAGCGCTGGATGTATATACTGTATAGTGTCAAATTTCAGCACTTTCAAAAGCTGCAGTTAATAGCGATTAACTACAAAAAATTATGCTATTAACTACAAAAAATTATGTGATTAATCGCGATTAAAAATGTAAGTGATTGACGGCACTAATAAAAATAATTATAAAATTGCTTAATTTGTTCCAAAAGTGTTAACAATTCTGTCATCTATTGTGTATATACAGAAAAGTTTGACTACTAATGCCCAGGGTTGCATTTTTGTGGCTTAGAAAAATTCTTACATTTATGAAAGTTAGTATTTTCGGGTGATGTAATTAACATTTTGGGAATTTAAACATGAAAATAAAATTTAGAGTGGTCAGAATTAGCGCGTTAACGCATGCGATTAATTAAAAAAGTTTAATGTGTTTATTTTTCTTAATTGCAATTAATTTATTTACAGCTAATACAGCATAAACCAGCATAAACACTGGTTGGAAGGGTGGAAACTTTGTAATGTGTCTGCCCGAGTAATTACACTGACGCACACACCACAAACACACACATACACAACAGCACTTCATGTCAGTGAAATGATGGAGAAAGGAGCTTGTGATGAGGAGGAGGGCGTGGCCAAGCCATGAGGATGCACGGCAGACACTGAGTTGCCCAATCAGCGTGAGAGAGTTAAAGGAGGAGCCGGGGACGCCAGTGAGGGAGAGAGAGAGATGCACACGGCCACTGTGTGTGTGCGTGTCTGTGTTTTATGTTATGTTTAAGTTTCTTTGTACCATTAAAGTTTACGTTGACTACTCAGCTGTTTCCCACCTCCTCCTTGCCCATCTTGCAAACTCATTACATTGGTGCTGAAACCCGGGAAAGGAGGAAGAGCACGTTGTCTGGGAGAACTCGACACTGCCGTCCACCAGGAGACAGAGGTGCCGCTGCCATCCGTTAAGAGGCGGAGGAGCCGTTGCCCTCCACCAGGGGATGGAGGGGTTGCTGCCATTTGCCAGGAGGTGGAGGAACCGCTGCCGTCCACCAGGAGATGGAGGACCCACTGCCTTCTGCCAGGAGGTGGAGGAACCGCTGGCGTCCACCAAAACGCAGAATGAGATGTTTTTGTCAGCAAGTGCTTTTCATGTGGAGTTTAAAGCAGCGCTTGACGCTGGTGCTAATGCCCTAATGCAAATCATGAACGCAGCTTCACGATTGATGTAACAATGTGAATAGCAACAGTCTACCAGCAGATTAATATTGTGGAGGATGAGAGTTTAAGAGATTTAATGCCCATTGCAATGAATAAGTAACCTATGTGGGGACTACTTCAATTAGTCAAACTCCCACTTAGATTTTGGGAAACGTTTAATGTTACTTGAATTGGTGCTATTTTAGTGCATTTTTATCTTTATACTGTGGAAGGCTTTGTTTGGAAAATGTTAATAAAGCATTATATTGTTACATATTTTTTTGTTTTCTTTCCTAAGATTGAAAAAAAAAAAACATTTTGACAGGAAAATAAGTATATATAGTGTCAAATTTCAGCACTTTCAAAATCTAAGATTAATCGCGATTAACTAATAAAAATAAATGCGATTAATCGTGATTAATACATTTTAATCGATTGACAGCACTAGTGAAACTGGTTAGGCTAATTTGATCCAAACGTGTTAACAATTGTGACTTTTTCAAGCTGTGACAGTTAATATGCAAATTTTCACCGCCAAAACTGTTGTTGTCAAAAGTTCAAAGTGTCTGCTTTTGTTATGTGTAGTTTTTATACTTTTTTTTTTTTTTCACACAAGGCAAGGCAAGTTTATTTATAGAGCCAATTTCATACACAGGGTAGTTCAAAGTGCTTTACATGGAAATGATAAAGAAAAATAAAACATACATCACTTAAGAAAAAGAAAATAAAAAGAAGAAAAAGACATTAGAATTTAAAACTAAGTTTGGGGTGCCGAAGTATGATGCACACACAAAATGTTTGTGATGAAGATGATTATTGTATATGAGAGTTATAAAAGCTTATTTTATGTCACTGGAATTTTAATGAGGGTTATTTAAGCCAGTGCCCTGGTAAAGAAGTTTTTTTTTTTTTTTTTTTTATAAATCTTTTTTTTATTGATTCATACATTAAACAAAGAAAAGCAAAACATATATACATTGAATCAATATTTAACCCCCACTATTACCCCTATATATCACATATATATCACACACATTAACAACTACACCTCTCTCTCCACTGCCCCTCCCCGAGAGCCCTCCAAAAATGCCAAATATTTGCCCCATTTCCCCACAAACGAGTCCAAATTCCACAGTCTTCTAGATGACCCACTCTTGAAATGGGGGTGCTCCAGCTGACTTCCATCCCCTTAAAACTATTTGTCTGGTGATCATGACACTGGTTAGGACCCAATTTTTTATGTGTTTATTCTCTATAATGATGACCGCCACATCGCCTAAAATACAGAGTCTGGGGCAAAATGAAATTTGAGTGCCCAATACATCACACATAAAACTCTGAACCTTCAACAAAAATTCTTGGATCTTAACACACCACCAAAAAACATGGGTTGTGTCTCCATCTTCTGATTGGCATCGCCAGCAGGTGGGTGTGTCTTTAAAGGAATAGTTCACACAAAAATGAAAATTTGCTGATAATTAACTCACCCTCAGTCCATCCAAGATGTATCTGAGTTTCTTTCTTCATCAAAACAGAATTTAAGACTTTTAGGATTTCATTTCAGGCCTCCTCCTCTAAACAATGCAAGTGAATGTCCTCCATTTTGTGACAGTCCAAAATGCATATTTAGGGTGCATCAAAATAATCCACACGACTCCAGTCGACAAATAAAGTTCTTCTGAATGCAAACAATTAATTATTTTTAAAAACAAAACAATACTTATATACTTTTTAACTACAAATGTTCGCTTCCGTACATCTCTGTGACGTGCGCTCATGAGAGGGATAACGTAAGCTCGTTGGTAAGGTCACACGTCACGTGGAGGAGGAGTCAGGAAACACGTCATTGTTACAAGAGAAACCTGTGCTGTTCACAAACCAAAACAGTTCAAAACAATTTCAAATCAATATAAATAAAATAAAACATAATTTCCAAATAATAATAATAAAACAAACAATGTAAACAATGATGCGCTTCCTGACTCCTCCTCCACGTGACGCGTGACCTTACCAATGAGCTTATGTCATCCCTCTCATGAGCGCACGTCACAGAGATGTACGGAAGCGAACATTTGTAGTTAAAAAGTATATAAATATTGTTTTGTTTCTAAAAATAATCAGTCGTTTGGGTTCAGAAGACCTTTATTTGTCGACTGGAGTCGATGACCTGAGGGTGAGTAAATTATCAGCAAATTTTCATTTTTGGGTGAACTACTCTTTAAGACCAAGCCTATACAATCTAGAGGGGGTCCAATAGAATCGATGTAAAATCTTGAATTGCATAAGGCACACCCTTGCATCTCTAGATGCAGACTTGACATCCTAACCCACACTCCCTCCTCCAATACCAAGTTTAAATCTTTCTCCCATAATCTCTTGATAGAATTTAAAGCTTTGTCCCCCAGACTCTGAAGTAGCAGGGAGTAATACACTGATGCCTCATGACCTTTTCCAAAAGCAGTAATCACCACTCCCAGAGTGTCTGCTGCTTTAGGGGAGTGTATGCTACTCCCAAAAATAGTATAGAGCAGGTGGCGCAGCTGTAAATACCTACAAAATTGAGATCTGGGAATCCCAAAATGTTGAACAAAATTTTCAAAGGATCTCAACACTCCATTCTCATATAGGTCACCGAGTGTAGTAACTCCCCTCACAATCCACTCTGACCAGCAGAAAGGGGACTTATTAATACATAATTTTGGGTTCAGCCATATGTTCGAGGCAACATTTAAATAAATGTCTGAATTAAACACTCTGGACACTTTTGTCTATACCAAGTGCAAATGTGAGATAACGGGGTGTAACTTAACTGCTCCGGTTAGTTTGATAGAAAGGCTTTGCAATGGCGAAATAGGGGCAAGAACTTCCTGTTCAATACAAAACCAGGGAGGAGCTCTCTCAGGTGGAAGTGACCAATGAGCCAAATGTCTGAGACTGAATGCATAATAAAACAAAATCTTGGGTAGGCCTTGCCCACCTTTGTCAATTGACCTATGCAACATACTGAAATGTAATCTGGGACGTTTAACATTCCAAATGAAGGACTTCGCTATGCTATCAAATTGCTTGAAATAAGAGAGAAGGACATCTATAGGGAGAGACTGTATCAGGTAGTTGAATTTTGGAATACAATTCATTTTAATAACATTAACCTTCCCAATCATAGATAAATGTAATGAAGCCCACCTGCCCACATCGCGCGAAAACCTTTTTGTTAAAGGGTCAAAATTGACTCTGGCCCTGTTTGGGCCACTGGAAGGCACCCGGCTGAAAAGCCGTTACTGGGCAGTACGCTGTCAGAGCCAAAGCTTTGGATTTAGAACAATTAACTCTGTATCCCGAGAACTTAGAAAAGGAATTAATAATTCTGTGGAGGCAAGGCATAGATCTAGTAGGGTCGGAGACGAATAATAAAATATAATCTGCGGAAAGCAAAAGCTTATGCACCACACCTCCCGCCACGAACCCTGGAAAATCATCCTCCTTTCTTATCACGGCTGCTAATGGTTCCAGAGCAAGACAGAACAATAATGGCAAAAGAGGGCAACCATGCCGGATGCCCCTATCCAGAGTAAAATAATCTGAAATTAATCCATTTGTTTGTACCGCCGCTACCGGGTGTCTATAAAGTAACTTAATCCAACCAATAAAAGTATTCCCGAACCCGTACATTTCCAAAATCTTAAAAAGATAATCCCAACCACAAGTGAGATGGCAGCGACCTGAGTCTGATCATTCGCCACTAATCACATGATATTGATGAAACGCCTAATGTTATCAGAAGAGCTACGGCCCCGAATAAACCCCACCTGATCTATATGTATAAGAGATGTCATAACTTAATCAGTTAGCCAAAATTGTTGACAATATTTTAACGTCTAGCTGGATCAGGGAAATTGAATGGTAACTCTCACACTCGCTTGGATCTTTGTCCTTTTTAAGAATCAGACTGATCCGGACTTGTGTCATGGTTGGCGGAAGCTTTCCATTCTTTAATGATTCCGTATAAACTTCTAACAAAAGTGGAGCCAATTCTATAGCATAAGATCTACAAAACTCAGTGGCAAAGCCATCTGGCCCCGGAGCCTTGCCTATAGGCAAGGCCTTAATTACCTCGCCAAGCTCCTCCAAGGTTATTTCAGAATCAAGAGAAATGTTTTGCTCAGTCGTCAGTTTAGGTAGTTCTAATGGTTCCACATAGTTTCTAATATCCTCATCAGTAGACGAAGATGTGGAACTATAGAGATTCAGATAGAATTCTTTAAAAGCATTATTAATATTAATGGCTGAGGTATCTATTTCACCACCAGTATATTTCACTGAGGGAATGGTAGAAAAAGACTCTCTCTGTTTTATATATCTGGCTAGAAGTTTTCCTGCCTTGTCCCTCCACTCAAAGTATGACTGCCTTGCCCTGAATAGCCAAAACTCCACCTTCCACAACAAAATAGTATTATATCTTTATTTCAATTGGGTCAATTCCCTGAGGCCATCAGATGACATTCGGCGCTTCAGCTCTGCCTCGGCACTTTTAATATTCCCTTCCAAATCCACGAGTTCTCGTGCTTTGGTTTTTTTGGTGAATGAGGCATACTGTATAATCCGACCCCTTAAGTGCCTCCTAAGCCACGCCCACAGAGGATACTGAGGACCAGTTGGTCTCCATATAAACACTGATTTCAGCCTTTAAAATTTGTTGGAATTCAGGATTTTGCAAAAGGAATACATTAAAGCGCCAACTATATGATTTCCTTTTCTCCGTATGTGGCAACACCTCTAAACACACCAGGGCATGATCTGAGACTAAAATGTTTCCAATAGAGCAATCAACAACAGATGAAATGAGGGACTTAGATATATATATATATAAAAAAAATTTGATATTATGTAATTGCTTTAAATAAACATTGCAATGTTATACTGGGTCTCTGAGGGTTAAGGACACCAGGACACCAGCGTGCCTTAGCTGGGGACCAGTCAACACAACAAAAACACAACATGCGTATGCTGGAAACCAGGAATGCTGGTCTTTTCAATAGGGATATCAGCCGTACTGAGTGCAAAAGTATTCAGGGGCACGTTTGTGGCCGCTTCAAAAAAACCTGATCATACCTTTAAGTAAGTGGGAGTGAGGCTTGCAGATATAATTGATGAACATACTAGTGGGCCAACACACATATTCTGTTCCTCGTAATTATATGATTCTAGATGGAAACTAGAATGAATCGATTAATTGCACAGCTGTTTTAGAAATCTGAAATAATACATTAAGTGCTCATTTCCTTGCAATATTTTCCAAATTACATCAATCTATTTGGAAATAATTTAAAAAGCACTTTAATTTGGTCTTTGTGAGGGTAATTGTGATAGATTATTAGACAGCGATATGTTCCTATTGTAAGTGCTCCAATTATCGAGTTGCAATTGTGGTATTTTCAACATAAATATAATGCTCATTGTATGAACTGTTTTGTTCAAGAACAAGTCATATCATAGTCCCACAAAGACTGTAAAAAGGCTCACCTCTTTAACTACTAACTGAATCAGGTCTGTTTTGTAGATTATGGACGTCTGTGGAGACCATTTAGCCATTGCCCAAATAAGTGAAAGCCAAGAGAAAGATATTACATACCTGATCCACAAGGCAGTCAGTCACTCACTGACAGTCACACGACATTAGCTGAACTGACCACCAAAGTGGTTAGATGTGAACTATGTCTTCTTACTGGAGTTTAGATTGTCTTCAACTGATTCACACTGGCTGCCACATTTTGCTATCCTCTACTAAAAGGGAATACCCTCTATCAAGTGCCTAATAATGAAAATTAATCTTATTCCAGAACTGAATTGACCTTACCTCAGTTGTAAAGCAGACAGGAACCACCCACCCAGTCAACTAACGTACTTTTCTCTCATAGAGAAACTTCCTGTCTAACTGCGTATAATATGCAGGCTACAAAACCACTTTATATTGAGAGTTGTCTAACTATACACACTTCCTCATAAGTTTCTGTTGGGGTTAATCTAATAAAAACAAGTCACATTTTACTCCAAAAAATGATATTTTGCATAAAGAAATCAAAAGACCATTTAGGTCAATTACGATTTTTTATGCATTGTGACATTGTTTTCAATTAAGCTCACCACCATCCACATTTTTCATTTATTTATTTTTTTAATTCCCATTATTATCAATAATGGGAATTAAATATAATTCTCATTGGAGTCTCATTATTGTAAAGTGGTATTTTTTTCCGTAAAATCATTGTATTACAGTAAATTATTACTTTTTAATTAACTGTACATATTTTTACATTTACATATTTTTATTCACATAAGCATAAATTAAAGGCAGATTAAAAAAAATACTATCATGGTGTATAAATGCTTCACAATTTAAATAATATATAATTATTTTTTTCACATTATAGTAAATTATATGAGATATTTTTGCATTACAGTAATGAGACTTGGTGAGGGAAATGCCCTATATTGTCATAAAAATGTTGTCACAATGCAAACAATCTAAAATGGGCTTCATTTTATTCTTTTGATATTGGTGTGAAATATGACACGGATATGTTCTTGACAGATTTTGTAAGATTTATCCATTACATCATTTCGTATACCTATAACAATAGAGACGGAACTGTCAGAACCACTTTAGGAGTGTCTGACATCAGCAATCTAAACAATAATAATTTATGGAAAAGATGTTGGCTGACCTCCTGTATCGCTTTTACTGTAGGATGTGATTGATGGCACCTCAAAATAACAGTGCAAGTTGGAGCTGAACTGCAAGCAGTGATTTGTTTATCTGTATCAGAGTATCTGGGTGC
This sequence comes from Myxocyprinus asiaticus, assembly GCF_019703515.2. Lineage (NCBI taxonomy): Eukaryota > Metazoa > Chordata > Actinopteri > Cypriniformes > Catostomidae > Myxocyprinus > Myxocyprinus asiaticus. Next base: position 21,691,574 of record NC_059374.1, on the reverse strand, counting down.
TCATTCGTCTGTTGAGATACTTCCTGTGTGCCGTGCCAGTCTGCACCTGACAACTCCATCACAGGAAGTGGTGAAACCAAACACAGGCAGTTCCCGCCAAAGGTGCTCAGCACTCACAACCACCCAGTCAACATGTGCCAGCTGAGGTCAACCTGATATGATTTAGGGCAAATGTTTAAAGATGTATTCATGACCTTTTTATTAATTAAATCTTCTGAAATTCTCAATTGTATGGAGAGATCAAACAGACAAATATATTATTATTTATTAATTACTTTATTAATTTATTGCAACATTTCATTTTATATTCAATTATTTAATGATATACATATCTATTTTATGTTCCAAGTTCAAGTTAAGATCAATCAACAGCATGCTGATTACCACAAAGTCTCAATTCGTCCCTAGTTTATTAAAAAAATAAAAATAAATAAATAGGCAAATATTGCAATTACAGTAAGGCACTTACAATGGAGGTGAACTTTAACATAAACACTGGGGTAACTGCGTTCGTTTAGAGCCCGATTCACTAAAGGAATTATGCAGATCAGCAAACGCGCCCACAAAATCGCTGCTGAATGCAGTTTGCACGCGTAATCCTGATCTTGCGGTCTGATACTCAGTGCAATATAGCTAAGGTTGCCTGACCCACCCTGCCAGGACTGAACAGCATCAATTTTGGGGCTTTTCCACTTCCTGGTACAGCTCGACTTTTTTTGGGGGGTTTTCCACTGTGGATAGTACCTGGTACCTGGTACTTTTTTTGTACCACCTCGGTCGAGGTTCCAAGCGAGCCAAGCTGACAATAAATGTGATGTCAAAACCCTGCAGATCACTGATTGGTCAGAGAGAATCGTCACTACCAGCGTCACTGGATTTGTGACATGGGACAACAACCCACTAGTTTTAAAGTTAGCAACAGCGATAGCAGTATAATTTGTTCACGCGACTTTCGAATTGTAAAAAGAAATGGCTGTGCGCAAAACCACGCCGTGGTCAATAAACGAGGTGCAGACGTTCCTCTCGTTAGCGACGAACGAAACAACACGAAACAAAAAAGTCTTTCAGGAAGTGTCTCAGCTGTTGGCCGCACACGGCTAACACCGGACCTACCAACAGTGTAGGTAAAAGTTAAAAAAACTTAAAAGTGACTACAGAACCATCAAGGACCACAACAACCGGAGTGGTTCAAATGGAAGAAAGTGGAAGTGGTTCAACCAAATGGACGCTACCTATGGCAATAGACCGGCGAGCAATGGGAGGGAGAGTGCCCTGGACTCGGCCACGGCGTTGTTGGAGTCCACGATGGAGGATGGTACGTTTTCTTACGTTAACTCTATATTCTGCTTGAAAGCTTCACTTTATTTAGTTGACCAGCTACTGGAAAGCTTGCTTCTAAAACAACCAGGCCAATTTAACTGTTACACTTGTGTAAAATCACCATGCAACAACTGCTTTATGCAGCACAATGAGCTAGTAGCTAACAGCTAGCGGTGGTGTTATTGTTTGAGTAATGTTTGTGTCGCGTTTAAGATGATGTCATGGCAGTAGAGGCGGTGCTACTATGACAATCAGCCTATAATCCCACCCATGTTGAGGCGGCACTAAACTGCAGTGGAAAAGCAAGCTCAGAAAAGTAAAGCGAGCAGAGTCGAGTCGAGTCGAACCATAACGTGCAGTGGAAAAGTGCCATTAGATGAAGACACCAGGATGGTCTCTTAAACATGCAGAACGTGCGCTGGATATAGGCCTATGCCAGGTTATAACGCTCTTCAACATCATTTGCTAAGTATTTTATTAATTACTGATGAAATGATTGGTTGAAAATGTTCGCAAACATCTCTTTTAAATAAAATTCCTTTTATCGCCTACTTTCATTTGGCGGTAATAGCGCGATAAAAATTGCGCAAGGCAAATTGCACGGAGTTTTGTGAATAAAGAGTCATCTTTAATAAGACTAATTTACATAGAAAGGAGGTGTGTTTGCACAGAAAGGAATGACAATGACTTAATTTAAATAGGCTATTGAAGATGCTGTGCAATTTCAGCGCTGATTGCACCTGCTAACCATGATCGCGGGTGGTTGTCATCATGATGGTGCCACGGATGGTCACCCTGGTGTGAAGCGCTCCTATTGTTTTGTTGTTTTTGTTTGTTTGTCCTGTGTTTAATAATCTTTTTCCAGTCAGTTTTACCAGAGATGAACTGCTGAACATTCGACAGCATATACCAGACAATCTTTTCCTGTTTTTTGAATATTCAGACGTTTTGCTGGACATTTTAGTTGGAGGCGCGGCTGTGTTGTCCCAGGTGAGGGAGATGAGCAGGCACGCTGGTTTCGAACAGCACTGACGAGTATTCATATTGCGAATCTCCGGTCTCTTCCTAACAAAACGGACGAACTACATCTCCTCATCCGCACAAACAAGGACATTTCAACCTTTGCTGCCTTGTGCTTCACAGAAACCTGGCTGAGTGAAGCCATTCCGGACAGCGCGTTACATCTGCCGGGCTTTCAGCTGTTCAGAGCGGATCGCATCGCGGAGTTAACGGGGAAAACGAGAGGCGGTGGAACATGCTTTTACATCAATGAAAGTTGGTGTACAGATGTAACAACGTTAAAGATGTGCTGTCCTAATTTGGAAGCGCTCTTTATTAACTGTAAGCCTTTCTACTTGCCGCGGGAGTTTTCCTCATTTATTCTGGTGAGTGTTTACATCGCGCCAAACGCGTATTTGAATGCCACGCTGCAACAGCTGGCTGATCAAATCACAGACACGGAACAACAATACCCGGTCTCAGTAATTATTATTCTTGGGGATTTTAACAAAGCAAACCTCACACGTGAACTGCCCAAATACAGACAGCACATTACATGCCCCACCAGAGACAGGAACATACTGGATCACTGCTACACAACAATAAAGGATGCATATCGCTCTAGAGCAGCTTTGGGACTCTCTGATCACTGTCTGGTTCATCTTCTTCCAAACTACAGACAGAAACTAAAATCTGCTAAGCCTGTAGTAAGGATTTTAACCCTCTGGGGTCGACAGACGCGCCGGCGTGTCCTGCTGGATTTTTCCGGAAACAGCTTAAAATACTCCGTCATTTTTGGGCATACAGATAAGTGTAAGACATCAATAGAAACCATAAAGGGTCTACTTTTATTTGTGTACACTCACAATAACAACAAAACCTCGTGCTTTTGTAAAATAAAGAAAATAAACAGGGTGCACTTTCAGCAGTCTCTGTCTCCGCGAGCATCTTTCTGAAACTCGTCACGAAAATGAACTGAAACTCCGCAAATATTTACCACACAAACATGAAACATATGTTTAAATAAAGCTTAAAATGTCTAACTTTAAATAAAACAATTCAAATTTAAAACAAATATTCTCCTGCAATGTAATCTGTATGAAACAAAGCAATGTACAGTTTCTCCAGGCTCAGCTCATTATCTCTAATGAGATCACACCCACCAGCAGAGCACGCTATTCATACGGTGATGTGCTGAGGCGATCAATGCAAATGGTAAACGCCCCCAACAATGCCTTAAAAAACATCAAGTTCATCATCAGATTCATTCACTTTCCTGCGTGTTTGGAAGATGGCATGCTACACAGGTGAGGAAACTCTACAGATGGTCCTAGATAGTGAGGAAGAGTTCACGTTTTCCTCAGAAGAAGAGCGGGACTCCGACGAGGAACGTTTGCATTTTGAAGAGCGATTTCATCCAGCTGAGAATACAATTTCGGATGAGTAAGTCATTTAGTTTTACTTACATTAGTTGACATGCTATTTTATAAACATGTACATATTTTACTAGCTGGACTATTTCCAGACTTGCCAGCCAGGATTCAGAGTATTGAAATTTGAAATATGTCCTAATAGGCAAGTTTTTGTTACATTTAAATGTTGTTTCAGCTAAAGCAGGTATTTAAATTGTATGCTGTATGATATAAATATGATATGTAATATGATATAAAAATAATATGAATGTTTAGATTATATTTTAACTAGTGTTTATGCTGCCTCATTATCATCAACTAAGCTTGTGCTTGCAAATATCTGTTCAGTTGTAAATGTGTAAAATGTGCTGTAAATATGCCCATATTAGAAAATCAGCATATTAGCATGATTTCTGAAGGATCATGTGACACTGAAGACTGCAGTAATGATGCTGAAAATTCAGCTTTGATCACAGGAATAAACCGCATTTGACAATATATTCAAATAGAAAAATTATTTTAAAATGTAAAAATATTTCACACAAATAAATGCAGCCTTGGTGAGCAGAAAAGATTTCTTTTAAAAACATTAAAAAATCTTTCAGATCTAAAACTTTTAAATGGTAGTGTAGGTCTAAAGTAAAGTCTTTATTTAAAGAAAATGTATAGTCAGATTACTTCTTTTAACTTAAACTTGATTTTGTGAATAAGCAACAAACATTCATTCTCTCTCAGGGGAGGGGTCTTTGTCTCCTCAGGTGTTAGCCTTTCTAACACTAAAAGTGTCTTACAAAAGTTAAATGACTATATTGTTTTGTATGAATGAGTGATCAGGATGGTTTTCACATCATTTTATAGCAAAAAATCTAGGCTACAAGATCCAGTCCTCAAAAGTCTTGTGAACAAATGTTTAGTATGTGTTATATGGCCTTATTTCAGTGACTTAAAATTTTAGTTTTTTCAAAAACAACACATAAACGTTATTTTCTCAAAAATACAAACGTGTACATACATGTTGCTCATATTATTGTAGCCCCGTTTGTGCTGAATACAGTGTTATCAGACTTTAGCCATTAATATGTTTTTCAGCAACTGAAAAAGCACAAATGACAAGGCATATCAAAACTTCTCCAGGGCCCAAAACACCCTCAGACCCCAGAGGGTTAAAGAGATGGACCAATGAAGCAGAGCTGGAACTACAAGCCTGCTTTGACTGCACTGATTGGAGTGTTTTTGAGGCTGCAGACTCCAATCTGGTGTTACATCATAAATCAGTTTCTGTGAGGATATGTGCATCCCTACTAGGACTTAGTTAACATTTAATGACAAACCATGGTTTACAGCAGAACTCAGACAACTTTGTCAGGCCAAAGAGGCTGCTTACAGGGGTGGGGATAAAGTCTTGTACAATCAGGCCAGGAACACACTGAATAAGGAAATCAGAGTGGCTAAAAGAAGATACTCTGAGAAACTGAAAAACAAATTTTCAGCTAACAAGCCTGCATCAGTGTGGAGTGGCATGAAACAACTTCCGAATTACAGGACTCCTTCACACTGATTTTCAATAGATCACTGGAGCAGTGTGAAGTTCCCTGCTGCTTCAAACACTCAATCATCATTCCTGTCCCAAAGAAACCAAAAATCACAGGACTTAATGACTACAGACCTGTCGCCCTGACATCTGTGGTCATGAAGTCATTTGAGAGACTGGTGTTGGCCCACCTGAAGGACATCACTGGACCCTTTCTAGATCCCCTTCAATTTGCTTATCGAGCAAACAGGTCTGTGGATGATGCAGTCAACATGGGATTGCATCATATCCTGCAACATCTGGACAGACCAGGGACATATGCAAGGATCCATTTTGTGGACTTCAGTTCGGCTTTCAACACCATCATCCCAGCTATTCTCCGGACTAAATTACACCAACTCTCTGTTCCCACTTTTATCTGTCAGTGGATTCCCAGCTTTCTGATGGACAGGCAGCAGCTTGTGAAACAGGGGAAATTCACTTCCAGCACCTGTACAATCAGCACTGGTGCCCCCCAGGGATGTGTGCTCTCCACACTACTCTTCTCCCTCTACACCAACGATTGCATCACCAAGGACCCCTCTGTCAAGCTCCTGAAGTTTGCAGACGACACCACTGTCATCGGCCTCATCCAAGATAATGATGAGACTGCATACAGAAGGGAGGTTAAACAGCTGGCTGTCTGGTGCAGTCAAAACAACCTTGAGCAAAACACCCCAACACTGTCCCCCCTCAACATTCTAAGCAGCACTGGAGTCATTCAAGTTCCTGGGCACTACCATCTCACAGGACCTGAAGTGGGAGACCCACATTGACACATTGGCGAAAAAGGCCCAGCAGAGGTTGTACTTCCTTCGCCAGTTGAGGAAGTTCAACCTGCCACAGGCGCTGCTGATACAGTTCTATTCAGCAGTCATTAAGTCTGTCCTCTGCACTTCTATAACTCTATAATCAGAAGACTACAAAGGAGAGTTCGGACTGCTGAGAGTATTATTGGTTGCCCCCTGCCCTATACACTTCCAGAGTGAGGAAAAAGGCTGGAAAAATCACTCTGGACCCCACTCACCCTGCCCACTACCTTTTTGAACTGTTGCCTTCTGGCCGACGCTTCAGAGCTCTGAGCACCAGAACCGTCAGGCACAGGAACAGTTTTTTCCCCCAGGCTATCCATCTCATGAACAGTTAAAACTGCCCCATTGAGCAATAATTAATGTGCAATACACAGCATAGTCTTTTTATATTATCCAACCTCTTCTGCCATTACATTCCCTTGCACTGTATATAACCTATTTGTATTTAGATTTGCACTAAGTACAGGTGCATCTCAATAAATTAGAATGTCGTGGAAAAGTTCATTTATTTCAGTAATTCAACTCAAATTGTGAAACTCGTGTATTAAATAAATTCAATGCACACAGACTGAAGTAGTTTAAGTCTTTGGTTCTTTTAATTGTGATGATTTTGGCTCACATTTAACAAAAACCCACCAATTCACTATCTCAAAAAATTAGAATACATCATAAGACCAATAAAAAAAACATTTTAGTGAATTGTTGGCCTTCTGGAAAGTATGTTCATTTACTGTATATGTACTCAATACTTGGTAGGGGCTCCTTTTGCTTTAATTACTGCCTCAATTCGGCGTGGCGTGGAGGTGATCAGTTTGTGGCACTGCTGAGGTGGTATGGAAGCCCAGGTTTCTTTGACAGTGGCCTTCA